>NW_028123433.1:0-373102 GCF_965194805.1 Balaenoptera borealis
GAGGATGAACAGAAGGAGGGGGAACCAATGAGAGACTAGCTCTAGGTGTTGGGACAGGCACAGGTCACTCTAGTTTCCCATCAGGAGGAAGAATTAACCACAGGCTCAGCCTGCCCCCCCGGAACCAGAATAGGGCCTGAAGCAGTCCTGCGCTTTTGCGGCCAGCTCCCAAAGAAGCAAGTGGAAAAACGGAGCTCAGGGGCACTGCAATTCACAAACCTGCAGAGTTATAAATGATAACTCTCATCCCCAAATATATTGAGGGAAGGCAACGAAGAGGATTTGAAAGCAAGGCAGAATTGCAGGAAACAGATTTCAGGAGGTACATTCGAATCGCCTTTAAAGCACATGAAAAGCGGCAAAACGTCGACAATGTTGCCCTTGGCCAAAAAGGGCGTATGCGTTTTTTCCTGAATATATTCAGGAAAAAACGCATACGCCCTTTTTGGCCAACCAAGCAACCTGGAAAGGCAAATCAGCGCTACAAAGATGTCTCGTTTCCCATCGGTCAAAATGGTCATGCTGAAAGTGTCAAAACCAGAAATGCAGGACAGGCCATGGAGAAATGGGAGCCTTGCTACGGTGATGGGCGGGATGTAAATTGCCAACAGCCACTCTGGAGAAGAGTACGGTGTGTACTGAAATATCTAAAAAACACAGCTTAGAGAGAATAGGGCACTTCCATTCTTGGGCGTATAAATTGGGAAAACTAAAAAGCAGCAAGACAGAGGCACCCCGAAGATTAGGGCTGCTCTGTTGACAACAACCTCCACTTTATTACACCTTAAATATCCCAGGAAAGAGAAAAATGGATAAAGAAGTTGTGGTCCGTATGTACAATGGAATATCACTCAGCCATGAAATCAATGTTATAATGCTAGTAGCAGCATGATGAATGGATTTAGGTACGACGATTCTAAGTGAAATAAGTCACACTGAAATTGATACTTATCACAATCTAACACTTATAGAGGGAATGTTAAAATCCCTACACTTGAACTGAATTACAAAACAGAACAGAGTCACACATTTAGAAAACACACTATGGCTGCTGAACGAGAAAGGTGAGGTGGGGTGATGCATAAAACAAGGGTTTCAAATTAGCTCAGATACCGTTCCATAAACCCAACATGTAATAGACAAGACCTACTCCTTGCTCAGTGAACTGGACTCAACACCCCCTATTCAGCGCACAAGAATATATCTGACTAGGAAGAATCTTAAAACCTATGGATTGATACCTCGCTGTAAGTGAGTCAAGTGGATGTAAAGCGGCATAAACACAGCAGTGAAAAGCAGCTAAACCCCATTATAAAAATAAATTACTTTTAAAAACCCATGAAACAAAGACAGTGAAAGAGAAATTCTTACAAAATTCGTTCAGGGGCTGTGATGCAACCTGAATTGACCATATGTAGACACACAGCTGGATGAGACATAAGGGTGGACCCTCTTGGGGCTGAGAGCTTTGGTGAGGTTGGGTGAGCAAACGCAGACCCTTTCAAGTAATACTGCGTGGTACCCATCCCATGGGTCCCAAATCTCCAGGTTCAAGGGCCTCTTCCTACATCGAAAACATGCATGAGAAACCCAGAAGTTGGTACACCGTGTGACCGGGAAAGGTTTCTAAAACGCACCTCATTTCTCATCTCCTTGTGCTCGGGGTGGCCATTACAGCCGCTTTACTAGCAATCTCCCTCCTTGGAGAATCAGCAGCACCTTTAACCTCCTGTTCCGTACAGGTTGCAATTTGTCCTGAGGATGAACAGAAGGAGGGGGAACCAATGAGAGACTAGCTCTAGGTGTTGGGAAAGGCACAGGTCACTCTAGTTTCCCATCAGTAGGAAGAATTAACCACAGGCTCAGCCTGCCCCCCCCGGAACCAGAATAGGGCCTGAAGCAATCCTGCGCTTTTGCGGCCAGCTCCCAAAAAAGCGAGTGGAAAAACGGAGCTCAGGGGCACTGCAATTCACAAACCTGCAGAGTTATAAATGATAACTCTCATCCCCAAATATATTGAGGGAAGGCAACGAAGAGGATTTGAAAGCAAGGCAAAATTGCAGGAAACAGATTTCAGGAGGTACATTCGAATCGCCTTTAAAGCACATGAAAAGCGGCAAAACGTCGACAATGTTGCCCTTGGCCAAAAAGGGCGTATGCGTTTTTTCCTGAAT
The DNA here is from genome assembly GCF_965194805.1 of Balaenoptera borealis. Classification (NCBI taxonomy): domain Eukaryota; kingdom Metazoa; phylum Chordata; class Mammalia; order Artiodactyla; family Balaenopteridae; genus Balaenoptera; species Balaenoptera borealis. The sequence continues at coordinate 2,175 of NW_028123433.1, forward strand.
ATATTCAGGAAAAAACGCATACGCCCTTTTTGGCCAACCAAGCAACCTGGAAAGGCAAATCAGCGCTACAAAGATGTCTCGTTTCCCATCGGTCAAAATGGTCATGCTGAAAAAAGTGTCAAAACCAGAAATGCAGGACAGGCCATGGAGAAATGGGAGCCTTGCTACGCTGATGGGCGGGATGTAAATTGCCAACAGCCACTCTGGAGAAGTGTACGGTGTGTCCTGAAATATCTAAAAAACACAGCTTAGAGAGAATAGGGCCCTTCCATTCATGGGCGTATAAATTGGGAAAACTAAAAAGCAGCAAGACAGAGGCACCCCGAAGATTAGGGCTGCTCTGTTGACAACAACCTCCACTTTATTACACCTTAAATATCCCAGGAAAGAGAAAAATGGATAAAGAAGTTGTGGTCCGTATGTACAATGGAATATCACTCAGCCATGAAATCAATGTTATAATGCTAGTAGCAGCATGATGAATGGATTTAGGTACGACGATTCTAAGTGAAATAAGTCACACAGAAAAACACACTTATCATAATCTAACACTTATAGAGGGAATGTTAAAATCCCTACACTTGAACTGAATTACAAAACAGAACAGAGTCACACATTTAGAAAACACACTATGGCTGCTGAACGGGAAACGGGAGGTGGGGTGATGCATAAAACAAGGGTTTCAAATTAGCTCAGATACCGTTCCATAAACCCAACATGTAATAGACAAGACCTACTCCTTGCTCAGTGAACTGGACTCAACACCCCCTATTCACCGCACAAGAATATATCTGACTCTTAAGAATCTTAAAACCTATGGTTTGATATCTCTCTGAAAGTGAGTCAAGTGGGTATAAAGCGACATAAACACAGCAGTGAAAAGCAGCTAAACCCCATTATAAAATAAATTACTTTTAAAAACCCATGAAACAAAGACAGTGAAAGAGAAATTTTTACAAAATTCGTTCAGGGGCTGTGATGCAACCTGAATTGACCATATGTAGACACACAGCTGGATGAGACATAAGGGTGGACACTCTTGGGGCTGAGAGGTTTGTTGAGGTTCGGTGAGCAAACACAGACCCTTTAAAGTAATACTGCGTGGTACCCATCCCATGGGTCCCAAATCTCCAGGTTCAAGGGCCTCTTCCTACATCGAAAACATGCATGAGAAACCCAGAAGTTGGTACACCGTGGGACCGGGGAAGGTTTCTAAAACGCACCCCATTTCTCATCTCCTTGGGCTCGGGGTGGCCATTACAGCCGCTTTACTAGCAATCTCGCTCCTTGGAGAATCAGCAGCACCTTTAACCTCCTGTTCCGTACAGGTTGCAATTTGTCCTGAGGATGAACAGAAGGAGGGGGAACCAATGAGAGACTAGCTCTAGGTGTTGGGACAGGCACAGGTCACTCTAGTTTCCCATCAGGAGGAAGAATTAACCACAGGCTCAGCCTGCCCCCCCGGAACCAGAATAGGGCCTGAAGCAGTCCTGCGCTTTTGCGGCCAGCTCCCAAAGAAGCAAGTGGAAAAACGGAGCTCAGGGGCACTGCAATTCACAAACCTGCAGAGTTATAAATGATAACTCTCATCCCCAAATATATTGAGGGAAGGCAACGAAGAGGATTTGAAAGCAAGGCAGAATTGCAGGAAACAGATTTCAGGAGGTACATTCGAATCGCCTTTAAAGCACATGAAAAGCGGCAAAACGTCGACAATGTTGCCCTTGGCCAAAAAGGGCGTATGCGTTTTTTCCTGAATATATTCAGGAAAAAACGCATACGCCCTTTTTGGCCAACCAAGCAACCTGGAAAGGCAAATCAGCGCTACAAAGATGTCTCGTTTCCCATCGGTCAAAATGGTCATGCTGAAAGTGTCAAAACCAGAAATGCAGGACAGGCCATGGAGAAATGGGAGCCTTGCTACGGTGATGGGCGGGATGTAAATTGCCAACAGCCACTCTGGAGAAGAGTACGGTGTGTACTGAAATATCTAAAAAACACAGCTTAGAGAGAATAGGGCACTTCCATTCTTGGGCGTATAAATTGGGAAAACTAAAAAGCAGCAAGACAGAGGCACCCCGAAGATTAGGGCTGCTCTGTTGACAACAACCTCCACTTTATTACACCTTAAATATCCCAGGAAAGAGAAAAATGGATAAAGAAGTTGTGGTCCGTATGTACAATGGAATATCACTCAGCCATGAAATCAATGTTATAATGCTAGTAGCAGCATGATGAATGGATTTAGGTACGACGATTCTAAGTGAAATAAGTCACACTGAAATTGATACTTATCACAATCTAACACTTATAGAGGGAATGTTAAAATCCCTACACTTGAACTGAATTACAAAACAGAACAGAGTCACACATTTAGAAAACACACTATGGCTGCTGAACGGGAAAGGTGAGGTGGGGTGATGCATAAAACAAGGGTTTCAAATTAGCTCAGATACCGTTCCATAAACCCAATATGTAATTGACAAGACCTACTCCTTGCTCAGTGAACTGGACTCAACACCCCCTATTCACCGCACAAGAATATATCTGACTCTTAAGAATCTTAAAACCTATAGATTGATATCTCTCTGTAAGTGAGTCAAGTGGGTGTAAAGCGACATAAACACAGCAGTGAAAAGCAGCTAAACCCGATTATAAAAATAAATTACTTTTAAAAACCCATGAAACAAAGACAGTGAAAGAGAAATTCTTCCAAAATTCGTTCAGGGGCTGTGATGCAACCTGAATTGACCATATGTAGACACACAGCTGGATGAGACATAAGGGTGGACACTCTTGGGGCTGAGAGGTTTGGTAAGGTTCGATGAGCAAACACAGACCCTTTAAAGTAATACTGCGTGGTACCCATCCCGTGGGTCCCAAATCTCCAGGTTCAAGGGCCTCTTCCTACATCGAAAACATGCATGAGAAACCCAGAAGTTGGTACACCGTGTGACCGGGAAAGGTTTCTAAAACGCACCTCATTTCTCATCTCCTTGTGCTCGGGGTGGCCATTACAGCCGCTTTACTAGCAATCTCCCTCCTTGGAGAATCAGCAGCACCTTTAACCTCCTGTTCCGTACAGGTTGCAATTTGTCCTGAGGATGAACAGAAGGAGGGGGAACCAATGAGAGACTAGCTCTAGGTGTTGGGACAGGCACAGGTCACTCTATTTTCCCATCAGGAGGAACGATTAACCACAGGCTCAGCCTGCCCCCCCGGAACCAGAATAGGGCCTGAAGCAGTCCTGCGCTTTTGCGGCCAGCTCCCAAAAAAGCGAGTGGAAAAACGGAGCTCAGGGGCACTGAAATTCACAAACCTGCAGAGTTATAAATGATAACTCTCATCCCCAAATATATTGAGGGAAGTCAACGAAGAGGATTTGAAAGCAAGGCAGAATTGCAGGAAACAGATTTCAGGAGGTACATTCGAATCGCCTTTAAAGCACATGAAAAGCGGCAAAACGTCGACAATGTTGCCCTTGGCCAAAAAGGGCGTATGCGTTTTTTCCTGAATATATTCAGGAAAAAACGCATACGCCCTTTTTGGCCAACCAAGCAACCTGGAAAGGCAAATCAGCGCTACAAAGATGTCTCGTTTCCCATCGGTCAAAATGGTCATGCTGAAAAAAGTGTCAAAACCAGAAATGCAGGACAGGCCATGGAGAAATGGGAGCCTTGCTACGCTGATGGGCGGGATGTAAATTGCCAACAGCCACTCTGGAGAAGTGTACGGTGTGTCCTGAAATATCTAAAAAACACAGCTTAGAGAGAATAGGGCCCTTCCATTCATGGGCGTATAAATTGGGAAAACTAAAAAGCAGCAAGACAGAGGCACCCCGAAGATTAGGGCTGCTCTGTTGACAACAACCTCCACTTTATTACACCTTAAATATCCCAGGAAAGAGAAAAATGGATAAAGAAGTTGTGGTCCGTATGTACAATGGAATATCACTCAGCCATGAAATCAATGTTATAATGCTAGTAGCAGCAGGATGAATGGATTTAGGTACGACGATTCTAAGTGAAATAAGTCACACAGAAAAAGACACTTATCATAATCTAACACTTATAGAGGGAATGTTAAAATCCCTACACTTGAACTGAATTACAAAACAGAACAGAGTCACACATTTAGAAAACACACTATGGCTGCTGAACGAGAAAGGTGAGGTGGGGTGATGCATAAAACAAGGGTTTCAAATTAGCTCAGATACCGTTCCATAAACCCAACATGTAATAGACAAGACCTACTCCTTGCTCAGTGAACTGGACTCAACACCCCCTATTCAGCGCACAAGAATATATCTGACTAGGAAGAATCTTAAAACCTATGGATTGATACCTCGCTGTAAGTGAGTCAAGTGGATGTAAAGCGGCATAAACACAGCAGTGAAAAGCAGCTAAACCCCATTATAAAAATAAATTACTTTTAAAAACCCATGAAACAAAGACAGTGAAAGAGAAATTCTTACAAAATTCGTTCAGGGGCTGTGATGCAACCTGAATTGACCATATGTAGACACACAGCTGGATGAGACATAAGGGTGGACCCTCTTGGGGCTGAGAGCTTTGGTGAGGTTGGGTGAGCAAACGCAGACCCTTTCAAGTAATACTGCGTGGTACCCATCCCATGGGTCCCAAATCTCCAGGTTCAAGGGCCTCTTCCTACATCGAAAACATGCATGAGAAACCCAGAAGTTGGTACACCGGGTGATCGGGAAAGGTTTCTAAAACGCACCTCATTTCTCATCTCCTTGTGCTCGGGGTGGCCATTACAGCCGCTTTACTAGCAATCTCCCTCCTTGGAGAATCAGCAGCACCTTTAACCTCCTGTTCCATACAGGTTGCAATTTGTCCTGAGGAGGAACAGAAGGAGGGGGAACCAATGAGAGACTAGCTCTAGGTGTTGGGACAGGCACAGGTCACTCTATTTTCCCATCAGGAGTAAGAATTAACCACAGGCTCAGCCTGCCCCCCGGAACCAGAATAGGGCCTGAAGCAGTCCTGCGCTTTTGCGGCCAGCTCCCAAAAAAGCGAGTGGAAAAACGGAGCTCAGGGGCACTGCAATTCAGAAACCTGCAGAGTTATAAATGATAACTCTCATCCCCAAATATATTGAGGGAAGGCAACGAAGAGGATTTGAAAGCAAGGCAGAATTGCAGGAAACAGATTTCAGGAGGTACATTCGAATCGCCTTTAAAGCACATGAAAAGCGGCAAAACATCGACAATGTTGCCCTTGGCCAAAAAGGGCGTATGCGTTTTTTCCTGAATATATTCAGGAAAAAACGCATACGCCCTTTTTGGCCAACCAAGCAACCTGGAAAGGCAAATCAGCGCTACAAAGATGTCTCGTATCCCATCGGTCAAAATGGTCATGCTGAAAAAAGTGTCAAAACCAGAAATGCAGGACAGGCCATGGAGAAATGGGAGCCTTGCTACGCTGATGGGCGGGATGTAAATTGCCAACAGCCACTCTGGAGAAGTGTACGGTGTGTCCTGAAATATCTAAAAAACACAGCTTAGAGAGAATAGGGCCCTTCCATTCATGGGCGTATAAATTGGGAAAACTAAAAAGCAGCAAGACAGAGGCACCCCGAAGATTAGGGCTGCTCTGTTGACAACAACCTCCACTTTATTACACCTTAAATATCCCAGGAAAGAGAAAAATGGATAAAGAAGTTGTGGTCCGTATGTACAATGGAATATCACTCAGCCATGAAATCAATGTTATAATGCTAGTAGCAGCATGATGAATGGATTTAGGTACGACGATTCTAAGTGAAATAAGTCACACAGAAAAAGACACTTATCATAATCTAACACTTATAGAGGGAATGTTAAAATCCCTACACTTGAACTGAATTACAAAACAGAACAGAGTCACACATTTAGAAAACACACTATGGCTGCTGAACGGGAAAGGTGAGGTGGGGTGATGCATAAAACAAGGGTTTCAAATTAGCTCAGATACCGTTCCATAAACCCAACATGTAATAGACAAGACCTACTCCTTGCTCAGTGAACTGGACTCAACACCCCCTATTCACCGCACAAGAATATATCTGACTCTTAAGAATCTTAAAACCTATGGTTTGATATCTCTCTGAAAGTGAGTCAAGTGGGTATAAAGCGACATAAACACAGCAGTGAAAAGCAGCTAAACCCCATTATAAAATAAATTACTTTTAAAAACCCATGAAACAAAGACAGTGAAAGAGAAATTTTTACAAAATTCGTTCAGGGGCTGTGATGCAACCTGAATTGACCATATGTAGACACACAGCTGGATGAGACATAAGGGTGGACACTCTTGGGGCTGAGAGGTTTGTTGAGGTTCGGTGAGCAAACACAGACCCTTTAAAGTAATACTGCGTGGTACCCATCCCATGGGTCCCAAATCTCCAGGTTCAAGGGCCTCTTCCTACATCGAAAACATGCATGAGAAACCCAGAAGTTGGTACACCGTGGGACCGGGGAAGGTTTCTAAAACGCACCCCATTTCTCATCTCCTTGGGCTCGGGGTGGCCATTACAGCCGCTTTACTAGCAATCTCGCTCCTTGGAGAATCAGCAGCACCTTTAACCTCCTGTTCCGTACAGGTTGCAATTTGTCCTGAGGATGAACAGAAGGAGGGGGAACCAATGAGAGACTAGCTCTAGGTGTTGGGACAGGCACAGGTCACTCTAGTTTCCCATCAGGAGGAAGAATTAACCACAGGCTCAGCCTGCCCCCCCGGAACCAGAATAGGGCCTGAAGCAGTCCTGCGCTTTTGCGGCCAGCTCCCAAAGAAGCAAGTGGAAAAACGGAGCTCAGGGGCACTGCAATTCACAAACCTGCAGAGTTATAAATGATAACTCTCATCCCCAAATATATTGAGGGAAGGCAACGAAGAGGATTTGAAAGCAAGGCAGAATTGCAGGAAACAGATTTCAGGAGGTACATTCGAATCGCCTTTAAAGCACATGAAAAGCGGCAAAACGTCGACAATGTTGCCCTTGGCCAAAAAGGGCGTATGCGTTTTTTCCTGAATATATTCAGGAAAAAACGCATACGCCCTTTTTGGCCAACCAAGCAACCTGGAAAGGCAAATCAGCGCTACAAAGATGTCTCGTTTCCCATCGGTCAAAATGGTCATGCTGAAAGTGTCAAAACCAGAAATGCAGGACAGGCCATGGAGAAATGGGAGCCTTGCTACGGTGATGGGCGGGATGTAAATTGCCAACAGCCACTCTGGAGAAGAGTACGGTGTGTACTGAAATATCTAAAAAACACAGCTTAGAGAGAATAGGGCACTTCCATTCTTGGGCGTATAAATTGGGAAAACTAAAAAGCAGCAAGACAGAGGCACCCCGAAGATTAGGGCTGCTCTGTTGACAACAACCTCCACTTTATTACACCTTAAATATCCCAGGAAAGAGAAAAATGGATAAAGAAGTTGTGGTCCGTATGTACAATGGAATATCACTCAGCCATGAAATCAATGTTATAATGCTAGTAGCAGCATGATGAATGGATTTAGGTACGACGATTCTAAGTGAAATAAGTCACACTGAAATTGATACTTATCACAATCTAACACTTATAGAGGGAATGTTAAAATCCCTACACTTGAACTGAATTACAAAACAGAACAGAGTCACACATTTAGAAAACACACTATGGCTGCTGAACGGGAAAGGTGAGGTGGGGTGATGCATAAAACAAGGGTTTCAAATTAGCTCAGATACCGTTCCATAAACCCAATATGTAATTGACAAGACCTACTCCTTGCTCAGTGAACTGGACTCAACACCCCCTATTCACCGCACAAGAATATATCTGACTCTTAAGAATCTTAAAACCTATAGATTGATATCTCTCTGTAAGTGAGTCAAGTGGGTGTAAAGCGACATAAACACAGCAGTGAAAAGCAGCTAAACCCGATTATAAAAATAAATTACTTTTAAAAACCCATGAAACAAAGACAGTGAAAGAGAAATTCTTCCAAAATTCGTTCAGGGGCTGTGATGCAACCTGAATTGACCATATGTAGACACACAGCTGGATGAGACATAAGGGTGGACACTCTTGGGGCTGAGAGGTTTGGTAAGGTTCGATGAGCAAACACAGACCCTTTAAAGTAATACTGCGTGGTACCCATCCCGTGGGTCCCAAATCTCCAGGTTCAAGGGCCTCTTCCTACATCGAAAACATGCATGAGAAACCCAGAAGTTGGTACACCGTGTGACCGGGAAAGGTTTCTAAAACGCACCTCATTTCTCATCTCCTTGTGCTCGGGGTGGCCATTACAGCCGCTTTACTAGCAATCTCCCTCCTTGGAGAATCAGCAGCACCTTTAACCTCCTGTTCCGTACAGGTTGCAATTTGTCCTGAGGATGAACAGAAGGAGGGGGAACCAATGAGAGACTAGCTCTAGGTGTTGGGACAGGCACAGGTCACTCTATTTTCCCATCAGGAGGAACGATTAACCACAGGCTCAGCCTGCCCCCCCGGAACCAGAATAGGGCCTGAAGCAGTCCTGCGCTTTTGCGGCCAGCTCCCAAAAAAGCGAGTGGAAAAACGGAGCTCAGGGGCACTGAAATTCACAAACCTGCAGAGTTATAAATGATAACTCTCATCCCCAAATATATTGAGGGAAGTCAACGAAGAGGATTTGAAAGCAAGGCAGAATTGCAGGAAACAGATTTCAGGAGGTACATTCGAATCGCCTTTAAAGCACATGAAAAGCGGCAAAACGTCGACAATGTTGCCCTTGGCCAAAAAGGGCGTATGCGTTTTTTCCTGAATATATTCAGGAAAAAACGCATACGCCCTTTTTGGCCAACCAAGCAACCTGGAAAGGCAAATCAGCGCTACAAAGATGTCTCGTTTCCCATCGGTCAAAATGGTCATGCTGAAAAAAGTGTCAAAACCAGAAATGCAGGACAGGCCATGGAGAAATGGGAGCCTTGCTACGCTGATGGGCGGGATGTAAATTGCCAACAGCCACTCTGGAGAAGTGTACGGTGTGTCCTGAAATATCTAAAAAACACAGCTTAGAGAGAATAGGGCCCTTCCATTCATGGGCGTATAAATTGGGAAAACTAAAAAGCAGCAAGACAGAGGCACCCCGAAGATTAGGGCTGCTCTGTTGACAACAACCTCCACTTTATTACACCTTAAATATCCCAGGAAAGAGAAAAATGGATAAAGAAGTTGTGGTCCGTATGTACAATGGAATATCACTCAGCCATGAAATCAATGTTATAATGCTAGTAGCAGCAGGATGAATGGATTTAGGTACGACGATTCTAAGTGAAATAAGTCACACAGAAAAAGACACTTATCATAATCTAACACTTATAGAGGGAATGTTAAAATCCCTACACTTGAACTGAATTACAAAACAGAACAGAGTCACACATTTAGAAAACACACTATGGCTGCTGAACGAGAAAGGTGAGGTGGGGTGATGCATAAAACAAGGGTTTCAAATTAGCTCAGATACCGTTCCATAAACCCAACATGTAATAGACAAGACCTACTCCTTGCTCAGTGAACTGGACTCAACACCCCCTATTCAGCGCACAAGAATATATCTGACTAGGAAGAATCTTAAAACCTATGGATTGATACCTCGCTGTAAGTGAGTCAAGTGGATGTAAAGCGGCATAAACACAGCAGTGAAAAGCAGCTAAACCCCATTATAAAAATAAATTACTTTTAAAAACCTATGAAACAAAGACAGTGAAAGAGAAATTCTTACAAAACTCGTTCAGGGGCTGTGATGCAACCTGAATTGACCATATGTAGACACACAGCTGGATGAGACATAAGGGTGGACACTCTTGGGGCTGAGACGTTTGTTGAGGTTCGGTGAGCAAACACAGACCCTTTAAAGTAATACTGCGTGGTACCCATCCCATGGGTCCCAAATCTCCAGGTTCAAGGGCCTCTTCCTACATCGAAAACATGCATGAGAAACCCAGAAGTTGGTACACCGGGTGACCGGGAAAGGTTTCTAAAACGCACCTCATTTCTCATCTCCTTGTGCTCGGGGTGGCCATTACAGCCGCTTTACTAGCAATCTCCCTCCTTGGAGAATCAGCAGCACCTTTAACCTCCTGTTCCGTACACGTTGCAATTTGTCCTGAGGATGAACAGAAGGAGGGGGAACCAATGAGAGACTAGCTCTAGGTGTTGGGACAGGCACAGGTCACTCTAGTTTCCCATCAGGAGGAAGAATTAACCACAGGCTCAGCCTGCCCCCCCGGAACCAGGATAGGGCCTGAAGCAGTCCTGCGCTTTTGCGGCCAGCTCCCAAAAAAGCGAGTGGAAAAACGGAGCTCAGGGGCACTGCAATTCACAAACCTGCAGAGTTATAAATGATAACTCTCATCCCCAAATATATTGAGGGAAGGCAACGAAGAGGATTTGAAAGCAAGGCAGAATTGCAGGAAACAGATTTCAGGAGGTACATTCGAATCGCCTTTAAAGCACATGAAAAGCGGCAAAACGTCGACAATGTTGCCCTTGGCCAAAAAGGGCGTATGCGTTTTTTCCTGAATATATTCAGGAAAAAACGCATACGCCCTTTTTGGCCAACCAAGCAACCTGGAAAGGCAAATCAGCGCTACAAAGATGTCTCGTTTCCCATCGGTCAAAATGGTCATGCTGAAAAAAGTGTCAAAACCAGAAATGCAGGACAGGCCATGGAGAAATGGGAGCCTTGCTACGCTGATGGGCGGGATGTAAATTGCCAACAGCCACTCTGGAGAAGTGTACGGTGTGTCCTGAAATATCTAAAAAACACAGCTTAGAGAGAATAGGGCCCTTCCATTCATGGGCGTATAAATTGGGAAAACTAAAAAGCAGCAAGACAGAGGCACCCCGAAGATTAGGGCTGCTCTGTTGACAACAACCTCCACTTTATTACACCTTAAATATCCCAGGAAAGAGAAAAATGGATAAAGAAGTTGTGGTCCGTATGTACAATGGAATATCACTCAGCCATGAAATCAATGTTATAATGCTAGTAGCAGCAGGATGAATGGATTTAGGTACGACGATTCTAAGTGAAATAAGTCACACAGAAAAAGACACTTATCATAATCTAACACTTATAGAGGGAATGTTAAAATCCCTACACTTGAACTGAATTACAAAACAGAACAGAGTCACACATTTAGAAAACACACTATGGCTGCTGAACGAGAAAGGTGAGGTGGGGTGATGCATAAAACAAGGGTTTCAAATTAGCTCAGATACCGTTCCATAAACCCAACATGTAATAGACAAGACCTACTCCTTGCTCAGTGAACTGGACTCAACACCCCCTATTCAGCGCACAAGAATATATCTGACTAGGAAGAATCTTAAAACCTATGGATTGATACCTCGCTGTAAGTGAGTCAAGTGGATGTAAAGCGGCATAAACACAGCAGTGAAAAGCAGCTAAACCCCATTATAAAAATAAATTACTTTTAAAAACCCATGAAACAAAGACAGTGAAAGAGAAATTCTTACAAAATTCGTTCAGGGGCTGTGATGCAACCTGAATTGACCATATGTAGACACACAGCTGGATGAGATATAAGGGTGGACCCTCTTGGGGCTGAGAGCTTTGGTGAGGTTGGGTGAGCAAACGCAGACCCTTTCAAGTAATACTGCGTGGTACCCATCCCATGGGTCCCAAATCTCCAGGTTCAAGGGCCTCTTCCTACATCGAAAACATGCATGAGAAACCCAGAAGTTGGTACACTGGGTGATCGGGAAAGGTTTCTAAAACGCACCTCATTTCTCATCTCCTTGTGCTCGGGGTGGCCATTACAGCCGCTTTACTAGCAATCTCCCTCCTTGGAGAATCAGCAGCACCTTTAACCTCCTGTTCCATACAGGTTGCAATTTGTCCTGAGGAGGAACAGAAGGAGGGGGAACCAATGAGAGACTAGCTCTAGGTGTTGGGACAGGCACAGGTCACTCTATTTTCCCATCAGGAGTAAGAATTAACCACAGGCTCAGCCTGCCCCCCGGAACCAGAATAGGGCCTGAAGCAGTCCTGCGCTTTTGCGGCCAGCTCCCAAAAAAGCGAGTGGAAAAACGGAGCTCAGGGGCACTGCAATTCAGAAACCTGCAGAGTTATAAATGATAACTCTCATCCCCAAATATATTGAGGGAAGGCAACGAAGAGGATTTGAAAGCAAGGCAGAATTGCAGGAAACAGATTTCAGGAGGTACATTCGAATCGCCTTTAAAGCACATGAAAAGCGGCAAAACATCGACAATGTTGCCCTTGGCCAAAAAGGGCGTATGCGTTTTTTCCTGAATATATTCAGGAAAAAACGCATACGCCCTTTTTGGCCAACCAAGCAACCTGGAAAGGCAAATCAGCGCTACAAAGATGTCTCGTATCCCATCGGTCAAAATGGTCATGCTGAAAAAAGTGTCAAAACCAGAAATGCAGGACAGGCCATGGAGAAATGGGAGCCTTGCTACGCTGATGGGCGGGATGTAAATTGCCAACAGCCACTCTGGAGAAGTGTACGGTGTGTCCTGAAATATCTAAAAAACACAGCTTAGAGAGAATAGGGCCCTTCCATTCATGGGCGTATAAATTGGGAAAACTAAAAAGCAGCAAGACAGAGGCACCCCGAAGATTAGGGCTGCTCTGTTGACAACAACCTCCACTTTATTACACCTTAAATATCCCAGGAAAGAGAAAAATGGATAAAGAAGTTGTGGTCCGTATGTACAATGGAATATCACTCAGCCATGAAATCAATGTTATAATGCTAGTAGCAGCATGATGAATGGATTTAGGTACGACGATTCTAAGTGAAATAAGTCACACAGAAAAAGACACTTATCATAATCTAACACTTATAGAGGGAATGTTAAAATCCCTACACTTGAACTGAATTACAAAACAGAACAGAGTCACACATTTAGAAAACACACTATGGCTGCTGAACGGGAAAGGTGAGGTGGGGTGATGCATAAAACAAGGGTTTCAAATTAGCTCAGATACCGTTCCATAAACCCAACATGTAATAGACAAGACCTACTCCTTGCTCAGTGAACTGGACTCAACACCCCCTATTCACCGCACAAGAATATATCTGACTCTTAAGAATCTTAAAAGCTATGGATTGATATCTCTCTGTAAGTGTGTCAAGTGGGTGTAAAGCGGCATAAACACAGCAGTGAAAAGCAGCTAAACCCCATTATAAAAATAAATTACTTTTAAAAACCTATGAAACAAAGACAGTGAAAGAGAAATTCTTACAAAACTCGTTCAGGGGCTGTGATGCAACCTGAATTGACCATATGTAGACACACAGCTGGATGAGACATAAGGGTGGACACTCTTGGGGCTGAGAGGTTTGTTGAGGTTCGGTGAGCAAACACAGACCCTTTAAAGTAATTCTGCGTGGTACCCATCCCATGGGTCCCAAATCTCCAGGTTCAAGGGCCTCTTCCTACATCGAAAACATGCATGAGAAACCCAGAAGTTGGTACACCGTGTGACCGGGAAAGGTTTCTAAAACGCACCTCATTTCTCATCTCCTTGTGCTCGGGGTGGCCATTACAGCCGCTTTACTAGCAATCTCCCTCCTTGGAGAATCAGCAGCACCTTTAACCTCCTGTTCCGTACAGGTTGCAATTTGTCCTGAGGATGAACAGAAGGAGGGGGAACCAATGAGAGACTAGCTCTAGGTGTTGGGAAAGGCACAGGTCACTCTAGTTTCCCATCAGTAGGAAGAATTAACCACAGGCTCAGCCTGCCCCCCCCCGGAACCAGAATAGGGCCTGAAGCAATCCTGCGATTTTGCGGCCAGCTCCCAAAAAAGCGAGTGGAAAAACGGAGCTCAGGGGCACTGCAATTCACAAACCTGCAGAGTTATAAATGATAACTCTCATCCCCAAATATATTGAGGGAAGGCAACGAAGAGGATTTGAAAGCAAGGCAAAATTGCAGGAAACAGATTTCAGGAGGTACATTCGAATCGCCTTTAAAGCACATGAAAAGCGGCAAAACGTCGACAACGTTGCCCTTGGCCAAAAAGGGCGTATGCGTTTTTTCCTGAATATATTCAGAAAAAAACGCATACGCCCTTTTTGGCCAACCAAGCAACCTGGAAAGGCAAATCAGCGCTACAAAGATGTCTCGTTTCCCATCGGTCAAAATGGTCATGCTGAAAAAAGTGTCAAAACCAGAAATGCAGGACAGGCCATGGAGAAATGGGAGCCTTGCTACGCTGATGGGCGGGATGTAAATTGCCAACAGCCACTCTGGAGAAGTGTACGGTGTGTCCTGAAATATCTAAAAAACACAGCTTAGAGAGAATAGGGCCCTTCCATTCATGGGCGTATAAATTGGGAAAACTAAAAAGCAGCAAGACAGAGGCACCCCGAAGATTAGGGCTGCTCTGTTGACAACAACCTCCACTTTATTACACCTTAAATATCCCAGGAAAGAGAAAAATGGATAAAGAAGTTGTGGTCCGTATGTACAATGGAATATCACTCAGCCATGAAATCAATGTTATAATGCTAGTAGCAGCAGGATGAATGGATTTAGGTACGACGATTCTAAGTGAAATAAGTCACACAGAAAAAGACACTTATCATAATCTAACACTTATAGAGGGAATGTTAAAATCCCTACACTTGAACTGAATTACAAAACAGAACAGAGTCACACATTTAGAAAACACACTATGGCTGCTGAACGGGAAACGGGAGGTGGGGTGATGCATAAAACAAGGGTTTCAAATTAGCTCAGATACAGTTCCATAAACCCAACATGTAATAGACAAGACCTACTCCTTGCTCAGTGAACTGGACTCAACACCCCCTATTCACCGCACAAGAATATATCTGACTGTTAAGAATCTTAAAACCTATGGTTTGATATCTCTCTGAAAGTGAGTCAAGTGGGTAGAAAGCGACATAAACACAGCAGTGAAAAGCAGCTAAACCCCAATATAAAATAAATTACTTTTAAAAACCCATGAAACAAAGACAGTGAAAGAGAAATTCTTACAAAACTCGTTCAGGGTCTGTGATGCAACCTGAATTGACCATATGTAGACACACAGCTGGATGAGACATAAGGGTGGACACTCTTGGGGCTGAGAGGTTTGTTGAGGTTCGGTGAGCAAACACAGACCCTTTAAAGTAATACTGCGTGGTATCCATCCCATGGGTCCCAAATCTCCAGGTTCAAGGGCCACTTCCTACATCGAAAACATGCATGAGAAACCCAGAAGTTGGTACACCGTGTGACCGGGAAAGGTTTCTAAAACGCACCTCATTTCTCATCTCCTTGTGCTCGGGGTGGCCATTACAGCCGCTTTACTAGCAATCTCCCTCCTTGGAGAATCAGCAGCACCTTTAACCTCCTGTTCCGTACACGTTGCAATTTGTCCTGAGGATGAACAGAAGGAGGGGGAACCAATGAGAGACTAGCTCTAGGTGTTGGGACAGGCACAGGTCACTCTAGTTTCCCATCAGGAGGAAGAATTAACCACAGGCTCAGCCTGCCCCCCCGGAACCAGAATAGGGCCTGAAGCAGTCCTGCGCTTTTGCGGCCAGCTCCCAAAAAAGCGAGTGGAAAAACGGAGCTCAGGGGCACTGCAATTCACAAACCTGCAGAGTTATAAATGATAACTCTCATCCCCAAATATATTGAGGGAAGGCAACGAAGAGGATTTGAAAGCAAGGCAGAATTGCAGGAAACAGATTTCAGGAGGTACATTCGAATCGCCTTTAAAGCACATGAAAAGCGGCAAAACGTCGACAATGTTGCCCTTGGCCAAAAAGGGCGTATGCGTTTTTTCCTGAATATATTCAGGAAAAAACGCATACGCCCTTTTTGGCCAACCAAGCAACCTGGAAAGGCAAATCAGCGCTACAAAGATGTCTCGTTTCCCATCGGTCAAAATGGTCATGCTGAAAAAAGTGTCAAAACCAGAAATGCAGGACAGGCCATGGAGAAATGGGAGCCTTGCTACGCTGATGGGCGGGATGTAAATTGCCAACAGCCACTCTGGAGAAGTGTACGGTGTGTCCTGAAATATCTAAAAAACACAGCTTAGAGAGAATAGGGCCCTTCCATTCATGGGCGTATAAATTGGGAAAACTA
This sequence comes from Balaenoptera borealis, assembly GCF_965194805.1. Classification (NCBI taxonomy): domain Eukaryota; kingdom Metazoa; phylum Chordata; class Mammalia; order Artiodactyla; family Balaenopteridae; genus Balaenoptera; species Balaenoptera borealis. The sequence goes on from NW_028123433.1 coordinate 18,305, forward strand.
AAAAGCAGCAAGACAGAGGCACCCCGAAGATTAGGGCTGCTCTGTTGACAACAACCTCCACTTTATTACACCTTAAATATCCCAGGAAAGAGAAAAATGGATAAAGAAGTTGTGGTCCGTATGTACAATGGAATATCACTCAGCCATGAAATCAATGTTATAATGCTAGTAGCAGCATGATGAATGGATTTAGGTACGACGATTCTAAGTGAAATAAGTCACACAGAAAAACACACTTATCATAATCTAACACTTATAGAGGGAATGTTAAAATCCCTACACTTGAACTGAATTACAAAACAGAACAGAGTCACACATTTAGAAAACACACTATGGCTGCTGAACGAGAAAGGTGAGGTGGGGTGATGCATAAAACAAGGGTTTCAAATTAGCTCAGATACCGTTCCATAAACCCAACATGTAATAGACAAGACCTACTCCTTGCTCAGTGAACTGGACTCAACACCCCCTATTCAGCGCACAAGAATATATCTGACTAGGAAGAATCTTAAAACCTATGGATTGATACCTCGCTGTAAGTGAGTCAAGTGGATGTAAAGCGGCATAAACACAGCAGTGAAAAGCAGCTAAACCCCATTATAAAAATAAATTACTTTTAAAAACCCATGAAACAAAGACAGTGAAAGAGAAATTCTTACAAAATTCGTTCAGGGGCTGTGATGCAACCTGAATTGACCATATGTAGACACACAGCTGGATGAGACATAAGGGTGGACCCTCTTGGGGCTGAGAGCTTTGGTGAGGTTGGGTGAGCAAACGCAGACCCTTTCAAGTAATACTGCGTGGTACCCATCCCATGGGTCCCAAATCTCCAGGTTCAAGGGCCTCTTCCTACATCGAAAACATGCATGAGAAACCCAGAAGTTGGTACACCGTGTGACCGGGAAAGGTTTCTAAAACGCACCTCATTTCTCATCTCCTTGTGCTCGGGGTGGCCATTACAGCCGCTTTACTAGCAATCTCCCTCCTTGGAGAATCAGCAGCACCTTTAACCTCCTGTTCCGTACAGGTTGCAATTTGTCCTGAGGATGAACAGAAGGAGGGGGAACCAATGAGAGACTAGCTCTAGGTGTTGGGAAAGGCACAGGTCACTCTAGTTTCCCATCAGGAGGAAGAATTAACCACAGGCTCAGCCTGCCCCCCCCGGAACCAGAATAGGGCCTGAAGCAATCCTGCGCTTTTGCGGCCAGCTCCCAAAAAAGCGAGTGGAAAAACGGAGCTCAGGGGCACTGCAATTCACAAACCTGCAGAGTTATAAATGATAACTCTCATCCCCAAATATATTGAGGGAAGGCAACGAAGAGGATTTGAAAGCAAGGCAAAATTGCAGGAAACAGATTTCAGGAGGTACATTCGAATCGCCTTTAAAGCACATGAAAAGCGGCAAAACGTCGACAATGTTGCCCTTGGCCAAAAAGGGCGTATGCGTTTTTTCCTGAATATATTCAGGAAAAAACGCATACGCCCTTTTTGGCCAACCAAGCAACCTGGAAAGGCAAATCAGCGCTACAAAGATGTCTCGTTTCCCATCGGTCAAAATGGTCATGCTGAAAAAAGTGTCAAAACCAGAAATGCAGGACAGGCCATGGAGAAATGGGAGCCTTGCTACGCTGATGGGCGGGATGTAAATTGCCAACAGCCACTCTGGAGAAGTGTACGGTGTGTCCTGAAATATCTAAAAAACACAGCTTAGAGAGAATAGGGCCCTTCCATTCATGGGCGTATAAATTGGGAAAACTAAAAAGCAGCAAGACAGAGGCACCCCGAAGATTAGGGCTGCTCTGTTGACAACAACCTCCACTTTATTACACCTTAAATATCCCAGGAAAGAGAAAAATGGATAAAGAAGTTGTGGTCCGTATGTACAATGGAATATCACTCAGCCATGAAATCAATGTTATAATGCTAGTAGCAGCAGGATGAATGGATTTAGGTACGACGATTCTAAGTGAAATAAGTCACACAGAAAAAGACACTTATCATAATCTAACACTTATAGAGGGAATGTTAAAATCCCTACACTTGAACTGAATTACAAAACAGAACAGAGTCACACATTTAGAAAACACACTATGGCTGCTGAACGGGAAAGGAGAGGTGGGGTGATGCATAAAACAAGGGTTTCAAATTAGCTCAGATACCGTTCCATAAACCCAACATGTAATAGACAAGACCTACTCCTTGCTCAGTGAACTGGACTCAACACCCCCTATTCACCGCACAAGAATATATCTGACTCTTAAGAATCTTAAAACCTATGGTTTGATATCTCTCTGAAAGTGAGTCAAGTGGGTATAAAGCGACATAAACACAGCAGTGAAAAGCAGCTAAACCCCAATATAAAATAAATTACTTTTAAAAACCCATGAAACAAAGACAGTGAAAGAGAAATTCTTACAAAACTCGTTCAGGGTCTGTGATGCAACCTGAATTTACCATATGTAGACACACAGCTGGATGAGACATAAGGGTGGACACTCTTGGGGCTGAGAGGTTTGTTGAGGTTCGGTGAGCAAACACAGACCCTTTAAAGTAATACTGCGTGGTATCCATCCCATGGGTCCCAAATCTCCAGGTTCAAGGGCCTCTTCCTACATCGAAAACATGCATGAGAAACCCAGAAGTTGGTACACCGTGTGACCGGGAAAGGTTTCTAAAACGCACCTCATTTCTCATCTCCTTGTGCTCGGGGTGGCCATTACAGCCGCTTTACTAGCAATCTCCCTCCTTGGAGAATCAGCAGCACCTTTAACCTCCTGTTCCGTACACGTTGCAATTTGTCCTGAGGATGAACAGAAGGAGGGGGAACCAATGAGATACTAGCTCTAGGTGTTGGGACAGGCACAGGTCACTCTAGTTTCCCATCAGGAGGAAGAATTAACCACAGGCTCAGCCTGCCCCCCCGGAACCAGAATAGGGCCTGAAGCAGTCCTGCGCTTTTGCGGCCAGCTCCCAAAAAAGCGAGTGGAAAAACGGAGCTCAGGGGCACTGAAATTCACAAACCTGCAGAGTTATAAATGATAACTCTCATCCCCAAATATATTGAGGGAAGGCAACGAAGAGGATTTGAAAGCAAGGCAGAATTGCAGGAAACAGATTTCAGGAGGTACATTCGAATCGCCTTTAAAGCACATGAAAAGCGGCAAAACGTCGACAATGTTGCCCTTGGCCAAAAAGGGCGTATGCGTTTTTTCCTGAATATATTCAGGAAAAAACGCATACGCCCTTTTTGGCCAACCAAGCAACCTGGAAAGGCAAATCAGCGCTACAAAGATGTCTCGTTTCCCATCGGTCAAAATGGTCATGCTGAAAAAAGTGTCAAAACCAGAAATGCAGGACAGGCCATGGAGAAATGGGAGCCTTGCTACGCTGATGGGCGGGATGTAAATTGCCAACAGCCACTCTGGAGAAGTGTACGGTGTGTCCTGAAATATCTAAAAAACACAGCTTAGAGAGAATAGGGCACTTCCATTCATGGGCGTATAAATTGGGAAAACTAAAAAGCAGCAAGACAGAGGCACCCCGAAGATTAGGGCTGCTCTGTTGACAACAACCTCCACTTTATTACACCTTAAATATCCCAGGAAAGAGAAAAATGGATAAAGAAGTGGTGGTCCGTATGTACAATGGAATATCACTCAGCCATGAAATCAATGTTATAATGCTAGTAGCAGCATGATGAATGGATTTAGGTACGACGATTCTAAGTGAAATAAGTCACACAGAAAAACACACTTATCATAATCTAACACTTATAGAGGGAATGTTAAAATCCCTACACTTGAACTGAATTACAAAACAGAACAGAGTCACACATTTAGAAAACACACTATGGCTGCTGAACGGGAAACGGGAGGTGGGGTGATGCATAAAACAAGGGTTTCAAATTAGCTCAGATACCGTTCCATAAACCCAACATGTAATAGACAAGACCTACTCCTTGCTCAGTGAACTGGACTCAACACCCCCTATTCACCGCACAAGAATATATCTGACTCTTAAGAATCTTAAAACCTATGGTTTGATATCTCTCTGAAAGTGAGTCAAGTGGGTATAAAGCGACATAAACACAGCAGTGAAAAGCAGCTAAACCCCATTATAAAATAAATTACTTTTAAAAACCCATGAAACAAAGACAGTGAAAGAGAAATTTTTACAAAATTCGTTCAGGGGCTGTGATGCAACCTGAATTGACCATATGTAGACACACAGCTGGATGAGACATAAGGGTGGACCCTCTTGGGGCTGAGAGGTTTGTTGAGGTTCGGTGAGCAAACACAGACCCTTTAAAGTAATACTGCGTGGTACCCATCCCATGGGTCCCAAATCTCCAGGTTCAAGGGCCTCTTCCTACATCGAAAACATGCATGAGAAACCCAGAAGTTGGTACACCGTGGGACCGGGGAAGGTTTCTAAAACGCACCCCATTTCTCATCTCCTTGGGCTCGGGGTGGCCATTACAGCCGCTTTACTAGCAATCTCCCTCCTTGGAGAATCAGCAGCACCTTTAACCTCCTGTTCCGTACACGTTGCAATTTGTCCTGAGGATGAACAGAAGGAGGGGGAACCAATGAGAGACTAGCTCTAGGTGTTGGGACAGGCACAGGTCACTCTAGTTTCCCATCAGGAGGAAGAATTAACCACAGGCTCAGCCTGCCCCCCCGGAACCAGAATAGGGCCTGAAGCAGTCCTGCGCTTTTGCGGCCAGCTCCCAAAGAAGCAAGTGGAAAAACGGAGCTCAGGGGCACTGCAATTCACAAACCTGCAGAGTTATAAATGATAACTCTCATCCCCAAATATATTGAGGGAAGGCAACGAAGAGGATTTGAAAGCAAGGCAGAATTGCAGGAAACAGATTTCAGGAGGTACATTCGAATCGCCTTTAAAGCACATGAAAAGCGGCAAAACGTCGACAATGTTGCCCTTGGCCAAAAAGGGCGTATGCGTTTTTTCCTGAATATATTCAGGAAAAAACGCATACGCCCTTTTTGGCCAACCAAGCAACCTGGAAAGGCAAATCAGCGCTACAAAGATGTCTCGTTTCCCATCGGTCAAAATGGTCATGCTGAAAGTGTCAAAACCAGAAATGCAGGACAGGCCATGGAGAAATGGGAGCCTTGCTACGCTGATGGGCGGGATGTAAATTGCCAACAGCCACTCTGGAGAAGTGTACGGTGTGTCCTGAAATATCTAAAAAACACAGCTTAGAGAGAATAGGGCCCTTCCATTCATGGGCGTATAAATTGGGAAAACTAAAAAGCAGCAAGACAGAGGCACCCCGAAGATTAGGGCTGCTCTGTTGACAACAACCTCCACTTTATTACACCTTAAATATCCCAGGAAAGAGAAAAATGGATAAAGAAGTTGTGGTCCGTATGTACAATGGAATATCACTCAGCCATGAAATCAATGTTATAATGCTAGTAGCAGCATGATGAATGGATTTAGGTACGACGATTCTAAGTGAAATAAGTCACACAGAAAAACACACTTATCATAATCTAACACTTATAGAGGGAATGTTAAAATCCCTACACTTGAACTGAATTACAAAACAGAACAGAGTCACACATTTAGAAAACACACTATGGCTGCTGAACGAGAAAGGTGAGGTGGGGTGATGCATAAAACAAGGGTTTCAAATTAGCTCAGATACCGTTCCATAAACCCAACATGTAATAGACAAGACCTACTCCTTGCTCAGTGAACTGGACTCAACACCCCCTATTCAGCGCACAAGAATATATCTGACTAGGAAGAATCTTAAAACCTATGGATTGATACCTCGCTGTAAGTGAGTCAAGTGGATGTAAAGCGGCATAAACACAGCAGTGAAAAGCAGCTAAACCCCATTATAAAAATAAATTACTTTTAAAAACCCATGAAACAAAGACAGTGAAAGAGAAATTCTTACAAAATTCGTTCAGGGGCTGTGATGCAACCTGAATTGACCATATGTAGACACACAGCTGGATGAGACATAAGGGTGGACCCTCTTGGGGCTGAGAGCTTTGGTGAGGTTGGGTGAGCAAACGCAGACCCTTTCAAGTAATACTGCGTGGTACCCATCCCATGGGTCCCAAATCTCCAGGTTCAAGGGCCTCTTCCTACATCGAAAACATGCATGAGAAACCCAGAAGTTGGTACACCGTGTGACCGGGAAAGGTTTCTAAAACGCACCTCATTTCTCATCTCCTTGTGCTCGGGGTGGCCATTACAGCCGCTTTACTAGCAATCTCCCTCCTTGGAGAATCAGCAGCACCTTTAACCTCCTGTTCCGTACAGGTTGCAATTTGTCCTGAGGATGAACAGAAGGAGGGGGAACCAATGAGAGACTAGCTCTAGGTGTTGGGAAAGGCACAGGTCACTCTAGTTTCCCATCAGTAGGAAGAATTAACCACAGGCTCAGCCTGCCCCCCCCGGAACCAGAATAGGGCCTGAAGCAATCCTGCGCTTTTGCGGCCAGCTCCCAAAAAAGCGAGTGGAAAAACGGAGCTCAGGGGCACTGCAATTCACAAACCTGCAGAGTTATAAATGATAACTCTCATCCCCAAATATATTGAGGGAAGGCAACGAAGAGGATTTGAAAGCAAGGCAAAATTGCAGGAAACAGATTTCAGGAGGTACATTCGAATCGCCTTTAAAGCACATGAAAAGCGGCAAAACGTCGACAATGTTGCCCTTGGCCAAAAAGGGCGTATGCGTTTTTTCCTGAATATATTCAGGAAAAAACGCATACGCCCTTTTTGGCCAACCAAGCAACCTGGAAAGGCAAATCAGCGCTACAAAGATGTCTCGTTTCCCATCGGTCAAAATGGTCATGCTGAAAAAAGTGTCAAAACCAGAAATGCAGGACAGGCCATGGAGAAATGGGAGCCTTGCTACGCTGATGGGCGGGATGTAAATTGCCAACAGCCACTCTGGAGAAGTGTACGGTGTGTCCTGAAATATCTAAAAAACACAGCTTAGAGAGAATAGGGCCCTTCCATTCATGGGCGTATAAATTGGGAAAACTAAAAAGCAGCAAGACAGAGGCACCCCGAAGATTAGGGCTGCTCTGTTGACAACAACCTCCACTTTATTACACCTTAAATATCCCAGGAAAGAGAAAAATGGATAAAGAAGTTGTGGTCCGTATGTACAATGGAATATCACTCAGCCATGAAATCAATGTTATAATGCTAGTAGCAGCAGGATGAATGGATTTAGGTACGACGATTCTAAGTGAAATAAGTCACACAGAAAAAGACACTTATCATAATCTAACACTTATAGAGGGAATGTTAAAATCCCTACACTTGAACTGAATTACAAAACAGAACAGAGTCACACATTTAGAAAACACACTATGGCTGCTGAACGGGAAAGGAGAGGTGGGGTGATGCATAAAACAAGGGTTTCAAATTAGCTCAGATACCGTTCCATAAACCCAACATGTAATAGACAAGACCTACTCCTTGCTCAGTGAACTGGACTCAACACCCCCTATTCACCGCACAAGAATATATCTGACTCTTAAGAATCTTAAAACCTATGGTTTGATATCTCTCTGAAAGTGAGTCAAGTGGGTATAAAGCGACATAAACACAGCAGTGAAAAGCAGCTAAACCCCAATATAAAATAAATTACTTTTAAAAACCCATGAAACAAAGACAGTGAAAGAGAAATTCTTACAAAACTCGTTCAGGGGCTGTGATGCAACCTGAATTGACCATATGTAGACACACAGCTGGATGAGACATAAGGGTGGACACTCTTGGGGCTGAGAGGTTTGTTGAGGTTCGGTGAGCAAACACAGACCCTTTAAAGTAATACTGCGTGGTATCCATCCCATGGGTCCCAAATCTCCAGGTTCAAGGGCCTCTTCCTACATCGAAAACATGCATGAGAAACCCAGAAGTTGGTACACCGTGTGACCGGGAAAGGTTTCTAAAACGCACCTCATTTCTCATCTCCTTGTGCTCGGGGTGGCCATTACAGCCGCTTTACTAGCAATCTCCCTCCTTGGAGAATCAGCAGCACCTTTAACCTCCTGTTCCGTACACGTTGCAATTTGTCCTGAGGATGAACAGAAGGAGGGGGAACCAATGAGATACTAGCTCTAGGTGTTGGGACAGGCACAGGTCACTCTAGTTTCCCATCAGGAGGAAGAATTAACCACAGGCTCAGCCTGCCCCCCCGGAACCAGAATAGGGCCTGAAGCAGTCCTGCGCTTTTGCGGCCAGCTCCCAAAAAAGCGAGTGGAAAAACGGAGCTCAGGGGCACTGAAATTCACAAACCTGCAGAGTTATAAATGATAACTCTCATCCCCAAATATATTGAGGGAAGGCAACGAAGAGGATTTGAAAGCAAGGCAGAATTGCAGGAAACAGATTTCAGGAGGTACATTCGAATCGCCTTTAAAGCACATGAAAAGCGGCAAAACGTCGACAATGTTGCCCTTGGCCAAAAAGGGCGTATGCGTTTTTTCCTGAATATATTCAGGAAAAAACGCATACGCCCTTTTTGGCCAACCAAGCAACCTGGAAAGGCAAATCAGCGCTACAAAGATGTCTCGTTTCCCATCGGTCAAAATGGTCATGCTGAAAAAAGTGTCAAAACCAGAAATGCAGGACAGGCCATGGAGAAATGGGAGCCTTGCTACGCTGATGGGCGGGATGTAAATTGCCAACAGCCACTCTGGAGAAGTGTACGGTGTGTCCTGAAATATCTAAAAAACACAGCTTAGAGAGAATAGGGCACTTCCATTCATGGGCGTATAAATTGGGAAAACTAAAAAGCAGCAAGACAGAGGCACCCCGAAGATTAGGGCTGCTCTGTTGACAACAACCTCCACTTTATTACACCTTAAATATCCCAGGAAAGAGAAAAATGGATAAAGAAGTGGTGGTCCGTATGTACAATGGAATATCACTCAGCCATGAAATCAATGTTATAATGCTAGTAGCAGCATGATGAATGGATTTAGGTACGACGATTCTAAGTGAAATAAGTCACACAGAAAAACACACTTATCATAATCTAACACTTATAGAGGGAATGTTAAAATCCCTACACTTGAACTGAATTACAAAACAGAACAGAGTCACACATTTAGAAAACACACTATGGCTGCTGAACGGGAAACGGGAGGTGGGGTGATGCATAAAACAAGGGTTTCAAATTAGCTCAGATACCGTTCCATAAACCCAACATGTAATAGACAAGACCTACTCCTTGCTCAGTGAACTGGACTCAACACCCCCTATTCACCGCACAAGAATATATCTGACTCTTAAGAATCTTAAAACCTATGGTTTGATATCTCTCTGAAAGTGAGTCAAGTGGGTATAAAGCGACATAAACACAGCAGTGAAAAGCAGCTAAACCCCATTATAAAATAAATTACTTTTAAAAACCCATGAAACAAAGACAGTGAAAGAGAAATTTTTACAAAATTCGTTCAGGGGCTGTGATGCAACCTGAATTGACCATATGTAGACACACAGCTGGATGAGACATAAGGGTGGACCCTCTTGGGGCTGAGAGGTTTGTTGAGGTTCGGTGAGCAAACACAGACCCTTTAAAGTAATACTGCGTGGTACCCATCCCATGGGTCCCAAATCTCCAGGTTCAAGGGCCTCTTCCTACATCGAAAACATGCATGAGAAACCCAGAAGTTGGTACACCGTGGGACCGGGGAAGGTTTCTAAAACGCACCCCATTTCTCATCTCCTTGGGCTCGGGGTGGCCATTACAGCCGCTTTACTAGCAATCTCCCTCCTTGGAGAATCAGCAGCACCTTTAACCTCCTGTTCCGTACACGTTGCAATTTGTCCTGAGGATGAACAGAAGGAGGGGGAACCAATGAGAGACTAGCTCTAGGTGTTGGGACAGGCACAGGTCACTCTAGTTTCCCATCAGGAGGAAGAATTAACCACAGGCTCAGCCTGCCCCCCCGGAACCAGAATAGGGCCTGAAGCAGTCCTGCGCTTTTGCGGCCAGCTCCCAAAGAAGCAAGTGGAAAAACGGAGCTCAGGGGCACTGCAATTCACAAACCTGCAGAGTTATAAATGATAACTCTCATCCCCAAATATATTGAGGGAAGGCAACGAAGAGGATTTGAAAGCAAGGCAGAATTGCAGGAAACAGATTTCAGGAGGTACATTCGAATCGCCTTTAAAGCACATGAAAAGCGGCAAAACGTCGACAATGTTGCCCTTGGCCAAAAAGGGCGTATGCGTTTTTTCCTGAATATATTCAGGAAAAAACGCATACGCCCTTTTTGGCCAACCAAGCAACCTGGAAAGGCAAATCAGCGCTACAAAGATGTCTCGTTTCCCATCGGTCAAAATGGTCATGCTGAAAGTGTCAAAACCAGAAATGCAGGACAGGCCATGGAGAAATGGGAGCCTTGCTACGGTGATGGGCGGGATGTAAATTGCCAACAGCCACTCTGGAGAAGAGTACGGTGTGTACTGAAATATCTAAAAAACACAGCTTAGAGAGAATAGGGCACTTCCATTCTTGGGCGTATAAATTGGGAAAACTAAAAAGCAGCAAGACAGAGGCACCCCGAAGATTAGGGCTGCTCTGTTGACAACAACCTCCACTTTATTACACCTTAAATATCCCAGGAAAGAGAAAAATGGATAAAGAAGTTGTGGTCCGTATGTACAATGGAATATCACTCAGCCATGAAATCAATGTTATAATGCTAGTAGCAGCATGATGAATGGATTTAGGTACGACGATTCTAAGTGAAATAAGTCACACTGAAATTGATACTTATCACAATCTAACACTTATAGAGGGAATGTTAAAATCCCTACACTTGAACTGAATTACAAAACAGAACAGAGTCACACATTTAGAAAACACACTATGGCTGCTGAACGGGAAAGGTGAGGTGGGGTGATGCATAAAACAAGGGTTTCAAATTAGCTCAGATACCGTTCCATAAACCCAATATGTAATTGACAAGACCTACTCCTTGCTCAGTGAACTGGACTCAACACCCCCTATTCACCGCACAAGAATATATCTGACTCTTAAGAATCTTAAAACCTATAGATTGATATCTCTCTGTAAGTGAGTCAAGTGGGTGTAAAGCGACATAAACACAGCAGTGAAAAGCAGCTAAACCCGATTATAAAAATAAATTACTTTTAAAAACCCATGAAACAAAGACAGTGAAAGAGAAATTCTTCCAAAATTCGTTCAGGGGCTGTGATGCAACCTGAATTGACCATATGTAGACACACAGCTGGATGAGACATAAGGGTGGACACTCTTGGGGCTGAGAGGCTTGGTAAGGTTCGATGAGCAAACACAGACCCTTTAAAGTAATACTGCGTGGTACCCATCCCGTGGGTCCCAAATCTCCAGGTTCAAGGGCCTCTTCCTACATCGAAAACATGCATGAGAAACCCAGAAGTTGGTACACCGTGTGACCGGGAAAGGTTTCTAAAACGCACCTCATTTCTCATCTCCTTGTGCTCGGGGTGGCCATTACAGCCGCTTTACTAGCAATCTCCCTCCTTGGAGAATCAGCAGCACCTTTAACCTCCTGTTCCGTACAGGTTGCAATTTGTCCTGAGGATGAACAGAAGGAGGGGGAACCAATGAGAGACTAGCTCTAGGTGTTGGGACAGGCACAGGTCACTCTATTTTCCCATCAGGAGGAACGATTAACCACAGGCTCAGCCTGCCCCCCCGGAACCAGAATAGGGCCTGAAGCAGTCCTGCGCTTTTGCGGCCAGCTCCCAAAAAAGCGAGTGGAAAAACGGAGCTCAGGGGCACTGAAATTCACAAACCTGCAGAGTTATAAATGATAACTCTCATCCCCAAATATATTGAGGGAAGTCAACGAAGAGGATTTGAAAGCAAGGCAGAATTGCAGGAAACAGATTTCAGGAGGTACATTCGAATCGCCTTTAAAGCACATGAAAAGCGGCAAAACGTCGACAATGTTGCCCTTGGCCAAAAAGGGCGTATGCGTTTTTTCCTGAATATATTCAGGAAAAAACGCATACGCCCTTTTTGGCCAACCAAGCAACCTGGAAAGGCAAATCAGCGCTACAAAGATGTCTCGTTTCCCATCGGTCAAAATGGTCATGCTGAAAAAAGTGTCAAAACCAGAAATGCAGGACAGGCCATGGAGAAATGGGAGCCTTGCTACGCTGATGGGCGGGATGTAAATTGCCAACAGCCACTCTGGAGAAGTGTACGGTGTGTCCTGAAATATCTAAAAAACACAGCTTAGAGAGAATAGGGCCCTTCCATTCATGGGCGTATAAATTGGGAAAACTAAAAAGCAGCAAGACAGAGGCACCCCGAAGATTAGGGCTGCTCTGTTGACAACAACCTCCACTTTATTACACCTTAAATATCCCAGGAAAGAGAAAAATGGATAAAGAAGTTGTGGTCCGTATGTACAATGGAATATCACTCAGCCATGAAATCAATGTTATAATGCTAGTAGCAGCAGGATGAATGGATTTAGGTACGACGATTCTAAGTGAAATAAGTCACACAGAAAAAGACACTTATCATAATCTAACACTTATAGAGGGAATGTTAAAATCCCTACACTTGAACTGAATTACAAAACAGAACAGAGTCACACATTTAGAAAACACACTATGGCTGCTGAACGAGAAAGGTGAGGTGGGGTGATGCATAAAACAAGGGTTTCAAATTAGCTCAGATACCGTTCCATAAACCCAACATGTAATAGACAAGACCTACTCCTTGCTCAGTGAACTGGACTCAACACCCCCTATTCAGCGCACAAGAATATATCTGACTAGGAAGAATCTTAAAACCTATGGATTGATACCTCGCTGTAAGTGAGTCAAGTGGATGTAAAGCGGCATAAACACAGCAGTGAAAAGCAGCTAAACCCCATTATAAAAATAAATTACTTTTAAAAACCCATGAAACAAAGACAGTGAAAGAGAAATTCTTACAAAATTCGTTCAGGGGCTGTGATGCAACCTGAATTGACCATATGTAGACACACAGCTGGATGAGACATAAGGGTGGACCCTCTTGGGGCTGAGAGCTTTGGTGAGGTTGGGTGAGCAAACGCAGACCCTTTCAAGTAATACTGCGTGGTACCCATCCCATGGGTCCCAAATCTCCAGGTTCAAGGGCCTCTTCCTACATCGAAAACATGCATGAGAAACCCAGAAGTTGGTACACCGGGTGATCGGGAAAGGTTTCTAAAACGCACCTCATTTCTCATCTCCTTGTGCTCGGGGTGGCCATTACAGCCGCTTTACTAGCAATCTCCCTCCTTGGAGAATCAGCAGCACCTTTAACCTCCTGTTCCATACAGGTTGCAATTTGTCCTGAGGAGGAACAGAAGGAGGGGGAACCAATGAGAGACTAGCTCTAGGTGTTGGGACAGGCACAGGTCACTCTATTTTCCCATCAGGAGTAAGAATTAACCACAGGCTCAGCCTGCCCCCCGGAACCAGAATAGGGCCTGAAGCAGTCCTGCGCTTTTGCGGCCAGCTCCCAAAAAAGCGAGTGGAAAAACGGAGCTCAGGGGCACTGCAATTCAGAAACCTGCAGAGTTATAAATGATAACTCTCATCCCCAAATATATTGAGGGAAGGCAACGAAGAGGATTTGAAAGCAAGGCAGAATTGCAGGAAACAGATTTCAGGAGGTACATTCGAATCGCCTTTAAAGCACATGAAAAGCGGCAAAACGTCGACAATGTTGCCCTTGGCCAAAAAGGGCGTATGCGTTTTTTCCTGAATATATTCAGGAAAAAACGCATACGCCCTTTTTGGCCAACCAAGCAACCTGGAAAGGCAAATCAGCGCTACAAAGATGTCTCGTTTCCCATCGGTCAAAATGGTCATGCTGAAAGTGTCAAAACCAGAAATGCAGGACAGGCCATGGAGAAATGGGAGCCTTGCTACGGTGATGGGCGGGATGTAAATTGCCAACAGCCACTCTGGAGAAGAGTACGGTGTGTACTGAAATATCTAAAAAACACAGCTTAGAGAGAATAGGGCACTTCCATTCTTGGGCGTATAAATTGGGAAAACTAAAAAGCAGCAAGACAGAGGCACCCCGAAGATTAGGGCTGCTCTGTTGACAACAACCTCCACTTTATTACACCTTAAATATCCCAGGAAAGAGAAAAATGGATAAAGAAGTTGTGGTCCGTATGTACAATGGAATATCACTCAGCCATGAAATCAATGTTATAATGCTAGTAGCAGCATGATGAATGGATTTAGGTACGACGATTCTAAGTGAAATAAGTCACACTGAAATTGATACTTATCACAATCTAACACTTATAGAGGGAATGTTAAAATCCCTACACTTGAACTGAATTACAAAACAGAACAGAGTCACACATTTAGAAAACACACTATGGCTGCTGAACGGGAAAGGTGAGGTGGGGTGATGCATAAAACAAGGGTTTCAAATTAGCTCAGATACCGTTCCATAAACCCAATATGTAATTGACAAGACCTACTCCTTGCTCAGTGAACTGGACTCAACACCCCCTATTCACCGCACAAGAATATATCTGACTCTTAAGAATCTTAAAACCTATAGATTGATATCTCTCTGTAAGTGAGTCAAGTGGGTGTAAAGCGACATAAACACAGCAGTGAAAAGCAGCTAAACCCGATTATAAAAATAAATTACTTTTAAAAACCCATGAAACAAAGACAGTGAAAGAGAAATTCTTCCAAAATTCGTTCAGGGGCTGTGATGCAACCTGAATTGACCATATGTAGACACACAGCTGGATGAGACATAAGGGTGGACACTCTTGGGGCTGAGAGGCTTGGTAAGGTTCGATGAGCAAACACAGACCCTTTAAAGTAATACTGCGTGGTACCCATCCCGTGGGTCCCAAATCTCCAGGTTCAAGGGCCTCTTCCTACATCGAAAACATGCATGAGAAACCCAGAAGTTGGTACACCGTGTGACCGGGAAAGGTTTCTAAAACGCACCTCATTTCTCATCTCCTTGTGCTCGGGGTGGCCATTACAGCCGCTTTACTAGCAATCTCCCTCCTTGGAGAATCAGCAGCACCTTTAACCTCCTGTTCCGTACAGGTTGCAATTTGTCCTGAGGATGAACAGAAGGAGGGGGAACCAATGAGAGACTAGCTCTAGGTGTTGGGACAGGCACAGGTCACTCTATTTTCCCATCAGGAGGAACGATTAACCACAGGCTCAGCCTGCCCCCCCGGAACCAGAATAGGGCCTGAAGCAGTCCTGCGCTTTTGCGGCCAGCTCCCAAAAAAGCGAGTGGAAAAACGGAGCTCAGGGGCACTGAAATTCACAAACCTGCAGAGTTATAAATGATAACTCTCATCCCCAAATATATTGAGGGAAGTCAACGAAGAGGATTTGAAAGCAAGGCAGAATTGCAGGAAACAGATTTCAGGAGGTACATTCGAATCGCCTTTAAAGCACATGAAAAGCGGCAAAACGTCGACAATGTTGCCCTTGGCCAAAAAGGGCGTATGCGTTTTTTCCTGAATATATTCAGGAAAAAACGCATACGCCCTTTTTGGCCAACCAAGCAACCTGGAAAGGCAAATCAGCGCTACAAAGATGTCTCGTTTCCCATCGGTCAAAATGGTCATGCTGAAAAAAGTGTCAAAACCAGAAATGCAGGACAGGCCATGGAGAAATGGGAGCCTTGCTACGCTGATGGGCGGGATGTAAATTGCCAACAGCCACTCTGGAGAAGTGTACGGTGTGTCCTGAAATATCTAAAAAACACAGCTTAGAGAGAATAGGGCCCTTCCATTCATGGGCGTATAAATTGGGAAAACTAAAAAGCAGCAAGACAGAGGCACCCCGAAGATTAGGGCTGCTCTGTTGACAACAACCTCCACTTTATTACACCTTAAATATCCCAGGAAAGAGAAAAATGGATAAAGAAG
This sequence comes from Balaenoptera borealis, assembly GCF_965194805.1. Classification (NCBI taxonomy): domain Eukaryota; kingdom Metazoa; phylum Chordata; class Mammalia; order Artiodactyla; family Balaenopteridae; genus Balaenoptera; species Balaenoptera borealis. The sequence continues at coordinate 34,242 of NW_028123433.1, forward strand.
TTGTGGTCCGTATGTACAATGGAATATCACTCAGCCATGAAATCAATGTTATAATGCTAGTAGCAGCAGGATGAATGGATTTAGGTACGACGATTCTAAGTGAAATAAGTCACACAGAAAAAGACACTTATCATAATCTAACACTTATAGAGGGAATGTTAAAATCCCTACACTTGAACTGAATTACAAAACAGAACAGAGTCACACATTTAGAAAACACACTATGGCTGCTGAACGAGAAAGGTGAGGTGGGGTGATGCATAAAACAAGGGTTTCAAATTAGCTCAGATACCGTTCCATAAACCCAACATGTAATAGACAAGACCTACTCCTTGCTCAGTGAACTGGACTCAACACCCCCTATTCAGCGCACAAGAATATATCTGACTAGGAAGAATCTTAAAACCTATGGATTGATACCTCGCTGTAAGTGAGTCAAGTGGATGTAAAGCGGCATAAACACAGCAGTGAAAAGCAGCTAAACCCCATTATAAAAATAAATTACTTTTAAAAACCCATGAAACAAAGACAGTGAAAGAGAAATTCTTACAAAATTCGTTCAGGGGCTGTGATGCAACCTGAATTGACCATATGTAGACACACAGCTGGATGAGACATAAGGGTGGACCCTCTTGGGGCTGAGAGCTTTGGTGAGGTTGGGTGAGCAAACGCAGACCCTTTCAAGTAATACTGCGTGGTACCCATCCCATGGGTCCCAAATCTCCAGGTTCAAGGGCCTCTTCCTACATCGAAAACATGCATGAGAAACCCAGAAGTTGGTACACCGGGTGATCGGGAAAGGTTTCTAAAACGCACCTCATTTCTCATCTCCTTGTGCTCGGGGTGGCCATTACAGCCGCTTTACTAGCAATCTCCCTCCTTGGAGAATCAGCAGCACCTTTAACCTCCTGTTCCATACAGGTTGCAATTTGTCCTGAGGAGGAACAGAAGGAGGGGGAACCAATGAGAGACTAGCTCTAGGTGTTGGGACAGGCACAGGTCACTCTATTTTCCCATCAGGAGTAAGAATTAACCACAGGCTCAGCCTGCCCCCCGGAACCAGAATAGGGCCTGAAGCAGTCCTGCGCTTTTGCGGCCAGCTCCCAAAAAAGCGAGTGGAAAAACGGAGCTCAGGGGCACTGCAATTCAGAAACCTGCAGAGTTATAAATGATAACTCTCATCCCCAAATATATTGAGGGAAGGCAACGAAGAGGATTTGAAAGCAAGGCAGAATTGCAGGAAACAGATTTCAGGAGGTACATTCGAATCGCCTTTAAAGCACATGAAAAGCGGCAAAACATCGACAATGTTGCCCTTGGCCAAAAAGGGCGTATGCGTTTTTTCCTGAATATATTCAGGAAAAAACGCATACGCCCTTTTTGGCCAACCAAGCAACCTGGAAAGGCAAATCAGCGCTACAAAGATGTCTCGTATCCCATCGGTCAAAATGGTCATGCTGAAAAAAGTGTCAAAACCAGAAATGCAGGACAGGCCATGGAGAAATGGGAGCCTTGCTACGCTGATGGGCGGGATGTAAATTGCCAACAGCCACTCTGGAGAAGTGTACGGTGTGTCCTGAAATATCTAAAAAACACAGCTTAGAGAGAATAGGGCCCTTCCATTCATGGGCGTATAAATTGGGAAAACTAAAAAGCAGCAAGACAGAGGCACCCCGAAGATTAGGGCTGCTCTGTTGACAACAACCTCCACTTTATTACACCTTAAATATCCCAGGAAAGAGAAAAATGGATAAAGAAGTTGTGGTCCGTATGTACAATGGAATATCACTCAGCCATGAAATCAATGTTATAATGCTAGTAGCAGCATGATGAATGGATTTAGGTACGACGATTCTAAGTGAAATAAGTCACACAGAAAAAGACACTTATCATAATCTAACACTTATAGAGGGAATGTTAAAATCCCTACACTTGAACTGAATTACAAAACAGAACAGAGTCACACATTTAGAAAACACACTATGGCTGCTGAACGGGAAAGGTGAGGTGGGGTGATGCATAAAACAAGGGTTTCAAATTAGCTCAGATACCGTTCCATAAACCCAACATGTAATAGACAAGACCTACTCCTTGCTCAGTGAACTGGACTCAACACCCCCTATTCACCGCACAAGAATATATCTGACTCTTAAGAATCTTAAAAGCTATGGATTGATATCTCTCTGTAAGTGTGTCAAGTGGGTGTAAAGCGGCATAAACACAGCAGTGAAAAGCAGCTAAACCCCATTATAAAAATAAATTACTTTTAAAAACCTATGAAACAAAGACAGTGAAAGAGAAATTCTTACAAAACTCGTTCAGGGGCTGTGATGCAACCTGAATTGACCATATGTAGACACACAGCTGGATGAGACATAAGGGTGGACACTCTTGGGGCTGAGACGTTTGTTGAGGTTCGGTGAGCAAACACAGACCCTTTAAAGTAATACTGCGTGGTAACCATCCCATGGGTCCCAAATCTCCAGGTTCAAGGGCCTCTTCCTACATCGAAAACATGCATGAGAAACCCAGAAGTTGGTAGACCGTGTGACCGGGAAAGGTTTCTAAAACGCACCTCATTTCTCATCTCCTTGTGCTCGGGGTGGCCATTACAGCCGCTTTACTAGCAATCTCCCTCCTTGGAGAATCAGCAGCACCTTTAACCTCCTGTTCCGTACACGTTGCAATTTGTCCTGAGGATGAACAGAAGGAGGGGGAACCAATGAGAGACTAGCTCTAGGTGTTGGGACAGGCACAGGTCACTCTAGTTTCCCATCAGGAGGAAGAATTAACCACAGGCTCAGCCTGCCCCCCCGGAACCAGGATAGGGCCTGAAGCAGTCCTGCGCTTTTGCGGCCAGCTCCCAAAAAAGCGAGTGGAAAAACGGAGCTCAGGGGCACTGAAATTCACAAACCTGCAGAGTTATAAATGATAACTCTCATCCCCAAATATATTGAGGGAAGGCAACGAAGAGGATTTGAAAGCAAGGCAGAATTGCAGGAAACAGATTTCAGGAGGTACATTCGAATCGCCTTTAAAGCACATGAAAAGCGGCAAAACGTCGACAATGTTGCCCTTGGCCAAAAAGGGCGTATGCGTTTTTTCCTGAATATATTCAGGAAAAAACGCATACGCCCTTTTTGGCCAACCAAGCAACCTGGAAAGGCAAATCAGCGCTACAAAGATGTCTCGTTTCCCATCGGTCAAAATGGTCATGCTGAAAAAAGTGTCAAAACCAGAAATGCAGGACAGGCCATGGAGAAATGGGAGCCTTGCTACGCTGATGGGCGGGATGTAAATTGCCAACAGCCACTCTGGAGAAGTGTACGGTGTGTCCTGAAATATCTAAAAAACACAGCTTAGAGAGAATAGGGCCCTTCCATTCATGGGCGTATAAATTGGGAAAACTAAAAAGCAGCAAGACAGAGGCACCCCGAAGATTAGGGCTGCTCTGTTGACAACAACCTCCACTTTATTACACCTTAAATATCCCAGGAAAGAGAAAAATGGATAAAGAAGTTGTGGTCCGTATGTACAATGGAATATCACTCAGCCATGAAATCAATGTTATAATGCTAGTAGCAGCAGGATGAATGGATTTAGGTACGACGATTCTAAGTGAAATAAGTCACACAGAAAAAGACACTTATCATAATCTAACACTTATAGAGGGAATGTTAAAATCCCTACACTTGAACTGAATTACAAAACAGAACAGAGTCACACATTTAGAAAACACACTATGGCTGCTGAACGAGAAAGGTGAGGTGGGGTGATGCATAAAACAAGGGTTTCAAATTAGCTCAGATACCGTTCCATAAACCCAACATGTAATAGACAAGACCTACTCCTTGCTCAGTGAACTGGACTCAACACCCCCTATTCAGCGCACAAGAATATATCTGACTAGGAAGAATCTTAAAACCTATGGATTGATACCTCGCTGTAAGTGAGTCAAGTGGATGTAAAGCGGCATAAACACAGCAGTGAAAAGCAGCTAAACCCCATTATAAAAATAAATTACTTTTAAAAACCCATGAAACAAAGACAGTGAAAGAGAAATTCTTACAAAATTCGTTCAGGGGCTGTGATGCAACCTGAATTGACCATATGTAGACACACAGCTGGATGAGACATAAGGGTGGACCCTCTTGGGGCTGAGAGCTTTGGTGAGGTTGGGTGAGCAAACGCAGACCCTTTCAAGTAATACTGCGTGGTACCCATCCCATGGGTCCCAAATCTCCAGGTTCAAGGGCCTCTTCCTACATCGAAAACATGCATGAGAAACCCAGAAGTTGGTACACCGGGTGATCGGGAAAGGTTTCTAAAACGCACCTCATTTCTCATCTCCTTGTGCTCGGGGTGGCCATTACAGCCGCTTTACTAGCAATCTCCCTCCTTGGAGAATCAGCAGCACCTTTAACCTCCTGTTCCATACAGGTTGCAATTTGTCCTGAGGAGGAACAGAAGGAGGGGGAACCAATGAGAGACTAGCTCTAGGTGTTGGGACAGGCACAGGTCACTCTATTTTCCCATCAGGAGTAAGAATTAACCACAGGCTCAGCCTGCCCCCCGGAACCAGAATAGGGCCTGAAGCAGTCCTGCGCTTTTGCGGCCAGCTCCCAAAAAAGCGAGTGGAAAAACGGAGCTCAGGGGCACTGCAATTCAGAAACCTGCAGAGTTATAAATGATAACTCTCATCCCCAAATATATTGAGGGAAGGCAACGAAGAGGATTTGAAAGCAAGGCAGAATTGCAGGAAACAGATTTCAGGAGGTACATTCGAATCGCCTTTAAAGCACATGAAAAGCGGCAAAACATCGACAATGTTGCCCTTGGCCAAAAAGGGCGTATGCGTTTTTTCCTGAATATATTCAGGAAAAAACGCATACGCCCTTTTTGGCCAACCAAGCAACCTGGAAAGGCAAATCAGCGCTACAAAGATGTCTCGTATCCCATCGGTCAAAATGGTCATGCTGAAAAAAGTGTCAAAACCAGAAATGCAGGACAGGCCATGGAGAAATGGGAGCCTTGCTACGCTGATGGGCGGGATGTAAATTGCCAACAGCCACTCTGGAGAAGTGTACGGTGTGTCCTGAAATATCTAAAAAACACAGCTTAGAGAGAATAGGGCCCTTCCATTCATGGGCGTATAAATTGGGAAAACTAAAAAGCAGCAAGACAGAGGCACCCCGAAGATTAGGGCTGCTCTGTTGACAACAACCTCCACTTTATTACACCTTAAATATCCCAGGAAAGAGAAAAATGGATAAAGAAGTTGTGGTCCGTATGTACAATGGAATATCACTCAGCCATGAAATCAATGTTATAATGCTAGTAGCAGCATGATGAATGGATTTAGGTACGACGATTCTAAGTGAAATAAGTCACACAGAAAAAGACACTTATCATAATCTAACACTTATAGAGGGAATGTTAAAATCCCTACACTTGAACTGAATTACAAAACAGAACAGAGTCACACATTTAGAAAACACACTATGGCTGCTGAACGGGAAAGGTGAGGTGGGGTGATGCATAAAACAAGGGTTTCAAATTAGCTCAGATACCGTTCCATAAACCCAACATGTAATAGACAAGACCTACTCCTTGCTCAGTGAACTGGACTCAACACCCCCTATTCACCGCACAAGAATATATCTGACTCTTAAGAATCTTAAAAGCTATGGATTGATATCTCTCTGTAAGTGTGTCAAGTGGGTGTAAAGCGGCATAAACACAGCAGTGAAAAGCAGCTAAACCCCATTATAAAAATAAATTACTTTTAAAAACCTATGAAACAAAGACAGTGAAAGAGAAATTCTTACAAAACTCGTTCAGGGGCTGTGATGCAACCTGAATTGACCATATGTAGACACACAGCTGGATGAGACATAAGGGTGGACACTCTTGGGGCTGAGACGTTTGTTGAGGTTCGGTGAGCAAACACAGACCCTTTAAAGTAATACTGCGTGGTACCCATCCCATGGGTCCCAAATCTCCAGGTTCAAGGGCCTCTTCCTACATCGAAAACATGCATGAGAAACCCAGAAGTTGGTAGACCGTGTGACCGGGAAAGGTTTCTAAAACGCACCTCATTTCTCATCTCCTTGTGCTCGGGGTGGCCATTACAGCCGCTTTACTAGCAATCTCCCTCCTTGGAGAATCAGCAGCACCTTTAACCTCCTGTTCCGTACACGTTGCAATTTGTCCTGAGGATGAACAGAAGGAGGGGGAACCAATGAGAGACTAGCTCTAGGTGTTGGGACAGGCACAGGTCACTCTAGTTTCCCATCAGGAGGAAGAATTAACCACAGGCTCAGCCTGCCCCCCCGGAACCAGGATAGGGCCTGAAGCAGTCCTGCGCTTTTGCGGCCAGCTCCCAAAAAAGCGAGTGGAAAAACGGAGCTCAGGGGCACTGAAATTCACAAACCTGCAGAGTTATAAATGATAACTCTCATCCCCAAATATATTGAGGGAAGGCAACGAAGAGGATTTGAAAGCAAGGCAGAATTGCAGGAAACAGATTTCAGGAGGTACATTCGAATCGCCTTTAAAGCACATGAAAAGCGGCAAAACGTCGACAATGTTGCCCTTGGCCAAAAAGGGCGTATGCGTTTTTTCCTGAATATATTCAGGAAAAAACGCATATGCCCTTTTTGGCCAACCAAGCAACCTGGAAAGGCAAATCAGCGCTACAAAGATGTCTCGTTTCCCATCGGTCAAAATGGTCATGCTGAAAAAAGTGTCAAAACCAGAAATGCAGGACAGGCCATGGAGAAATGGGAGCCTTGCTACGCTGATGGGCGGGATGTAAATTGCCAACAGCCACTCTGGAGAAGTGTACGGTGTGTCCTGAAATATCTAAAAAACACAGCTTAGAGAGAATAGGGCCCTTCCATTCATGGGCGTATAAATTGGGAAAACTAAAAAGCAGCAAGACAGAGGCACCCCGAAGATTAGGGCTGCTCTGTTGACAACAACCTCCACTTTATTACACCTTAAATATCCCAGGAAAGAGAAAAATGGATAAAGAAGTTGTGGTCCGTATGTACAATGGAATATCACTCAGCCATGAAATCAATGTTATAATGCTAGTAGCAGCAGGATGAATGGATTTAGGTACGACGATTCTAAGTGAAATAAGTCACACAGAAAAAGACACTTATCATAATCTAACACTTATAGAGGGAATGTTAAAATCCCTACACTTGAACTGAATTACAAAACAGAACAGAGTCACACATTTAGAAAACACACTATGGCTGCTGAACGAGAAAGGTGAGGTGGGGTGATGCATAAAACAAGGGTTTCAAATTAGCTCAGATACCGTTCCATAAACCCAACATGTAATAGACAAGACCTACTCCTTGCTCAGTGAACTGGACTCAACACCCCCTATTCAGCGCACAAGAATATATCTGACTAGGAAGAATCTTAAAACCTATGGATTGATACCTCGCTGTAAGTGAGTCAAGTGGATGTAAAGCGGCATAAACACAGCAGTGAAAAGCAGCTAAACCCCATTATAAAAATAAATTACTTTTAAAAACCCATGAAACAAAGACAGTGAAAGAGAAATTCTTACAAAATTCGTTCAGGGGCTGTGATGCAACCTGAATTGACCATATGTAGACACACAGCTGGATGAGACATAAGGGTGGACCCTCTTGGGGCTGAGAGCTTTGGTGAGGTTGGGTGAGCAAACGCAGACCCTTTCAAGTAATACTGCGTGGTACCCATCCCATGGGTCCCAAATCTCCAGGTTCAAGGGCCTCTTCCTACATCGAAAACATGCATGAGAAACCCAGAAGTTGGTACACCGGGTGATCGGGAAAGGTTTCTAAAACGCACCTCATTTCTCATCTCCTTGTGCTCGGGGTGGCCATTACAGCCGCTTTACTAGCAATCTCCCTCCTTGGAGAATCAGCAGCACCTTTAACCTCCTGTTCCATACAGGTTGCAATTTGTCCTGAGGAGGAACAGAAGGAGGGGGAACCAATGAGAGACTAGCTCTAGGTGTTGGGACAGGCACAGGTCACTCTATTTTCCCATCAGGAGTAAGAATTAACCACAGGCTCAGCCTGCCCCCCGGAACCAGAATAGGGCCTGAAGCAGTCCTGCGCTTTTGCGGCCAGCTCCCAAAAAAGCGAGTGGAAAAACGGAGCTCAGGGGCACTGCAATTCAGAAACCTGCAGAGTTATAAATGATAACTCTCATCCCCAAATATATTGAGGGAAGGCAACGAAGAGGATTTGAAAGCAAGGCAGAATTGCAGGAAACAGATTTCAGGAGGTACATTCGAATCGCCTTTAAAGCACATGAAAAGCGGCAAAACATCGACAATGTTGCCCTTGGCCAAAAAGGGCGTATGCGTTTTTTCCTGAATATATTCAGGAAAAAACGCATACGCCCTTTTTGGCCAACCAAGCAACCTGGAAAGGCAAATCAGCGCTACAAAGATGTCTCGTATCCCATCGGTCAAAATGGTCATGCTGAAAAAAGTGTCAAAACCAGAAATGCAGGACAGGCCATGGAGAAATGGGAGCCTTGCTACGCTGATGGGCGGGATGTAAATTGCCAACAGCCACTCTGGAGAAGTGTACGGTGTGTCCTGAAATATCTAAAAAACACAGCTTAGAGAGAATAGGGCCCTTCCATTCATGGGCGTATAAATTGGGAAAACTAAAAAGCAGCAAGACAGAGGCACCCCGAAGATTAGGGCTGCTCTGTTGACAACAACCTCCACTTTATTACACCTTAAATATCCCAGGAAAGAGAAAAATGGATAAAGAAGTTGTGGTCCGTATGTACAATGGAATATCACTCAGCCATGAAATCAATGTTATAATGCTAGTAGCAGCATGATGAATGGATTTAGGTACGACGATTCTAAGTGAAATAAGTCACACAGAAAAAGACACTTATCATAATCTAACACTTATAGAGGGAATGTTAAAATCCCTACACTTGAACTGAATTACAAAACAGAACAGAGTCACACATTTAGAAAACACACTATGGCTGCTGAACGGGAAAGGTGAGGTGGGGTGATGCATAAAACAAGGGTTTCAAATTAGCTCAGATACCGTTCCATAAACCCAACATGTAATAGACAAGACCTACTCCTTGCTCAGTGAACTGGACTCAACACCCCCTATTCACCGCACAAGAATATATCTGACTCTTAAGAATCTTAAAAGCTATGGATTGATATCTCTCTGTAAGTGTGTCAAGTGGGTGTAAAGCGGCATAAACACAGCAGTGAAAAGCAGCTAAACCCCATTATAAAAATAAATTACTTTTAAAAACCTATGAAACAAAGACAGTGAAAGAGAAATTCTTACAAAACTCGTTCAGGGGCTGTGATGCAACCTGAATTGACCATATGTAGACACACAGCTGGATGAGACATAAGGGTGGACACTCTTGGGGCTGAGACGTTTGTTGAGGTTCGGTGAGCAAACACAGACCCTTTAAAGTAATACTGCGTGGTACCCATCCCATGGGTCCCAAATCTCCAGGTTCAAGGGCCTCTTCCTACATCGAAAACATGCATGAGAAACCCAGAAGTTGGTAGACCGTGTGACCGGGAAAGGTTTCTAAAACGCACCTCATTTCTCATCTCCTTGTGCTCGGGGTGGCCATTACAGCCGCTTTACTAGCAATCTCCCTCCTTGGAGAATCAGCAGCACCTTTAACCTCCTGTTCCGTACACGTTGCAATTTGTCCTGAGGATGAACAGAAGGAGGGGGAACCAATGAGAGACTAGCTCTAGGTGTTGGGACAGGCACAGGTCACTCTAGTTTCCCATCAGGAGGAAGAATTAACCACAGGCTCAGCCTGCCCCCCCGGAACCAGAATAGGTCCTGAAGCAGTCCTGCGCTTTTGCGGCCAGCTCCCAAAAAAGCGAGTGGAAAAACGGAGCTCAGGGGCACTGCAATTCACAAACCTGCAGAGTTATAAATGATAACTCTCATCCCCAAATATATTGAGGGAAGGCAACGAAGAGGATTTGAAAGCAAGGCAGAATTGCAGGAAACAGATTTCAGGAGGTACATTCGAATCGCCTTTAAAGCACATGAAAAGCGGCAAAACGTCGACAATGTTGCCCTTGGCCAAAAAGGGCGTATGCGTTTTTTCCTGAATATATTCAGGAAAAAACGCATACGCCCTTTTTGGCCAACCAAGCAACCTGGAAAGGCAAATCAGCGCTACAAAGATGTCTCGTTTCCCATCGGTCAAAATGGTCATGCTGAAAAAAGTGTCAAAACCAGAAATGCAGGACAGGCCATGGAGAAATGGGAGCCTTGCTACGCTGATGGGCGGGATGTAAATTGCCAACAGCCACTCTGGAGAAGTGTACGGTGTGTCCTGAAATATCTAAAAAACACAGCTTAGAGAGAATAGGGCCCTTCCATTCATGGGCGTATAAATTGGGAAAACTAAAAAGCAGCAAGACAGAGGCACCCCGAAGATTAGGGCTGCTCTGTTGACAACAACCTCCACTTTATTACACCTTAAATATCCCAGGAAAGAGAAAAATGGATAAAGAAGTTGTGGTCCGTATGTACAATGGAATATCACTCAGCCATGAAATCAATGTTATAATGCTAGTAGCAGCAGGATGAATGGATTTAGGTACGACGATTCTAAGTGAAATAAGTCACACAGAAAAAGACACTTATCATAATCTAACACTTATAGAGGGAATGTTAAAATCCCTACACTTGAACTGAATTACAAAACAGAACAGAGTCACACATTTAGAAAACACACTATGGCTGCTGAACGAGAAAGGTGAGGTGGGGTGATGCATAAAACAAGGGTTTCAAATTAGCTCAGATACCGTTCCATAAACCCAACATGTAATAGACAAGACCTACTCCTTGCTCAGTGAACTGGACTCAACACCCCCTATTCAGCGCACAAGAATATATCTGACTAGGAAGAATCTTAAAACCTATGGATTGATACCTCGCTGTAAGTGAGTCAAGTGGATGTAAAGCGGCATAAACACAGCAGTGAAAAGCAGCTAAACCCCATTATAAAAATAAATTACTTTTAAAAACCCATGAAACAAAGACAGTGAAAGAGAAATTCTTACAAAATTCGTTCAGGGGCTGTGATGCAACCTGAATTGACCATATGTAGACACACAGCTGGATGAGACATAAGGGTGGACCCTCTTGGGGCTGAGAGCTTTGGTGAGGTTGGGTGAGCAAACGCAGACCCTTTCAAGTAATACTGCGTGGTACCCATCCCATGGGTCCCAAATCTCCAGGTTCAAGGGCCTCTTCCTACATCGAAAACATGCATGAGAAACCCAGAAGTTGGTACACCGGGTGATCGGGAAAGGTTTCTAAAACGCACCTCATTTCTCATCTCCTTGTGCTCGGGGTGGCCATTACAGCCGCTTTACTAGCAATCTCCCTCCTTGGAGAATCAGCAGCACCTTTAACCTCCTGTTCCATACAGGTTGCAATTTGTCCTGAGGAGGAACAGAAGGAGGGGGAACCAATGAGAGACTAGCTCTAGGTGTTGGGACAGGCACAGGTCACTCTATTTTCCCATCAGGAGTAAGAATTAACCACAGGCTCAGCCTGCCCCCCGGAACCAGAATAGGGCCTGAAGCAGTCCTGCGCTTTTGCGGCCAGCTCCCAAAAAAGCGAGTGGAAAAACGGAGCTCAGGGGCACTGCAATTCAGAAACCTGCAGAGTTATAAATGATAACTCTCATCCCCAAATATATTGAGGGAAGGCAACGAAGAGGATTTGAAAGCAAGGCAGAATTGCAGGAAACAGATTTCAGGAGGTACATTCGAATCGCCTTTAAAGCACATGAAAAGCGGCAAAACATCGACAATGTTGCCCTTGGCCAAAAAGGGCGTATGCGTTTTTTCCTGAATATATTCAGGAAAAAACGCATACGCCCTTTTTGGCCAACCAAGCAACCTGGAAAGGCAAATCAGCGCTACAAAGATGTCTCGTATCCCATCGGTCAAAATGGTCATGCTGAAAAAAGTGTCAAAACCAGAAATGCAGGACAGGCCATGGAGAAATGGGAGCCTTGCTACGCTGATGGGCGGGATGTAAATTGCCAACAGCCACTCTGGAGAAGTGTACGGTGTGTCCTGAAATATCTAAAAAACACAGCTTAGAGAGAATAGGGCCCTTCCATTCATGGGCGTATAAATTGGGAAAACTAAAAAGCAGCAAGACAGAGGCACCCCGAAGATTAGGGCTGCTCTGTTGACAACAACCTCCACTTTATTACACCTTAAATATCCCAGGAAAGAGAAAAATGGATAAAGAAGTTGTGGTCCGTATGTACAATGGAATATCACTCAGCCATGAAATCAATGTTATAATGCTAGTAGCAGCATGATGAATGGATTTAGGTACGACGATTCTAAGTGAAATAAGTCACACAGAAAAAGACACTTATCATAATCTAACACTTATAGAGGGAATGTTAAAATCCCTACACTTGAACTGAATTACAAAACAGAACAGAGTCACACATTTAGAAAACACACTATGGCTGCTGAACGGGAAAGGTGAGGTGGGGTGATGCATAAAACAAGGGTTTCAAATTAGCTCAGATACCGTTCCATAAACCCAACATGTAATAGACAAGACCTACTCCTTGCTCAGTGAACTGGACTCAACACCCCCTATTCACCGCACAAGAATATATCTGACTCTTAAGAATCTTAAAAGCTATGGATTGATATCTCTCTGTAAGTGTGTCAAGTGGGTGTAAAGCGGCATAAACACAGCAGTGAAAAGCAGCTAAACCCCATTATAAAAATAAATTACTTTTAAAAACCTATGAAACAAAGACAGTGAAAGAGAAATTCTTACAAAACTCGTTCAGGGGCTGTGATGCAACCTGAATTGACCATATGTAGACACACAGCTGGATGAGACATAAGGGTGGACACTCTTGGGGCTGAGAGGTTTGTTGAGGTTCGGTGAGCAAACACAGACCCTTTAAAGTAATACTGCGTGGTACCCATCCCATGGGTCCCAAATCTCCAGGTTCAAGGGCCTCTTCCTACATCGAAAACATGCATGAGAAACCCAGAAGTTGGTACACCGTGTGACCGGGAAAGGTTTCTAAAACGCACCTCATTTCTCATCTCCTTGTGCTCGGGGTGGCCATTACAGCCGCTTTACTAGCAATCTCCCTCCTTGGAGAATCAGCAGCACCTTTAACCTCCTGTTCCGTACAGGTTGCAATTTGTCCTGAGGATGAACAGAAGGAGGGGGAACCAATGAGAGACTAGCTCTAGGTGTTGGGAAAGGCACAGGTCACTCTAGTTTCCCATCAGTAGGAAGAATTAACCACAGGCTCAGCCTGCCCCCCCCCGGAACCAGAATAGGGCCTGAAGCAATCCTGCGATTTTGCGGCCAGCTCCCAAAAAAGCGAGTGGAAAAACGGAGCTCAGGGGCACTGAAATTCACAAACCTGCAGAGTTATAAATGATAACTCTCATCCCCAAATATATTGAGGGAAGGCAACGAAGAGGATTTGAAAGCAAGGCAAAATTGCAGGAAACAGATTTCAGGAGGTACATTCGAATCGCCTTTAAAGCACATGAAAAGCGGCAAAACGTCGACAACGTTGCCCTTGGCCAAAAAGGGCGTATGCGTTTTTTCCTGAATATATTCAGAAAAAAACGCATACGCCCTTTTTGGCCAACCAAGCAACCTGGAAAGGCAAATCAGCGCTACAAAGATGTCTCGTTTCCCATCGGTCAAAATGGTCATGCTGAAAAAAGTGTCAAAACCAGAAATGCAGGACAGGCCATGGAGAAATGGGAGCCTTGCTACGCTGATGGGCGGGATGTAAATTGCCAACAGCCACTCTGGAGAAGTGTACGGTGTGTCCTGAAATATCTAAAAAACACAGCTTAGAGAGAATAGGGCCCTTCCATTCATGGGCGTATAAATTGGGAAAACTAAAAAGCAGCAAGACAGAGGCACCCCGAAGATTAGGGCTGCTCTGTTGACAACAACCTCCACTTTATTACACCTTAAATATCCCAGGAAAGAGAAAAATGGATAAAGAAGTTGTGGTCCGTATGTACAATGGAATATCACTCAGCCATGAAATCAATGTTATAATGCTAGTAGCAGCAGGATGAATGGATTTAGGTACGACGATTCTAAGTGAAATAAGTCACACAGAAAAAGACACTTATCATAATCTAACACTTATAGAGGGAATGTTAAAATCCCTACACTTGAACTGAATTACAAAACAGAACAGAGTCACACATTTAGAAAACACACTATGGCTGCTGAACGGGAAACGGGAGGTGGGGTGATGCATAAAACAAGGGTTTCAAATTAGCTCAGATACCGTTCCATAAACCCAACATGTAATAGACAAGACCTACTCCTTGCTCAGTGAACTGGACTCAACACCCCCTATTCACCGCACAAGAATATATCTGACTGTTAAGAATCTTAAAACCTATGGTTTGATATCTCTCTGAAAGTGAGTCAAGTGGGTAGAAAGCGACATAAACACAGCAGTGAAAAGCAGCTAAACCCCAATATAAAATAAATTACTTTTAAAAACCCATGAAACAAAGACAGTGAAAGAGAAATTCTTACAAAACTCGTTCAGGGTCTGTGATGCAACCTGAATTGACCATATGTAGACACACAGCTGGATGAGACATAAGGGTGGACACTCTTGGGGCTGAGAGGTTTGTTGAGGTTCGGTGAGCAAACACAGACCCTTTAAAGTAATACTGCGTGGTATCCATCCCATGGGTCCCAAATCTCCAGGTTCAAGGGCCACTTCCTACATCGAAAACATGCATGAGAAACCCAGAAGTTGGTACACCGTGTGACCGGGAAAGGTTTCTAAAACGCACCTCATTTCTCATCTCCTTGTGCTCGGGGTGGCCATTACAGCCGCTTTACTAGCAATCTCCCTCCTTGGAGAATCAGCAGCACCTTTAACCTCCTGTTCCGTACACGTTGCAATTTGTCCTGAGGATGAACAGAAGGAGGGGGAACCAATGAGAGACTAGCTCTAGGTGTTGGGACAGGCACAGGTCACTCTAGTTTCCCATCAGGAGGAAGAATTAACCACAGGCTCAGCCTGCCCCCCCGGAACCAGAATAGGGCCTGAAGCAGTCCTGCGCTTTTGCGGCCAGCTCCCAAAAAAGCGAGTGGAAAAACGGAGCTCAGGGGCACTGCAATTCACAAACCTGCAGAGTTATAAATGATAACTCTCATCCCCAAATATATTGAGGGAAGGCAACGAAGAGGATTTGAAAGCAAGGCAGAATTGCAGGAAACAGATTTCAGGAGGTACATTCGAATCGCCTTTAAAGCACATGAAAAGCGGCAAAACGTCGACAATGTTGCCCTTGGCCAAAAAGGGCGTATGCGTTTTTTCCTGAATATATTCAGGAAAAAACGCATACGCCCTTTTTGGCCAACCAAGCAACCTGGAAAGGCAAATCAGCGCTACAAAGATGTCTCGTTTCCCATCGGTCAAAATGGTCATGCTGAAAAAAGTGTCAAAACCAGAAATGCAGGACAGGCCATGGAGAAATGGGAGCCTTGCTACGCTGATGGGCGGGATGTAAATTGCCAACAGCCACTCTGGAGAAGTGTACGGTGTGTCCTGAAATATCTAAAAAACACAGCTTAGAGAGAATAGGGCCCTTCCATTCATGGGCGTATAAATTGGGAAAACTAAAAAGCAGCAAGACAGAGGCACCCCGAAGATTAGGGCTGCTCTGTTGACAACAACCTCCACTTTATTACACCTTAAATATCCCAGGAAAGAGAAAAATGGATAAAGAAGTTGTGGTCCGTATGTACAATGGAATATCACTCAGCCATGAAATCAATGTTATAATGCTAGTAGCAGCATGATGAATGGATTTAGGTACGACGATTCTAAGTGAAATAAGTCACACAGAAAAACACACTTATCATAATCTAACACTTATAGAGGGAATGTTAAAATCCCTACACTTGAACTGAATTACAAAACAGAACAGAGTCACACATTTAGAAAACACACTATGGCTGCTGAACGAGAAAGGTGAGGTGGGGTGATGCATAAAACAAGGGTTTCAAATTAGCTCAGATACCGTTCCATAAACCCAACATGTAATAGACAAGACCTACTCCTTGCTCAGTGAACTGGACTCAACACCCCCTATTCAGCGCACAAGAATATATCTGACTAGGAAGAATCTTAAAACCTATGGATTGATACCTCGCTGTAAGTGAGTCAAGTGGATGTAAAGCGGCATAAACACAGCAGTGAAAAGCAGCTAAACCCCATTATAAAAATAAATTACTTTTAAAAACCCATGAAACAAAGACAGTGAAAGAGAAATTCTTACAAAATTCGTTCAGGGGCTGTGATGCAACCTGAATTGACCATATGTAGACACACAGCTGGATGAGACATAAGGGTGGACCCTCTTGGGGCTGAGAGCTTTGGTGAGGTTGGGTGAGCAAACGCAGACCCTTTCAAGTAATACTGCGTGGTACCCATCCCATGGGTCCCAAATCTCCAGGTTCAAGGGCCTCTTCCTACATCGAAAACATGCATGAGAAACCCAGAAGTTGGTACACCGTGTGACCGGGAAAGGTTTCTAAAACGCACCTCATTTCTCATCTCCTTGTGCTCGGGGTGGCCATTACAGCCGCTTTACTAGCAATCTCCCTCCTTGGAGAATCAGCAGCACCTTTAACCTCCTGTTCCGTACAGGTTGCAATTTGTCCTGAGGATGAACAGAAGGAGGGGGAACCAATGAGAGACTAGCTCTAGGTGTTGGGAAAGGCACAGGTCACTCTAGTTTCCCATCAGTAGGAAGAATTAACCACAGGCTCAGCCTGCCCCCCCCGGAACCAGAATAGGGCCTGAAGCAATCCTGCGCTTTTGCGGCCAGCTCCCAAAAAAGCGAGTGGAAAAACGGAGCTCAGGGGCACTGCAATTCACAAACCTGCAGAGTTATAAATGATAACTCTCATCCCCAAATATATTGAGGGAAGGCAACGAAGAGGATTTGAAAGCAAGGCAAAATTGCAGGAAACAGATTTCAGGAGGTACATTCGAATCGCCTTTAAAGCACATGAAAAGCGGCAAAACGTCGACAATGTTGCCCTTGGCCAAAAAGGGCGTATGCGTTTTTTCCTGAATATATTCAGGAAAAAACGCATACGCCCTTTTTGGCCAACCAAGCAACCTGGAAAGGCAAATCAGCGCTACAAAGATGTCTCGTTTCCCATCGGTCAAAATGGTCATGCTGAAAAAAGTGTCAAAACCAGAAATGCAGGACAGGCCATGGAGAAATGGGAGCCTTGCTACGCTGATGGGCGGGATGTAAATTGCCAACAGCCACTCTGGAGAAGTGTACGGTGTGTCCTGAAATATCTAAAAAACACAGCTTAGAGAGAATAGGGCCCTTCCATTCATGGGCGTATAAATTGGGAAAACTAAAAAGCAGCAAGACAGAGGCACCCCGAAGATTAGGGCTGCTCTGTTGACAACAACCTCCACTTTATTACACCTTAAATATCCCAGGAAAGAGAAAAATGGATAAAGAAGTTGTGGTCCGTATGTACAATGGAATATCACTCAGCCATGAAATCAATGTTATAATGCTAGTAGCAGCAGGATGAATGGATTTAGGTACGACGATTCTAAGTGAAATAAGTCACACAGAAAAACACACTTATCATAATCTAACACTTATAGAGGGAATGTTAAAATCCCTACACTTGAACTGAATTACAAAACAGAACAGAGTCACACATTTAGAAAACACACTATGGCTGCTGAACGGGAAACGGGAGGTGGGGTGATGCATAAAACAAGGGTTTCAAATTAGCTCAGATACCGTTCCATAAACCCAACATGTAATAGACAAGACCTACTCCTTGCTCAGTGAACTGGACTCAACACCCCCTATTCACCGCACAAGAATATATCTGACTCTTAAGAATCTTAAAACCTATGGTTTGATATCTCTCTGAAAGTGAGTCAAGTGGGTATAAAGCGACATAAACACAGCAGTGAAAAGCAGCTAAACCCCAATATAAAATAAATTACTTTTAAAAACCCATGAAACAAAGACAGTGAAAGAGAAATTCTTACAAAACTCGTTCAGGGTCTGTGATGCAACCTGAATTGACCATATGTAGACACACAGCTGGATGAGACATAAGGGTGGACACTCTTGGGGCTGAGAGGTTTGTTGAGGTTCGGTGAGCAAACACAGACCCTTTAAAGTAATACTGCGTGGTATCCATCCCATGGGTCCCAAATCTCCAGGTTCAAGGGCCTCTTCCTACATCGAAAACATGCATGAGAAACCCAGAAGTTGGTACACCGTGTGACCGGGAAAGGTTTCTAAAACGCACCTCATTTCTCATCTCCTTGTGCTCGGGGTGGCCATTACAGCCGCTTTACTAGCAATCTCCCTCCTTGGAGAATCAGCAGCACCTTTAACCTCCTGTTCCGTACACGTTGCAATTTGTCCTGAGGATGAACAGAAGGAGGGGGAACCAATGAGAGACTAGCTCTAGGTGTTGGGACAAGCACAGGTCACTCTAGTTTCCCATCAGGAGGAAGAATTAACCACAGGCTCAGCCTGCCCCCCCGGAACCAGAATAGGGCCTGAAGCAGTCCTGCGCTTTTACGGCCAGCTCCCAAAAAAGCGAGTGGAAAAACGGAGCTCAGGGGCACTGAAATTCACAAACCTGCAGAGTTATAAATGATAACTCTCATCCCCAAATATATTGAGGGAAGGCAACGAAGAGGATTTGAAAGCAAGGC
The DNA here is from genome assembly GCF_965194805.1 of Balaenoptera borealis. NCBI lineage: Eukaryota > Metazoa > Chordata > Mammalia > Artiodactyla > Balaenopteridae > Balaenoptera > Balaenoptera borealis. The sequence goes on from NW_028123433.1 coordinate 53,070, forward strand.
AGAATTGCAGGAAACAGATTTCAGGAGGTACATTCGAATCGCCTTTAAAGCACATGAAAAGCGGCAAAACGTCGACAATGTTGCCCTTGGCCAAAAAGGGCGTATGCGTTTTTTCCTGAATATATTCAGGAAAAAACGCATACGCCCTTTTTGGCCAACCAAGCAACCTGGAAAGGCAAATCAGCGCTACAAAGATGTCTCGTTTCCCATCGGTCAAAATGGTCATGCTGAAAAAAGTGTCAAAACCAGAAATGCAGGACAGGCCATGGAGAAATGGGAGCCTTGCTACGCTGATGGGCGGGATGTAAATTGCCAACAGCCACTCTGGAGAAGTGTACGGTGTGTCCTGAAATATCTAAAAAACACAGCTTAGAGAGAATAGGGCCCTTCCATTCATGGGCGTATAAATTGGGAAAACTAAAAAGCAGCAAGACAGAGGCACCCCGAAGATTAGGGCTGCTCTGTTGACAACAACCTCCACTTTATTACACCTTAAATATCCCAGGAAAGAGAAAAATGGATAAAGAAGTTGTGGTCCGTATGTACAATGGAATATCACTCAGCCATGAAATCAATGTTATAATGCTAGTAGCAGCATGATGAATGGATTTAGGTACGACGATTCTAAGTGAAATAAGTCACACAGAAAAACACACTTATCATAATCTAACACTTATAGAGGGAATGTTAAAATCCCTACACTTGAACTGAATTACAAAACAGAACAGAGTCACACATTTAGAAAACACACTATGGCTGCTGAACGGGAAACGGGAGGTGGGGTGATGCATAAAACAAGGGTTTCAAATTAGCTCAGATACCGTTCCATAAACCCAACATGTAATAGACAAGACCTACTCCTTGCTCAGTGAACTGGACTCAACACCCCCTATTCACCGCACAAGAATATATCTGACTCTTAAGAATCTTAAAACCTATGGTTTGATATCTCTCTGAAAGTGAGTCAAGTGGGTATAAAGCGACATAAACACAGCAGTGAAAAGCAGCTAAACCCCATTATAAAATAAATTACTTTTAAAAACCCATGAAACAAAGACAGTGAAAGAGAAATTCTTACAAAATTCGTTCAGGGGCTGTGATGCAACCTTAATTGACCATATGTAGACACACAGCTGGATGAGACATAAGGGTGGACACTCTTGGGGCTGACAGCTTTGGTGAGGGTGGGTGAGCAAACACAGACCCTTTAAAGTAATACTGCGTGGTACCCATCCCATGGGTCCCAAATCTCCAGGTTCAAGGGCCTCTTCCTACATCGAAAACATGCATGAGAAACCCAGAAGTTGGTACACCGTGTGACCGGGGAAGGTTTCTAAAACGCACCCCATTTCTCATCTTCTTGGGCTCGGGGTGGCCATTACAGCCGCTTTACTAGCAATCTCGCTCCTTGGAGAATCAGCAGCACCTTTAACCTCCTGTTCCGTACAGGTTGCAATTTGTCCTGAGGATGAACAGAAGGAGGGGGAACCAATGAGAGACTAGCTCTAAGTGTTGGGACAGGCACAGGTAACTCTATTTTCCCATCAGGAGGAAGGATTAACCACAGGCTCAGCCTGCCCCCCCGGAACCAGAATAGGGCCTGAAGCAGTCCTGCGCTTTTGCGGCCAGCTCCCAAAAAAGCGAGTGGAAAAACGGAGCTCAGGGGCACTGAAATTCACAAACCTGCAGAGTTATAAATGATAACTCTCATCCCCAAATATATTGAGGGAAGGCAACGAAGAGGATTTGAAAGCAAGGCAGAATTGCAGGAAACAGATTTCAGGAGGTACATTCGAATCGCCTTTAAAGCACATGAAAAGCGGCAAAACGTCGACAATGTTGCCCTTGGCCAAAAAGGGCGTATGCGTTTTTTCCTGAATATATTCAGGAAAAAACGCATACGCCCTTTTTGGCCAACCAAGCAACCTGGAAAGGCAAATCAGCGCTACAAAGATGTCTCGTTTCCCATCGGTCAAAATGGTCATGCTGAAAAAAGTGTCAAAACCAGAAATGCAGGACAGGCCATGGAGAAATGGGAGCCTTGCTACGCTGATGGGCGGGATGTAAATTGCCAACAGCCACTCTGGAGAAGTGTACGGTGTGTCCTGAAATATCTAAAAAACACAGCTTAGAGAGAATAGGGCCCTTCCATTCATGGGCGTATAAATTGGGAAAACTAAAAAGCAGCAAGACAGAGGCACCCCGAAGATTAGGGCTGCTCTGTTGACAACAACCTCCACTTTATTACACCTTAAATATCCCAGGAAAGAGAAAAATGGATAAAGAAGTTGTGGTCCGTATGTACAATGGAATATCACTCAGCCATGAAATCAATGTTATAATGCTAGTAGCAGCAGGATGAATGGATTTAGGTACGACGATTCTAAGTGAAATAAGTCACACAGAAAAACACACTTATCATAATCTAACACTTATAGAGGGAATGTTAAAATCCCTACACTTGAACTGAATTACAAAACAGAACAGAGTCACACATTTAGAAAACACACTATGGCTGCTGAACGAGAAAGGTGAGGTGGGGTGATGCATAAAACAAGGGTTTCAAATTAGCTCAGATACCGTTCCATAAACCCAACATGTAATAGACAAGACCTACTCCTTGCTCAGTGAACTGGACTCAACACCCCCTATTCAGCGCACAAGAATATATCTGACTAGGAAGAATCTTAAAACCTATGGATTGATACCTCGCTGTAAGTGAGTCAAGTGGATGTAAAGCGGCATAAACACAGCAGTGAAAAGCAGCTAAACCCCATTATAAAAATAAATTACTTTTAAAAACCCATGAAACAAAGACAGTGAAAGAGAAATTCTTACAAAATTCGTTCAGGGGCTGTGATGCAACCTGAATTGACCATATGTAGACACACAGCTGGATGAGACATAAGGGTGGACCCTCTTGGGGCTGAGAGCTTTGGTGAGGTTGGGTGAGCAAACGCAGACCCTTTCAAGTAATACTGCGTGGTACCCATCCCATGGGTCCCAAATCTCCAGGTTCAAGGGCCTCTTCCTACATCGAAAACATGCATGAGAAACCCAGAAGTTGGTACACCGTGTGACCGGGAAAGGTTTCTAAAACGCACCTCATTTCTCATCTCCTTGTGCTCGGGGTGGCCATTACAGCCGCTTTACTAGCAATCTCCCTCCTTGGAGAATCAGCAGCACCTTTAACCTCCTGTTCCGTACAGGTTGCAATTTGTCCTGAGGATGAACAGAAGGAGGGGGAACCAATGAGAGACTAGCTCTAGGTGTTGGGAAAGGCACAGGTCACTCTAGTTTCCCATCAGTAGGAAGAATTAACCACAGGCTCAGCCTGCCCCCCCCGGAACCAGAATAGGGCCTGAAGCAATCCTGCGCTTTTGCGGCCAGCTCCCAAAAAAGCGAGTGGAAAAACGGAGCTCAGGGGCACTGCAATTCACAAACCTGCAGAGTTATAAATGATAACTCTCATCCCCAAATATATTGAGGGAAGGCAACGAAGAGGATTTGAAAGCAAGGCAAAATTGCAGGAAACAGATTTCAGGAGGTACATTCGAATCGCCTTTAAAGCACATGAAAAGCGGCAAAACGTCGACAATGTTGCCCTTGGCCAAAAAGGGCGTATGCGTTTTTTCCTGAATATATTCAGGAAAAAACGCATACGCCCTTTTTGGCCAACCAAGCAACCTGGAAAGGCAAATCAGCGCTACAAAGATGTCTCGTTTCCCATCGGTCAAAATGGTCATGCTGAAAAAAGTGTCAAAACCAGAAATGCAGGACAGGCCATGGAGAAATGGGAGCCTTGCTACGCTGATGGGCGGGATGTAAATTGCCAACAGCCACTCTGGAGAAGTGTACGGTGTGTCCTGAAATATCTAAAAAACACAGCTTAGAGAGAATAGGGCCCTTCCATTCATGGGCGTATAAATTGGGAAAACTAAAAAGCAGCAAGACAGAGGCACCCCGAAGATTAGGGCTGCTCTGTTGACAACAACCTCCACTTTATTACACCTTAAATATCCCAGGAAAGAGAAAAATGGATAAAGAAGTTGTGGTCCGTATGTACAATGGAATATCACTCAGCCATGAAATCAATGTTATAATGCTAGTAGCAGCAGGATGAATGGATTTAGGTACGACGATTCTAAGTGAAATAAGTCACACAGAAAAAGACACTTATCATAATCTAACACTTATAGAGGGAATGTTAAAATCCCTACACTTGAACTGAATTACAAAACAGAACAGAGTCACACATTTAGAAAACACACTATGGCTGCTGAACGGGAAAGGAGAGGTGGGGTGATGCATAAAACAAGGGTTTCAAATTAGCTCAGATACCGTTCCATAAACCCAACATGTAATAGACAAGACCTACTCCTTGCTCAGTGAACTGGACTCAACACCCCCTATTCACCGCACAAGAATATATCTGACTCTTAAGAATCTTAAAACCTATGGTTTGATATCTCTCTGAAAGTGAGTCAAGTGGGTATAAAGCGACATAAACACAGCAGTGAAAAGCAGCTAAACCCCAATATAAAATAAATTACTTTTAAAAACCCATGAAACAAAGACAGTGAAAGAGAAATTCTTACAAAACTCGTTCAGGGTCTGTGATGCAACCTGAATTTACCATATGTAGACACACAGCTGGATGAGACATAAGGGTGGACACTCTTGGGGCTGAGAGGTTTGTTGAGGTTCGGTGAGCAAACACAGACCCTTTAAAGTAATACTGCGTGGTATCCATCCCATGGGTCCCAAATCTCCAGGTTCAAGGGCCTCTTCCTACATCGAAAACATGCATGAGAAACCCAGAAGTTGGTACACCGTGTGACCGGGAAAGGTTTCTAAAACGCACCTCATTTCTCATCTCCTTGTGCTCGGGGTGGCCATTACAGCCGCTTTACTAGCAATCTCCCTCCTTGGAGAATCAGCAGCACCTTTAACCTCCTGTTCCGTACACGTTGCAATTTGTCCTGAGGATGAACAGAAGGAGGGGGAACCAATGAGATACTAGCTCTAGGTGTTGGGACAGGCACAGGTCACTCTAGTTTCCCATCAGGAGGAAGAATTAACCACAGGCTCAGCCTGCCCCCCCGGAACCAGAATAGGGCCTGAAGCAGTCCTGCGCTTTTGCGGCCAGCTCCCAAAAAAGCGAGTGGAAAAACGGAGCTCAGGGGCACTGAAATTCACAAACCTGCAGAGTTATAAATGATAACTCTCATCCCCAAATATATTGAGGGAAGGCAACGAAGAGGATTTGAAAGCAAGGCAGAATTGCAGGAAACAGATTTCAGGAGGTACATTCGAATCGCCTTTAAAGCACATGAAAAGCGGCAAAACGTCGACAATGTTGCCCTTGGCCAAAAAGGGCGTATGCGTTTTTTCCTGAATATATTCAGGAAAAAACGCATACGCCCTTTTTGGCCAACCAAGCAACCTGGAAAGGCAAATCAGCGCTACAAAGATGTCTCGTTTCCCATCGGTCAAAATGGTCATGCTGAAAAAAGTGTCAAAACCAGAAATGCAGGACAGGCCATGGAGAAATGGGAGCCTTGCTACGCTGATGGGCGGGATGTAAATTGCCAACAGCCACTCTGGAGAAGTGTACGGTGTGTCCTGAAATATCTAAAAAACACAGCTTAGAGAGAATAGGGCCCTTCCATTCATGGGCGTATAAATTGGGAAAACTAAAAAGCAGCAAGACAGAGGCACCCCGAAGATTAGGGCTGCTCTGTTGACAACAACCTCCACTTTATTACACCTTAAATATCCCAGGAAAGAGAAAAATGGATAAAGAAGTTGTGGTCCGTATGTACAATGGAATATCACTCAGCCATGAAATCAATGTTATAATGCTAGTAGCAGCATGATGAATGGATTTAGGTACGACGATTCTAAGTGAAATAAGTCACACAGAAAAACACACTTATCATAATCTAACACTTATAGAGGGAATGTTAAAATCCCTACACTTGAACTGAATTACAAAACAGAACAGAGTCACACATTTAGAAAACACACTATGGCTGCTGAACGGGAAACGGGAGGTGGGGTGATGCATAAAACAAGGGTTTCAAATTAGCTCAGATACCGTTCCATAAACCCAACATGTAATAGACAAGACCTACTCCTTGCTCAGTGAACTGGACTCAACACCCCCTATTCACCGCACAAGAATATATCTGACTCTTAAGAATCTTAAAACCTATGGTTTGATATCTCTCTGAAAGTGAGTCAAGTGGGTATAAAGCGACATAAACACAGCAGTGAAAAGCAGCTAAACCCCATTATAAAATAAATTACTTTTAAAAACCCATGAAACAAAGACAGTGAAAGAGAAATTTTTACAAAATTCGTTCAGGGGCTGTGATGCAACCTGAATTGACCATATGTAGACACACAGCTGGATGAGACATAAGGGTGGACACTCTTGGGGCTGAGAGGTTTGTTGAGGTTCGGTGAGCAAACACAGACCCTTTAAAGTAATACTGCGTGGTACCCATCCCATGGGTCCCAAATCTCCAGGTTCAAGGGCCTCTTCCTACATCGAAAACATGCATGAGAAACCCAGAAGTTGGTACACCGTGGGACCGGGGAAGGTTTCTAAAACGCACCCCATTTCTCATCTCCTTGGGCTCGGGGTGGCCATTACAGCCGCTTTACTAGCAATCTCGCTCCTTGGAGAATCAGCAGCACCTTTAACCTCCTGTTCCGTACAGGTTGCAATTTGTCCTGAGGATGAACAGAAGGAGGGGGAACCAATGAGAGACTAGCTCTAGGTGTTGGGACAGGCACAGGTCACTCTAGTTTCCCATCAGGAGGAAGAATTAACCACAGGCTCAGCCTGCCCCCCCGGAACCAGAATAGGGCCTGAAGCAGTCCTGCGCTTTTGCGGCCAGCTCCCAAAGAAGCAAGTGGAAAAACGGAGCTCAGGGGCACTGCAATTCACAAACCTGCAGAGTTATAAATGATAACTCTCATCCCCAAATATATTGAGGGAAGGCAACGAAGAGGATTTGAAAGCAAGGCAGAATTGCAGGAAACAGATTTCAGGAGGTACATTCGAATCGCCTTTAAAGCACATGAAAAGCGGCAAAACGTCGACAATGTTGCCCTTGGCCAAAAAGGGCGTATGCGTTTTTTCCTGAATATATTCAGGAAAAAACGCATACGCCCTTTTTGGCCAACCAAGCAACCTGGAAAGGCAAATCAGCGCTACAAAGATGTCTCGTTTCCCATCGGTCAAAATGGTCATGCTGAAAGTGTCAAAACCAGAAATGCAGGACAGGCCATGGAGAAATGGGAGCCTTGCTACGGTGATGGGCGGGATGTAAATTGCCAACAGCCACTCTGGAGAAGAGTACGGTGTGTACTGAAATATCTAAAAAACACAGCTTAGAGAGAATAGGGCACTTCCATTCTTGGGCGTATAAATTGGGAAAACTAAAAAGCAGCAAGACAGAGGCACCCCGAAGATTAGGGCTGCTCTGTTGACAACAACCTCCACTTTATTACACCTTAAATATCCCAGGAAAGAGAAAAATGGATAAAGAAGTTGTGGTCCGTATGTACAATGGAATATCACTCAGCCATGAAATCAATGTTATAATGCTAGTAGCAGCATGATGAATGGATTTAGGTACGACGATTCTAAGTGAAATAAGTCACACTGAAATTGATACTTATCACAATCTAACACTTATAGAGGGAATGTTAAAATCCCTACACTTGAACTGAATTACAAAACAGAACAGAGTCACACATTTAGAAAACACACTATGGCTGCTGAACGGGAAAGGTGAGGTGGGGTGATGCATAAAACAAGGGTTTCAAATTAGCTCAGATACCGTTCCATAAACCCAATATGTAATTGACAAGACCTACTCCTTGCTCAGTGAACTGGACTCAACACCCCCTATTCAGCGCACAAGAATATATCTGACTCTTAAGAATCTTAAAACCTATAGATTGATATCTCTCTGTAAGTGAGTCAAGTGGGTGTAAAGCGACATAAACACAGCAGTGAAAAGCAGCTAAACCCGATTATAAAAATAAATTACTTTTAAAAACCCATGAAACAAAGACAGTGAAAGAGAAATTCTTACAAAATTCGTTCAGGGGCTGTGATGCAACCTGAATTGACCATATGTAGACACACAGCTGGATGAGACATAAGGGTGGACACTCTTGGGGCTGAGAGGTTTGGTAAGGTTCGATGAGCAAACACAGACCCTTTAAAGTAATACTGCGTGGTACCCATCCCGTGGGTCCCAAATCTCCAGGTTCAAGGGCCTCTTCCTACATCGAAAACATGCATGAGAAACCCAGAATTGGTAGACCGTGTGACCGGGAAAGGTTTCTAAAACGCACCTCATTTCTCATCTCCTTGTGCTCGGGGTGGCCATTACAGCCGCTTTACTAGCAATCTCCCTCCTTGGAGAATCAGCAGCACCTTTAACCTCCTGTTCCGTACAGGTTGCAATTTGTCCTGAGGATGAACAGAAGGAGGGGGAACCAATGAGAGACTAGCTCTAGGTGTTGGGACAGGCACAGGTCACTCTATTTTCCCATCAGGAGGAACGATTAACCACAGGCTCAGCCTGCCCCCCCGGAACCAGAATAGGGCCTGAAGCAGTCCTGCGCTTTTGCGGCCAGCTCCCAAAAAAGCGAGTGGAAAAACGGAGCTCAGGGGCACTGAAATTCACAAACCTGCAGAGTTATAAATGATAACTCTCATCCCCAAATATATTGAGGGAAGTCAACGAAGAGGATTTGAAAGCAAGGCAGAATTGCAGGAAACAGATTTCAGGAGGTACATTCGAATCGCCTTTAAAGCACATGAAAAGCGGCAAAACGTCGACAATGTTGCCCTTGGCCAAAAAGGGCGTATGCGTTTTTTCCTGAATATATTCAGGAAAAAACGCATACGCCCTTTTTGGCCAACCAAGCAACCTGGAAAGGCAAATCAGCGCTACAAAGATGTCTCGTTTCCCATCGGTCAAAATGGTCATGCTGAAAAAAGTGTCAAAACCAGAAATGCAGGACAGGCCATGGAGAAATGGGAGCCTTGCTACGCTGATGGGCGGGATGTAAATTGCCAACAGCCACTCTGGAGAAGTGTACGGTGTGTCCTGAAATATCTAAAAAACACAGCTTAGAGAGAATAGGGCCCTTCCATTCATGGGCGTATAAATTGGGAAAACTAAAAAGCAGCAAGACAGAGGCACCCCGAAGATTAGGGCTGCTCTGTTGACAACAACCTCCACTTTATTACACCTTAAATATCCCAGGAAAGAGAAAAATGGATAAAGAAGTTGTGGTCCGTATGTACAATGGAATATCACTCAGCCATGAAATCAATGTTATAATGCTAGTAGCAGCAGGATGAATGGATTTAGGTACGACGATTCTAAGTGAAATAAGTCACACAGAAAAAGACACTTATCATAATCTAACACTTATAGAGGGAATGTTAAAATCCCTACACTTGAACTGAATTACAAAACAGAACAGAGTCACACATTTAGAAAACACACTATGGCTGCTGAACGAGAAAGGTGAGGTGGGGTGATGCATAAAACAAGGGTTTCAAATTAGCTCAGATACCGTTCCATAAACCCAACATGTAATAGACAAGACCTACTCCTTGCTCAGTGAACTGGACTCAACACCCCCTATTCAGCGCACAAGAATATATCTGACTAGGAAGAATCTTAAAACCTATGGATTGATACCTCGCTGTAAGTGAGTCAAGTGGATGTAAAGCGGCATAAACACAGCAGTGAAAAGCAGCTAAACCCCATTATAAAAATAAATTACTTTTAAAAACCCATGAAACAAAGACAGTGAAAGAGAAATTCTTACAAAATTCGTTCAGGGGCTGTGATGCAACCTGAATTGACCATATGTAGACACACAGCTGGATGAGACATAAGGGTGGACCCTCTTGGGGCTGAGAGCTTTGGTGAGGTTGGGTGAGCAAACGCAGACCCTTTCAAGTAATACTGCGTGGTACCCATCCCATGGGTCCCAAATCTCCAGGTTCAAGGGCCTCTTCCTACATCGAAAACATGCATGAGAAACCCAGAAGTTGGTACACCGGGTGATCGGGAAAGGTTTCTAAAACGCACCTCATTTCTCATCTCCTTGTGCTCGGGGTGGCCATTACAGCCGCTTTACTAGCAATCTCCCTCCTTGGAGAATCAGCAGCACCTTTAACCTCCTGTTCCATACAGGTTGCAATTTGTCCTGAGGAGGAACAGAAGGAGGGGGAACCAATGAGAGACTAGCTCTAGGTGTTGGGACAGGCACAGGTCACTCTATTTTCCCATCAGGAGTAAGAATTAACCACAGGCTCAGCCTGCCCCCCGGAACCAGAATAGGGCCTGAAGCAGTCCTGCGCTTTTGCGGCCAGCTCCCAAAAAAGCGAGTGGAAAAACGGAGCTCAGGGGCACTGCAATTCAGAAACCTGCAGAGTTATAAATGATAACTCTCATCCCCAAATATATTGAGGGAAGGCAACGAAGAGGATTTGAAAGCAAGGCAGAATTGCAGGAAACAGATTTCAGGAGGTACATTCGAATCGCCTTTAAAGCACATGAAAAGCGGCAAAACATCGACAATGTTGCCCTTGGCCAAAAAGGGCGTATGCGTTTTTTCCTGAATATATTCAGGAAAAAACGCATACGCCCTTTTTGGCCAACCAAGCAACCTGGAAAGGCAAATCAGCGCTACAAAGATGTCTCGTATCCCATCGGTCAAAATGGTCATGCTGAAAAAAGTGTCAAAACCAGAAATGCAGGACAGGCCATGGAGAAATGGGAGCCTTGCTACGCTGATGGGCGGGATGTAAATTGCCAACAGCCACTCTGGAGAAGTGTACGGTGTGTCCTGAAATATCTAAAAAACACAGCTTAGAGAGAATAGGGCCCTTCCATTCATGGGCGTATAAATTGGGAAAACTAAAAAGCAGCAAGACAGAGGCACCCCGAAGATTAGGGCTGCTCTGTTGACAACAACCTCCACTTTATTACACCTTAAATATCCCAGGAAAGAGAAAAATGGATAAAGAAGTTGTGGTCCGTATGTACAATGGAATATCACTCAGCCATGAAATCAATGTTATAATGCTAGTAGCAGCATGATGAATGGATTTAGGTACGACGATTCTAAGTGAAATAAGTCACACAGAAAAAGACACTTATCATAATCTAACACTTATAGAGGGAATGTTAAAATCCCTACACTTGAACTGAATTACAAAACAGAACAGAGTCACACATTTAGAAAACACACTATGGCTGCTGAACGGGAAAGGTGAGGTGGGGTGATGCATAAAACAAGGGTTTCAAATTAGCTCAGATACCGTTCCATAAACCCAACATGTAATAGACAAGACCTACTCCTTGCTCAGTGAACTGGACTCAACACCCCCTATTCACCGCACAAGAATATATCTGACTCTTAAGAATCTTAAAAGCTATGGATTGATATCTCTCTGTAAGTGTGTCAAGTGGGTGTAAAGCGGCATAAACACAGCAGTGAAAAGCAGCTAAACCCCATTATAAAAATAAATTACTTTTAAAAACCTATGAAACAAAGACAGTGAAAGAGAAATTCTTACAAAACTCGTTCAGGGGCTGTGATGCAACCTGAATTGACCATATGTAGACACACAGCTGGATGAGACATAAGGGTGGACACTCTTGGGGCTGAGAGGTTTGTTGAGGTTCGGTGAGCAAACACAGACCCTTTAAAGTAATTCTGCGTGGTACCCATCCCATGGGTCCCAAATCTCCAGGTTCAAGGGCCTCTTCCTACATCGAAAACATGCATGAGAAACCCAGAAGTTGGTAGACCGTGTGACCGGGAAAGGTTTCTAAAACGCACCTCATTTCTCATCTCCTTGTGCTCGGGGTGGCCATTACAGCCGCTTTACTAGCAATCTCCCTCCTTGGAGAATCAGCAGCACCTTTAACCTCCTGTTCCGTACACGTTGCAATTTGTCCTGAGGATGAACAGAAGGAGGGGGAACCAATGAGAGACTAGCTCTAGGTGTTGGGACAGGCACAGGTCACTCTAGTTTCCCATCAGGAGGAAGAATTAACCACAGGCTCAGCCTGCCCCCCCGGAACCAGGATAGGGCCTGAAGCAGTCCTGCGCTTTTGCGGCCAGCTCCCAAAAAAGCGAGTGGAAAAACGGAGCTCAGGGGCACTGAAATTCACAAACCTGCAGAGTTATAAATGATAACTCTCATCCCCAAATATATTGAGGGAAGGCAACGAAGAGGATTTGAAAGCAAGGCAGAATTGCAGGAAACAGATTTCAGGAGGTACATTCGAATCGCCTTTAAAGCACATGAAAAGCGGCAAAACGTCGACAATGTTGCCCTTGGCCAAAAAGGGCGTATGCGTTTTTTCCTGAATATATTCAGGAAAAAACGCATACGCCCTTTTTGGCCAACCAAGCAACCTGGAAAGGCAAATCAGCGCTACAAAGATGTCTCGTTTCCCATCGGTCAAAATGGTCATGCTGAAAAAAGTGTCAAAACCAGAAATGCAGGACAGGCCATGGAGAAATGGGAGCCTTGCTACGCTGATGGGCGGGATGTAAATTGCCAACAGCCACTCTGGAGAAGTGTACGGTGTGTCCAGAAATATCTAAAAAACACAGCTTAGAGAGAATAGGGCCCTTCCATTCATGGGCGTATAAATTGGGAAAACTAAAAAGCAGCAAGACAGAGGCACCCCGAAGATTAGGGCTGCTCTGTTGACAACAACCTCCACTTTATTACACCTTAAATATCCCAGGAAAGAGAAAAATAGATAAAGAAGTTGTGGTCCGTATGTACAATGGAATATCACTCAGCCATGAAATCAATGTTATAATGCTAGTAGCAGCATGATGAATGGATTTAGGTACGACGATTCTAAGTGAAATAAGTCACACAGAAAAACACACTTATCATAATCTAACACTTATAGAGGGAATGTTAAAATCCCTACACTTGAACTGAATTACAAAAAAGAACAGAGTCACACATTTAGAAAACACACTATGGCTGCTGAACGGGAAACGGGAGGTGGGGTGATGCATAAAACAAGGGTTTCAAATTAGCTCAGATACCGTTCCATAAACCCAACATGTAATAGACAAGACCTACTCCTTGCTCAGTGAACTGGACTCAACACCCCCTATTCACCGCACAAGAATATATCTGACTCTTAAGAATCTTAAAACCTATGGATTGATATCTCTCTGTAAGTGAGTCAAGTGGGTGTAAAGCGGCATAAACACAGCAGTGAAAAGCAGCTAAACCCCATTATAAAAATAAATTACTTTTAAAAACCCATGAAACAAAGACAGTGAAAGAGAAATTCTTACAAAATTCGTTCAGGGGCTGTGATGCAACCTGAATTGACCATATGTAGACACACAGCTGGATGAGACATAAGGGTGGACACTCTTGGGGCTGAGAGCTTTGGTGAGGGTGGGTGAGCAAACACAGACCCTTTAAAGTAATACTGCGTGGTACCCATCCCATGGGTCCCAAATCTCCAGGTTCAAGGGCCTCTTCCTACATCGAAAACATGCATGAGAAACCCAGAAATTGGTACACCGTGGGACCGGGAAAGGTTTGTAAAACGCACCTCATTTCTCATCTCCTTGTGCTCGGGGTGGCCATTACAGCCGCTTTACTAGCAATCTCCCTCCTTGGAGAATCAGCAGCACCTTTAACCTCCTGTTCCGTACAGGTTGCAATTTGTCCTGAGGATGAACAGAAGGAGGGGGAACCAATGAGAGACTAGCTCTAGGTGTTGGGACAGGCACAGGTCACTCTAGTTTCCCATCAGGAGGAAGAATTAACCACAGGCTCAGCCTGCCCCCCCGGAACCAGAATAGGACCTGAAGCAGTCCTGCACTTTTGCGGCCAGCTCCCAAAAAAGCGAGTGGAAAAACGGAGCTCAGGGGCACTGAAATTCACAAACCTGCAGAGTTATAAATGATAACTCTCATCCCCAAATATATTGAGGGAAGGCAACGAAGAGGATTTGAAAGCAAGGCAGAATTGCAGGAAACAGATTTCAGGAGGTACATTCGAATCGCCTTTAAAGCACATGAAAAGCGGCAAAACGACGACAATGTTGCCCTTGGCCAAAAAGGGCGTATGCGTTTTTTCCTGAATATATTCAGGAAAAAACGCATACGCCCTTTTTGGCCAACCGAGCCACCTGGAAAGGCAAATCAGTGCTACAAAGAAGTCTCGTTTCCCATCGGTCAAAATGGTCATGCTGAAAAAAGTGTCAAAACCAGACATGCACGACAGGCCATGGAGAAATGGGAGCCTTGCTACGCTGATGGGCGGGATGTAAATTGCCAACAGCCACTCTGGAGAAGTGTACGGTGTGTCCTGAAATATCTAAAAAACACAGCTTAGAGAGAATAGGGCCCTTCCATTCATGGGCGTATAAATTGGGAAAACTAAAAAGCAGCAAGACAGAGGCACCCCGAAGATTAGGGCTGCTCTGTTGACAACAACCTCCACTTTATTACACCTTAAATATCCCAGGAAAGAGAAAAATGGATAAAGAAGTTGTGGTCCGTATGTACAATGGAATATCACTCAGCCATGAAATCAATGTTATAATGCTAGTAGCAGCATGATGAATGGATTTAGGTACGACGATTCTAAGTGAAATAAGTCACACAGAAAAAGACACTTATCATAATCTAACACTTATAGAGGGAATGTTAAAATCCCTACACTTGAACTGAATTACAAAACAGAACAGAGTCACACATTTAGAAAACACACTATGGCTGCTGAACGGGAAAGGTGAGGTGGGGTGATGCATAAAACAAGGGTTTCAAATTAGCTCAGATACCGTTCCATAAACCCAACATGTAATAGACAAGACCTACTCCTTGCTCAGTGAACTGGACTCAACACCCCCTATTCACCGCACAAGAATATATCTGACTCTTAAGAATCTTAAAACCTATGGTTTGATATCTCTCTGAAAGTGAGTCAAGTGGGTATAAAGCGACATAAACACAGCAGTGAAAAGCAGCTAAACCCCATTATAAAATAAATTACTTTTAAAAACCCATGAAACAAAGACAGTGAAAGAGAAATTCTTACAAAACTTGTTAAGGGTTGTGATGCAACCTGAATTGACCATATGTAGACACACAGCTGGATGAGACATAAGGGTGGACACTCTTGGGGCTGAGAGGTTTGGTAAGGTTCGGTTAGCAAACACAGACCCTTTAAAGTAATACTGCGTGGTACCCATTCCATGGGTCCCAAATCTCCAGGTTCAAGGGGCTCTTCCTACATCGAAAACATGCATGAGAAACACAGAAGTTGGTACACCGTGTAACCGGGAAAGGTTTCTAAAACGCACCTCATTTCTCATCTCCTTGTGCTCGGGGTGGCCATTACAGCCGCTTTACTAGCAATCTCCCTCCTTGGAGAATCAGCAGCACCTTTAACCTCCTGTTCCGTACACGTTGCAATTTGTCCTGAGGATGAACAGAAGGAGGGGGAACCAATGAGAGACTAGCTCTAGGTGTTGGGACAGGCACAGGTCACTCTATTTTCCCATCAGGAGGAAGAATTAACCACAGGCTCAGCCTGCCCCCCCGGAACCAGAATAGGGCCTGAAGCAGTCCTGCGCTTTTGCGGCCAGCTCCCAAAAAAGCGAGTGGAAAAACGGAGATAAGGGGCAATGAAATTCACAAACCTGCAGAGTTATAAATGATAACTCTCATCCCCAAATATACTGAGGGAAGGCAACGAAGAGGATTTGAAAGCAAGGCAGAATCGCAGGAAACAGATTTCAGGAGGTACATTCGAATCGCCTTTAAAGCACATGAAAAGCGGCAAAACGTCGACAATGTTGCCCTTGGCCAAAAAGGGCGTATGCGTTTTTTCCTGAATATATTCAGGAAAAAACGCATACGCCCTTTTTGGCCAACCAAGCAACCTGGAAAGGCAAATCAGCGCTACAAAGAAGTCTCGTTTCCCATCGGTCAAAATGGTCATGCTGAAAAAAGTGTCAAAACCAGAAATGCAGGACAGGCCATGGAGAAATGGGAGCCTTGCTACGCTGATGGGCGGGATGTAAATTGCCAACAGCCACTCTGGAGAAGTGTACGGTGTGTCCTGAAATATCTAAAAAACACAGCTTAAAGAGAATAGGGCCCTTCCATTCATGGGCGTATAAATTGGGAAAACTATAAAGCAGCAAGACAGAGGCACCCCGAAGATTAGGGCTGCTCTGTTGACAGCAACCTCCACTTTATTACACCTTAAATATCCCAGGAAAGAGAAAAATGGATAAAGAAGTGGTGGTCCGTATGTACAATGGAATATCACTCAGCCATGAAATCAATGTTATAATGCTAGTAGCAGCATGATGAATGGATTTAGGTACGACGATTCTAAGTGAAATAAGTCACACAGAAAAACACACTTATCATAATCTAACACTTATAGAGGGAATGTTAAAATCCCTACACTTGTACTGAATTACAAAACAGAACAGAGTCACACATTTAGAAAACACACTATGGCTGCTGAACGGGAAACGGGAGGTGGGGTGATGCATAAAACAAGGGTTTCAAATTAGCTCAGATACCGTTCCATAAACCCAACATGTAATAGAGAAGGCCTACTCCTTGCTCAGTGAACTGGACTCAACACCCCCTATTCAGCGCACAAGAATATATCTGACTAGGAAGAATCTTAAAACCTATGTATTGATATCTCGCTGTAAGTGAGTCAAGTGGGTGTAAAGCGGCATAAACACAGCAGTGAAAAGCAGCTAAACCCCATTATAAAAATAAATTACTTTTAAAAACCCATGAAACAAAGACAGTGAAAGAGAAATTCTTACAAAATTCGTTCAGGGTCTGTGATGCAACCTGAATTGACCACATGTAGACACACAGCTGGATGAGACATAAGGGTGGACACTCTTGGGGCTGAGAGCTTTGGTGAGGTTGAGTGAGCAAACGCAGACCCTTTCAAGTAATACAGCGAGGTACCCATCCCATGGGTCCCAAATCTCCAGGTTCAAGGGCCTCTTCCTACATCGAAAACATGCATGAGAAACCCAGAAGTTGGTACACCGGGTGATCGGGAAAGGTTTCTAAAACTCACCTCATTTCTCATCTCCTTGTGCTCGGGGTGGCCATTACAGCCGCTTTACTAGCAATCTCCCTCCTTGGAGAATCAGCAGCACCTTTAACCTCCTGTTCCATACAGGTTGCAATTTGTCCTGAGGAGGAACAGAAGGAGGGGGAACCAATGAGAGACTAGCTCTAGGTGTTGGGACAGGCACAGGTCACTCTATTTTCCCATCAGGAGGAAGAATTAACCACAGGCTCAGCCTGCCCCCCCGGAACCAGAATAGGGCCTGAAGCAGTCCTGCGCTTTTGCGGCCAGCTCCCAAAAAAGCGAGTGGAAAAACGGAGCTCAGGGGCACTGCAATTCACAAACCTGCAGAGGTATAAATGATAAATCTCATCCCCAAATATATTGAGGGAAGGCAACGAAGAGGATTTGAAAGCAAGGCAGAATTGCAGGAAACAGATTTCAGGAGGTACATTCGAATCGCCTTTAAAGCACATGAAAAGCGGCAAAACGTCGACAATGTTGCCCTTGGCCAAAAAGGGCGTATGAGTTTTTTCCTGAATATATTCAGAAAAAACGCATACGCCCTTTTTGGCCAACCAAGCAACCTGGAAAGGCAAATCAGCGCTACAAAGAAGTCTCGTTTCCCATCGGTCAAAATGGTCATGCTGAAAAAAGTGTCAAAACCAAAAAGGCAGGACAGGCCATGGAGAAATGGGAGCCTTGCTACGCTGATGGGCGGGATGTAAATTGCCAACAGCCACTCTGGAGAAGTGTACGGTGTGTCCTGAAATATCTAAAAAAACACAGCTTAGATAGAATAGGGCGCTTCCATTCATGGGCGTATAAATTGAGAAAACTAAAAAGCAGCAAGACAGAGGCACCCCGAAGATTAGGGCTGCTCTGTTGACAACAACCTCCACTTTATTACACCTTAAATATCCCAGGAAAGAGAAAAATGGATAAAGAAGTGGTGGTCCGTATGTACAATGGAATATCACTCAGCCATGAAATCAATCTTATAATGCTAGTAGCAGCGTGATGAATGGATTTAGGTACGACGATTCTAAGTGAAATAAGTCACACAGAAAAAGACACTTATCACAATCTAACACTTATAGAGGGAATGTTAAAATCCCTACACTTGAACTGAATTACAAAACAGAACAGAGTCACACATTTAGAAAACACACTATGGCTGCTGAACGGGAAAGGTGAGGTGGGGTGATGCATAAAACAAGGGTTTCAAATTAGCTCAGATACCGTTCCATAAACCCAATATGTAATAGACAAGACCTACTCCTTGCTCAGTGAACTGGACTCAACACCCCCTATTCACCGCACAAGAATATATCTGACTCTTAAGAATCTTAAAACCTATGGATTGATATCTCTCTGAAAGCGAGTCAAGTGGGTATAAAGCGACATAAACACAGCAGTGAAAAGCAGCTAAACCCCATTATAAAATAAATTACTTTTAAAAACCTATGAAACAAAGACAGTGAAAGAGAAATTCTTACAAAATTCGTTCAGGGGCTGTGATGCAACCTGAATTGACCATATGTAGACACACAGCTGGATGAGACATAAGGGTGGACACTCTTGGGGCTGAGAGGTTTGTTGAGGTTCGGTGAGCAAACACAGACCCTTTAAAGTAATACTGCGTGGTACCCATCCCATGGGTCCCAAATCTCCAGGTTCAAGGGCCTCTTCCTACATCGAAAACATGCATGAGAAACCCAGAAGTTGGTACACCGTGTGACCGGGAAAGGTTTCTAAAACGCACCTCATTTCTCATCTCCTTGTGCTCGGGGTGGCCATTACAGCTGCTTTACTAGCAATCTCCCTCCTTGGAGAATCAGCAGCACCTTTGATCTCCTGTTCCGTACACGTTGCAATTTGTCCTGAGGATGAACAGAAGGAGGGGGAACCAATGAGAGACCAGCTCTAGGTGTTGGGACAGGCACAGGTCACTCTAGTTTCCCATCAGGAGGAAGAATTAACCACAGGCTCAGCCTGCCCCCCCGGAACCAGAATAGGGCCTGAAGCAGTCCTGCGCTTTTGCGGCCAGCTCCCAAAAAAGCGAGTGGAAAAACGGAGCTCAGGGGCACTGAAATTCACAAACCTGCAGAGTTATAAATGATAACTCTCATCCCCAAATATATTGAGGGAAGGCAACGAAGAGGATTTGAAAGCAAGGCAGAATTGCAGGAAACAGATTTCAGGAGGTACATTCGAATCGCCTTTAAAGCATATGAAAAGCGGCAAAACATCGACAATGTTGCCCTTGGCCAAAAAGGGCGTATGCGTTTTTTCCTGAATATATTCAGGAAAAAACGCATACGCCCTTTTTGGCCAACCAAGCAACCTGGAAAGGCAAATCAGCGCTACAAAGATGTCTCGTTTCCCATCGGTCAAAATGGTCATGCTGAAAAAAGTGTCAAAACCAGAAATGCAGGACAGGCCATGGAGAAATGGGAGCCTTGCTACGCTGATGGGCGGGATGTAAATTGCCAACAGCCACTCTGGAGAAGTGTACGGTGTGTCCTGAAATATCTAAAAAAAACAGCTTAGAGAGAATAGGGCCCTTCCATTCATGGGCGTATAAATTGGGAAAACTAAAAAGCAGCAAGACAGAGGCACCCCGAAGATTAGGGCTGCTCTGTTGACAACAACCTCCACTTTATTACACCTTAAATATCCCAGGAAAGAGAAAAATGGATAAAGAAGTTGTGGTCCGTATGTACAATGGAATATCACTCAGCCATGAAATCAATGTTATAATGCTAGTAGCAGCAGGATGAATGGATTTAGGTACGACGATTCTAACTGAAATAAGTCACACAGAAAAACACACTTATCATAATCTAACACTTATAGAGGGAATGTTAAAATCCCTACACTTGAACTGAATTACAAAACAGAACAGAGTCACACATTTAGAAAACACACTATGGCTGCTGAACGGGAAACGGGAGGTGGGGTGATGCATAAAACAAGGGTTTCAAATTAGCTCAGATACCGTTCCATAAACCCAACATATAATAGACAAGACCTACTCCTTGCTCAGTGAACTGGACTCAACACCCCCTATTCAGCGCACAAGAATATATCTGACTAGGAAGAATCTTAAAACCTATGGATTGATACCTCGCTGTAAGTGAGTCAAGTGGATGTAAAGCGGCATAAACACAGCAGTGAAAAGCAGCTAAACCCCATTATAAAAATAAATTACTTTTAAAAACCCATGAAACAAAGACAGTGAAAGAGAAATTCTTACAAAATTCGTTCAGGGGCTGTGATGCAACCTGAATTGACCATATGTAGACACACAGCTGGATGAGACATAAGGGTGGACCCTCTTGGGGCTGAGAGCTTTGGTGAGGTTGGGTGAGCAAACGCAGACCCTTTCAAGTAATACTGCGTGGTACCCATCCCATGGGTCCCAAATCTCCAGGTTCAAGGGCCTCTTCCTACATCGAAAACATGCATGAGAAACCCAGAAGTTGGTACACCGTGTGACCGGGAAAGGTTTCTAAAACGCACCTCATTTCTCATCTCCTTGTGCTCGGGGTGGCCATTACAGCCGCTTTACTAGCAATCTCCCTCCTTGGAGAATCAGCAGCACCTTTAACCTCCTGTTCCGTACAGGTTGCAATTTGTCCTGAGGATGAACAGAAGGAGGGGGAACCAATGAGAGACTAGCTCTAGGTGTTGGGAAAGGCACAGGTCACTCTAGTTTCCCATCAGTAGGAAGAATTAACCACAGGCTCAGCCTGCCCCCCCCGGAACCAGAATAGGGCCTGAAGCAATCCTGCGCTTTTGCGGCCAGCTCCCAAAAAAGCGAGTGGAAAAACGGAGCTCAGGGGCACTGCAATTCACAAACCTGCAGAGTTATAAATGATAACTCTCATCCCCAAATATATTGAGGGAAGGCAACGAAGAGGATTTGAAAGCAAGGCAAAATTGCAGGAAACAGATTTCAGGAGGTACATTCGAATCGCCTTTAAAGCACATGAAAAGCGGCAAAACGTCGACAATGTTGCCCTTGGCCAAAAAGGGCGTATGCGTTTTTTCCTGAATATATTCAGGAAAAAACGCATACGCCCTTTTTGGCCAACCAAGCAACCTGGAAAGGCAAATCAGCGCTACAAAGATGTCTCGTTTCCCATCGGTCAAAATGGTCATGCTGAAAAAAGTGTCAAAACCAGAAATGCAGGACAGGCCATGGAGAAATGGGAGCCTTGCTACGCTGATGGGCGGGATGTAAATTGCCAACAGCCACTCTGGAGAAGTGTACGGTGTGTCCTGAAATATCTAAAAAACACAGCTTAGAGAGAATAGGGCCCTTCCATTCATGGGCGTATAAATTGGGAAAACTAAAAAGCAGCAAGACAGAGGCACCCCGAAGATTAGGGCTGCTCTGTTGACAACAACCTCCACTTTATTACACCTTAAATATCCCAGGAAAGAGAAAAATGGATAAAGAAGTTGTGGTCCGTATGTACAATGGAATATCACTCAGCCATGAAATCAATGTTATAATGCTAGTAGCAGCAGGATGAATGGATTTAGGTACGACGATTCTAAGTGAAATAAGTCACACAGAAAAAGACACTTATCATAATCTAACACTTATAGAGGGAATGTTAAAATCCCTACACTTGAACTGAATTACAAAACAGAACAGAGTCACACATTTAGAAAACACACTATGGCTGCTGAACGGGAAAGGAGAGGTGGGGTGATGCATAAAACAAGGGTTTCAAATTAGCTCAGATACCGTTCCATAAACCCAACATGTAATAGACAAGACCTACTCCTTGCTCAGTGAACTGGACTCAACACCCCCTATTCACCGCACAAGAATATATCTGACTCTTAAGAATCTTAAAACCTATGGTTTGATATCTCTCTGAAAGTGAGTCAAGTGGGTATAAAGCGACATAAACACAGCAGTGAAAAGCAGCTAAACCCCAATATAAAATAAATTACTTTTAAAAACCCATGAAACAAAGACAGTGAAAGAGAAATTCTTACAAAACTCGTTCAGGGTCTGTGATGCAACCTGAATTTACCATATGTAGACACACAGCTGGATGAGACATAAGGGTGGACACTCTTGGGGCTGAGAGGTTTGTTGAGGTTCGGTGAGCAAACACAGACCCTTTAAAGTAATACTGCGTGGTATCCATCCCATGGGTCCCAAATCTCCAGGTTCAAGGGCCTCTTCCTACATCGAAAACATGCATGAGAAACCCAGAAGTTGGTACACCGTGTGACCGGGAAAGGTTTCTAAAACGCACCTCATTTCTCATCTCCTTGTGCTCGGGGTGGCCATTACAGCCGCTTTACTAGCAATCTCCCTCCTTGGAGAATCAGCAGCACCTTTAACCTCCTGTTCCGTACACGTTGCAATTTGTCCTGAGGATGAACAGAAGGAGGGGGAACCAATGAGATACTAGCTCTAGGTGTTGGGACAGGCACAGGTCACTCTAGTTTCCCATCAGGAGGAAGAATTAACCACAGGCTCAGCCTGCCCCCCCGGAACCAGAATAGGGCCTGAAGCAGTCCTGCGCTTTTGCGGCCAGCTCCCAAAAAAGCGAGTGGAAAAACGGAGCTCAGGGGCACTGAAATTCACAAACCTGCAGAGTTATAAATGATAACTCTCATCCCCAAATATATTGAGGGAAGGCAACGAAGAGGATTTGAAAGCAAGGCAGAATTGCAGGAAACAGATTTCAGGAGGTACATTCGAATCGCCTTTAAAGCACATGAAAAGCGGCAAAACGTCGACAATGTTGCCCTTGGCCAAAAAGGGCGTATGCGTTTTTTCCTGAATATATTCAGGAAAAAACGCATACGCCCTTTTTGGCCAACCAAGCAACCTGGAAAGGCAAATCAGCGCTACAAAGATGTCTCGTTTCCCATCGGTCAAAATGGTCATGCTGAAAAAAGTGTCAAAACCAGAAATGCAGGACAGGCCATGGAGAAATGGGAGCCTTGCTACGCTGATGGGCGGGATGTAAATTGCCAACAGCCACTCTGGAGAAGTGTACGGTGTGTCCTGAAATATCTAAAAAACACAGCTTAGAGAGAATAGGGCCCTTCCATTCATGGGCGTATAAATTGGGAAAACTAAAAAGCAGCAAGACAGAGGCACCCCGAAGATTAGGGCTGCTCTGTTGACAACAACCTCCACTTTATTACACCTTAAATATCCCAGGAAAGAGAAAAATGGATAAAGAAGTTGTGGTCCGTATGTACAATGGAATATCACTCAGCCATGAAATCAATGTTATAATGCTAGTAGCAGCATGATGAATGGATTTAGGTACGACGATTCTAAGTGAAATAAGTCACACAGAAAAACACACTTATCATAATCTAACACTTATAGAGGGAATGTTAAAATCCCTACACTTGAACTGAATTACAAAACAGAACAGAGTCACACATTTAGAAAACACACTATGGCTGCTGAACGGGAAACGGGAGGTGGGGTGATGCATAAAACAAGGGTTTCAAATTAGCTCAGATACCGTTCCATAAACCCAACATGTAATAGACAAGACCTACTCCTTGCTCAGTGAACTGGACTCAACACCCCCTATTCACCGCACAAGAATATATCTGACTCTTAAGAATCTTAAAACCTATGGTTTGATATCTCTCTGAAAGTGAGTCAAGTGGGTATAAAGCGACATAAACACAGCAGTGAAAAGCAGCTAAACCCCATTATAAAATAAATTACTTTTAAAAACCCATGAAACAAAGACAGTGAAAGAGAAATTTTTACAAAATTCGTTCAGGGGCTGTGATGCAACCTGAATTGACCATATGTAGACACACAGCTGGATGAGACATAAGGGTGGACACTCTTGGGGCTGAGAGGTTTGTTGAGGTTCGGTGAGCAAACACAGACCCTTTAAAGTAATACTGCGTGGTACCCATCCCATGGGTCCCAAATCTCCAGGTTCAAGGGCCTCTTCCTACATCGAAAACATGCATGAGAAACCCAGAAGTTGGTACACCGTGGGACCGGGGAAGGTTTCTAAAACGCACCCCATTTCTCATCTCCTTGGGCTCGGGGTGGCCATTACAGCCGCTTTACTAGCAATCTCGCTCCTTGGAGAATCAGCAGCACCTTTAACCTCCTGTTCCGTACAGGTTGCAATTTGTCCTGAGGATGAACAGAAGGAGGGGGAACCAATGAGAGACTAGCTCTAGGTGTTGGGACAGGCACAGGTCACTCTAGTTTCCCATCAGGAGGAAGAATTAACCACAGGCTCAGCCTGCCCCCCCGGAACCAGAATAGGGCCTGAAGCAGTCCTGCGCTTTTGCGGCCAGCTCCCAAAGAAGCAAGTGGAAAAACGGAGCTCAGGGGCACTGCAATTCACAAACCTGCAGAGTTATAAATGATAACTCTCATCCCCAAATATATTGAGGGAAGGCAACGAAGAGGATTTGAAAGCAAGGCAGAATTGCAGGAAACAGATTTCAGGAGGTACATTCGAATCGCCTTTAAAGCACATGAAAAGCGGCAAAACGTCGACAATGTTGCCCTTGGCCAAAAAGGGCGTATGCGTTTTTTCCTGAATATATTCAGGAAAAAACGCATACGCCCTTTTTGGCCAACCAAGCAACCTGGAAAGGCAAATCAGCGCTACAAAGATGTCTCGTTTCCCATCGGTCAAAATGGTCATGCTGAAAGTGTCAAAACCAGAAATGCAGGACAGGCCATGGAGAAATGGGAGCCTTGCTACGGTGATGGGCGGGATGTAAATTGCCAACAGCCACTCTGGAGAAGAGTACGGTGTGTACTGAAATATCTAAAAAACACAGCTTAGAGAGAATAGGGCACTTCCATTCTTGGGCGTATAAATTGGGAAAACTAAAAAGCAGCAAGACAGAGGCACCCCGAAGATTAGGGCTGCTCTGTTGACAACAACCTCCACTTTATTACACCTTAAATATCCCAGGAAAGAGAAAAATGGATAAAGAAGTTGTGGTCCGTATGTACAATGGAATATCACTCAGCCATGAAATCAATGTTATAATGCTAGTAGCAGCATGATGAATGGATTTAGGTACGACGATTCTAAGTGAAATAAGTCACACTGAAATTGATACTTATCACAATCTAACACTTATAGAGGGAATGTTAAAATCCCTACACTTGAACTGAATTACAAAACAGAACAGAGTCACACATTTAGAAAACACACTATGGCTGCTGAACGGGAAAGGTGAGGTGGGGTGATGCATAAAACAAGGGTTTCAAATTAGCTCAGATACCGTTCCATAAACCCAATATGTAATTGACAAGACCTACTCCTTGCTCAGTGAACTGGACTCAACACCCCCTATTCAGCGCACAAGAATATATCTGACTCTTAAGAATCTTAAAACCTATAGATTGATATCTCTCTGTAAGTGAGTCAAGTGGGTGTAAAGCGACATAAACACAGCAGTGAAAAGCAGCTAAACCCGATTATAAAAATAAATTACTTTTAAAAACCCATGAAACAAAGACAGTGAAAGAGAAATTCTTACAAAATTCGTTCAGGGGCTGTGATGCAACCTGAATTGACCATATGTAGACACACAGCTGGATGAGACATAAGGGTGGACACTCTTGGGGCTGAGAGGTTTGGTAAGGTTCGATGAGCAAACACAGACCCTTTAAAGTAATACTGCGTGGTACCCATCCCGTGGGTCCCAAATCTCCAGGTTCAAGGGCCTCTTCCTACATCGAAAACATGCATGAGAAACCCAGAATTGGTAGACCGTGTGACCGGGAAAGGTTTCTAAAACGCACCTCATTTCTCATCTCCTTGTGCTCGGGGTGGCCATTACAGCCGCTTTACTAGCAATCTCCCTCCTTGGAGAATCAGCAGCACCTTTAACCTCCTGTTCCGTACAGGTTGCAATTTGTCCTGAGGATGAACAGAAGGAGGGGGAACCAATGAGAGACTAGCTCTAGGTGTTGGGACAGGCACAGGTCACTCTATTTTCCCATCAGGAGGAACGATTAACCACAGGCTCAGCCTGCCCCCCCGGAACCAGAATAGGGCCTGAAGCAGTCCTGCGCTTTTGCGGCCAGCTCCCAAAAAAGCGAGTGGAAAAACGGAGCTCAGGGGCACTGAAATTCACAAACCTGCAGAGTTATAAATGATAACTCTCATCCCCAAATATATTGAGGGAAGTCAACGAAGAGGATTTGAAAGCAAGGCAGAATTGCAGGAAACAGATTTCAGGAGGTACATTCGAATCGCCTTTAAAGCACATGAAAAGCGGCAAAACGTCGACAATGTTGCCCTTGGCCAAAAAGGGCGTATGCGTTTTTTCCTGAATATATTCAGGAAAAAACGCATACGCCCTTTTTGGCCAACCAAGCAACCTGGAAAGGCAAATCAGCGCTACAAAGATGTCTCGTTTCCCATCGGTCAAAATGGTCATGCTGAAAAAAGTGTCAAAACCAGAAATGCAGGACAGGCCATGGAGAAATGGGAGCCTTGCTACGCTGATGGGCGGGATGTAAATTGCCAACAGCCACTCTGGAGAAGTGTACGGTGTGTCCTGAAATATCTAAAAAACACAGCTTAGAGAGAATAGGGCCCTTCCATTCATGGGCGTATAAATTGGGAAAACTAAAAAGCAGCAAGACAGAGGCACCCCGAAGATTAGGGCTGCTCTGTTGACAACAACCTCCACTTTATTACACCTTAAATATCCCAGGAAAGAGAAAAATGGATAAAGAAGTTGTGGTCCGTATGTACAATGGAATATCACTCAGCCATGAAATCAATGTTATAATGCTAGTAGCAGCAGGATGAATGGATTTAGGTACGACGATTCTAAGTGAAATAAGTCACACAGAAAAAGACACTTATCATAATCTAACACTTATAGAGGGAATGTTAAAATCCCTACACTTGAACTGAATTACAAAACAGAACAGAGTCACACATTTAGAAAACACACTATGGCTGCTGAACGAGAAAGGTGAGGTGGGGTGATGCATAAAACAAGGGTTTCAAATTAGCTCAGATACCGTTCCATAAACCCAACATGTAATAGACAAGACCTACTCCTTGCTCAGTGAACTGGACTCAACACCCCCTATTCAGCGCACAAGAATATATCTGACTAGGAAGAATCTTAAAACCTATGGATTGATACCTCGCTGTAAGTGAGTCAAGTGGATGTAAAGCGGCATAAACACAGCAGTGAAAAGCAGCTAAACCCCATTATAAAAATAAATTACTTTTAAAAACCCATGAAACAAAGACAGTGAAAGAGAAATTCTTACAAAATTCGTTCAGGGGCTGTGATGCAACCTGAATTGACCATATGTAGACACACAGCTGGATGAGACATAAGGGTGGACCCTCTTGGGGCTGAGAGCTTTGGTGAGGTTGGGTGAGCAAACGCAGACCCTTTCAAGTAATACTGCGTGGTACCCATCCCATGGGTCCCAAATCTCCAGGTTCAAGGGCCTCTTCCTACATCGAAAACATGCATGAGAAACCCAGAAGTTGGTACACCGGGTGATCGGGAAAGGTTTCTAAAACGCACCTCATTTCTCATCTCCTTGTGCTCGGGGTGGCCATTACAGCCGCTTTACTAGCAATCTCCCTCCTTGGAGAATCAGCAGCACCTTTAACCTCCTGTTCCATACAGGTTGCAATTTGTCCTGAGGAGGAACAGAAGGAGGGGGAACCAATGAGAGACTAGCTCTAGGTGTTGGGACAGGCACAGGTCACTCTATTTTCCCATCAGGAGTAAGAATTAACCACAGGCTCAGCCTGCCCCCCGGAACCAGAATAGGGCCTGAAGCAGTCCTGCGCTTTTGCGGCCAGCTCCCAAAAAAGCGAGTGGAAAAACGGAGCTCAGGGGCACTGCAATTCAGAAACCTGCAGAGTTATAAATGATAACTCTCATCCCCAAATATATTGAGGGAAGGCAACGAAGAGGATTTGAAAGCAAGGCAGAATTGCAGGAAACAGATTTCAGGAGGTACATTCGAATCGCCTTTAAAGCACATGAAAAGCGGCAAAACATCGACAATGTTGCCCTTGGCCAAAAAGGGCGTATGCGTTTTTTCCTGAATATATTCAGGAAAAAACGCATACGCCCTTTTTGGCCAACCAAGCAACCTGGAAAGGCAAATCAGCGCTACAAAGATGTCTCGTATCCCATCGGTCAAAATGGTCATGCTGAAAAAAGTGTCAAAACCAGAAATGCAGGACAGGCCATGGAGAAATGGGAGCCTTGCTACGCTGATGGGCGGGATGTAAATTGCCAACAGCCACTCTGGAGAAGTGTACGGTGTGTCCTGAAATATCTAAAAAACACAGCTTAGAGAGAATAGGGCCCTTCCATTCATGGGCGTATAAATTGGGAAAACTAAAAAGCAGCAAGACAGAGGCACCCCGAAGATTAGGGCTGCTCTGTTGACAACAACCTCCACTTTATTACACCTTAAATATCCCAGGAAAGAGAAAAATGGATAAAGAAGTTGTGGTCCGTATGTACAATGGAATATCACTCAGCCATGAAATCAATGTTATAATGCTAGTAGCAGCATGATGAATGGATTTAGGTACGACGATTCTAAGTGAAATAAGTCACACAGAAAAAGACACTTATCATAATCTAACACTTATAGAGGGAATGTTAAAATCCCTACACTTGAACTGAATTACAAAACAGAACAGAGTCACACATTTAGAAAACACACTATGGCTGCTGAACGGGAAAGGTGAGGTGGGGTGATGCATAAAACAAGGGTTTCAAATTAGCTCAGATACCGTTCCATAAACCCAACATGTAATAGACAAGACCTACTCCTTGCTCAGTGAACTGGACTCAACACCCCCTATTCACCGCACAAGAATATATCTGACTCTTAAGAATCTTAAAAGCTATGGATTGATATCTCTCTGTAAGTGTGTCAAGTGGGTGTAAAGCGGCATAAACACAGCAGTGAAAAGCAGCTAAACCCCATTATAAAAATAAATTACTTTTAAAAACCTATGAAACAAAGACAGTGAAAGAGAAATTCTTACAAAACTCGTTCAGGGGCTGTGATGCAACCTGAATTGACCATATGTAGACACACAGCTGGATGAGACATAAGGGTGGACACTCTTGGGGCTGAGAGGTTTGTTGAGGTTCGGTGAGCAAACACAGACCCTTTAAAGTAATTCTGCGTGGTACCCATCCCATGGGTCCCAAATCTCCAGGTTCAAGGGCCTCTTCCTACATCGAAAACATGCATGAGAAACCCAGAAGTTGGTAGACCGTGTGACCGGGAAAGGTTTCTAAAACGCACCTCATTTCTCATCTCCTTGTGCTCGGGGTGGCCATTACAGCCGCTTTACTAGCAATCTCCCTCCTTGGAGAATCAGCAGCACCTTTAACCTCCTGTTCCGTACACGTTGCAATTTGTCCTGAGGATGAACAGAAGGAGGGGGAACCAATGAGAGACTAGCTCTAGGTGTTGGGACAGGCACAGGTCACTCTAGTTTCCCATCAGGAGGAAGAATTAACCACAGGCTCAGCCTGCCCCCCCGGAACCAGGATAGGGCCTGAAGCAGTCCTGCGCTTTTGCGGCCAGCTCCCAAAAAAGCGAGTGGAAAAACGGAGCTCAGGGGCACTGAAATTCACAAACCTGCAGAGTTATAAATGATAACTCTCATCCCCAAATATATTGAGGGAAGGCAACGAAGAGGATTTGAAAGCAAGGCAGAATTGCAGGAAACAGATTTCAGGAGGTACATTCGAATCGCCTTTAAAGCACATGAAAAGCGGCAAAACGTCGACAATGTTGCCCTTGGCCAAAAAGGGCGTATGCGTTTTTTCCTGAATATATTCAGGAAAAAACGCATACGCCCTTTTTGGCCAACCAAGCAACCTGGAAAGGCAAATCAGCGCTACAAAGATGTCTCGTTTCCCATCGGTCAAAATGGTCATGCTGAAAAAAGTGTCAAAACCAGAAATGCAGGACAGGCCATGGAGAAATGGGAGCCTTGCTACGCTGATGGGCGGGATGTAAATTGCCAACAGCCACTCTGGAGAAGTGTACGGTGTGTCCAGAAATATCTAAAAAACACAGCTTAGAGAGAATAGGGCCCTTCCATTCATGGGCGTATAAATTGGGAAAACTAAAAAGCAGCAAGACAGAGGCACCCCGAAGATTAGGGCTGCTCTGTTGACAACAACCTCCACTTTATTACACCTTAAATATCCCAGGAAAGAGAAAAATAGATAAAGAAGTTGTGGTCCGTATGTACAATGGAATATCACTCAGCCATGAAATCAATGTTATAATGCTAGTAGCAGCATGATGAATGGATTTAGGTACGACGATTCTAAGTGAAATAAGTCACACAGAAAAACACACTTATCATAATCTAACACTTATAGAGGGAATGTTAAAATCCTTACACTTGAACTGAATTACAAAAAAGAACAGAGTCACACATTTAGAAAACACACTATGGCTGCTGAACGGGAAACGGGAGGTGGGGTGATGCATAAAACAAGGGTTTCAAATTAGCTCAGATACCGTTCCATAAACCCAACATGTAATAGACAAGACCTACTCCTTGCTCAGTGAACTGGACTCAACACCCCCTATTCACCGCACAAGAATATATCTGACTCTTAAGAATCTTAAAACCTATGGATTGATATCTCTCTGTAAGTGAGTCAAGTGGGTGTAAAGCGGCATAAACACAGCAGTGAAAAGCAGCTAAACCCCATTATAAAAATAAATTACTTTTAAAAACCCATGAAACAAAGACAGTGAAAGAGAAATTCTTACAAAATTCGTTCAGGGGCTGTGATGCAACCTGAATTGACCATATGTAGACACACAGCTGGATGAGACATAAGGGTGGACACTCTTGGGGCTGAGAGCTTTGGTGAGGGTGGGTGAGCAAACACAGACCCTTTAAAGTAATACTGCGTGGTACCCATCCCATGGGTCCCAAATCTCCAGGTTCAAGGGCCTCTTCCTACATCGAAAACATGCATGAGAAACCCAGAAATTGGTACACCGTGGGACCGGGAAAGGTTTGTAAAACGCACCTCATTTCTCATCTCCTTGTGCTCGGGGTGGCCATTACAGCCGCTTTACTAGCAATCTCCCTCCTTGGAGAATCAGCAGCACCTTTAACCTCCTGTTCCGTACAGGTTGCAATTTGTCCTGAGGATGAACAGAAGGAGGGGGAACCAATGAGAGACTAGCTCTAGGTGTTGGGACAGGCACAGGTCACTCTAGTTTCCCATCAGGAGGAAGAATTAACCACAGGCTCAGCCTGCCCCCCCGGAACCAGAATAGGACCTGAAGCAGTCCTGCACTTTTGCGGCCAGCTCCCAAAAAAGCGAGTGGAAAAACGGAGCTCAGGGGCACTGAAATTCACAAACCTGCAGAGTTATAAATGATAACTCTCATCCCCAAATATATTGAGGGAAGGCAACGAAGAGGATTTGAAAGCAAGGCAGAATTGCAGGAAACAGATTTCAGGAGGTACATTCGAATCGCCTTTAAAGCACATGAAAAGCGGCAAAACGACGACAATGTTGCCCTTGGCCAAAAAGGGCGTATGCGTTTTTTCCTGAATATATTCAGGAAAAAACGCATACGCCCTTTTTGGCCAACCGAGCCACCTGGAAAGGCAAATCAGTGCTACAAAGAAGTCTCGTTTCCCATCGGTCAAAATGGTCATGCTGAAAAAAGTGTCAAAACCAGACATGCACGACAGGCCATGGAGAAATGGGAGCCTTGCTACGCTGATGGGCGGGATGTAAATTGCCAACAGCCACTCTGGAGAAGTGTACGGTGTGTCCTGAAATATCTAAAAAACACAGCTTAGAGAGAATAGGGCCCTTCCATTCATGGGCGTATAAATTGGGAAAACTAAAAAGCAGCAAGACAGAGGCACCCCGAAGATTAGGGCTGCTCTGTTGACAACAACCTCCACTTTATTACACCTTAAATATCCCAGGAAAGAGAAAAATGGATAAAGAAGTTGTGGTCCGTATGTACAATGGAATATCACTCAGCCATGAAATCAATGTTATAATGCTAGTAGCAGCATGATGAATGGATTTAGGTACGACGATTCTAAGTGAAATAAGTCACACAGAAAAAGACACTTATCATAATCTAACACTTATAGAGGGAATGTTAAAATCCCTACACTTGAACTGAATTACAAAACAGAACAGAGTCACACATTTAGAAAACACACTATGGCTGCTGAACGGGAAAGGTGAGGTGGGGTGATGCATAAAACAAGGGTTTCAAATTAGCTCAGATACCGTTCCATAAACCCAACATGTAATAGACAAGACCTACTCCTTGCTCAGTGAACTGGACTCAACACCCCCTATTCACCGCACAAGAATATATCTGACTCTTAAGAATCTTAAAACCTATGGTTTGATATCTCTCTGAAAGTGAGTCAAGTGGGTATAAAGCGACATAAACACAGCAGTGAAAAGCAGCTAAACCCCATTATAAAATAAATTACTTTTAAAAACCCATGAAACAAAGACAGTGAAAGAGAAATTCTTACAAAACTTGTTAAGGGTTGTGATGCAACCTGAATTGACCATATGTAGACACACAGCTGGATGAGACATAAGGGTGGACACTCTTGGGGCTGAGAGGTTTGGTAAGGTTCGGTTAGCAAACACAGACCCTTTAAAGTAATACTGCGTGGTACCCATTCCATGGGTCCCAAATCTCCAGGTTCAAGGGGCTCTTCCTACATCGAAAACATGCATGAGAAACACAGAAGTTGGTACACCGTGTAACCGGGAAAGGTTTCTAAAACGCACCTCATTTCTCATCTCCTTGTGCTCGGGGTGGCCATTACAGCCGCTTTACTAGCAATCTCCCTCCTTGGAGAATCAGCAGCACCTTTAACCTCCTGTTCCGTACACGTTGCAATTTGTCCTGAGGATGAACAGAAGGAGGGGGAACCAATGAGAGACTAGCTCTAGGTGTTGGGACAGGCACAGGTCACTCTATTTTCCCATCAGGAGGAAGAATTAACCACAGGCTCAGCCTGCCCCCCCGGAACCAGAATAGGGCCTGAAGCAGTCCTGCGCTTTTGCGGCCAGCTCCCAAAAAAGCGAGTGGAAAAACGGAGATAAGGGGCAATGAAATTCACAAACCTGCAGAGTTATAAATGATAACTCTCATCCCCAAATATACTGAGGGAAGGCAACGAAGAGGATTTGAAAGCAAGGCAGAATCGCAGGAAACAGATTTCAGGAGGTACATTCGAATCGCCTTTAAAGCACATGAAAAGCGGCAAAACGTCGACAATGTTGCCCTTGGCCAAAAAGGGCGTATGCGTTTTTTCCTGAATATATTCAGGAAAAAACGCATACGCCCTTTTTGGCCAACCAAGCAACCTGGAAAGGCAAATCAGCGCTACAAAGAAGTCTCGTTTCCCATCGGTCAAAATGGTCATGCTGAAAAAAGTGTCAAAACCAGAAATGCAGGACAGGCCATGGAGAAATGGGAGCCTTGCTACGCTGATGGGCGGGATGTAAATTGCCAACAGCCACTCTGGAGAAGTGTACGGTGTGTCCTGAAATATCTAAAAAACACAGCTTAAAGAGAATAGGGCCCTTCCATTCATGGGCGTATAAATTGGGAAAACTATAAAGCAGCAAGACAGAGGCACCCCGAAGATTAGGGCTGCTCTGTTGACAGCAACCTCCACTTTATTACACCTTAAATATCCCAGGAAAGAGAAAAATGGATAAAGAAGTGGTGGTCCGTATGTACAATGGAATATCACTCAGCCATGAAATCAATGTTATAATGCTAGTAGCAGCATGATGAATGGATTTAGGTACGACGATTCTAAGTGAAATAAGTCACACAGAAAAACACACTTATCATAATCTAACACTTATAGAGGGAATGTTAAAATCCCTACACTTGTACTGAATTACAAAACAGAACAGAGTCACACATTTAGAAAACACACTATGGCTGCTGAACGGGAAACGGGAGGTGGGGTGATGCATAAAACAAGGGTTTCAAATTAGCTCAGATACCGTTCCATAAACCCAACATGTAATAGAGAAGGCCTACTCCTTGCTCAGTGAACTGGACTCAACACCCCCTATTCAGCGCACAAGAATATATCTGACTAGGAAGAATCTTAAAACCTATGTATTGATATCTCGCTGTAAGTGAGTCAAGTGGGTGTAAAGCGGCATAAACACAGCAGTGAAAAGCAGCTAAACCCCATTATAAAAATAAATTACTTTTAAAAACCCATGAAACAAAGACAGTGAAAGAGAAATTCTTACAAAATTCGTTCAGGGTCTGTGATGCAACCTGAATTGACCACATGTAGACACACAGCTGGATGAGACATAAGGGTGGACACTCTTGGGGCTGAGAGCTTTGGTGAGGTTGAGTGAGCAAACGCAGACCCTTTCAAGTAATACAGCGAGGTACCCATCCCATGGGTCCCAAATCTCCAGGTTCAAGGGCCTCTTCCTACATCGAAAACATGCATGAGAAACCCAGAAGTTGGTACACCGGGTGATCGGGAAAGGTTTCTAAAACTCACCTCATTTCTCATCTCCTTGTGCTCGGGGTGGCCATTACAGCCGCTTTACTAGCAATCTCCCTCCTTGGAGAATCAGCAGCACCTTTAACCTCCTGTTCCATACAGGTTGCAATTTGTCCTGAGGAGGAACAGAAGGAGGGGGAACCAATGAGAGACTAGCTCTAGGTGTTGGGACAGGCACAGGTCACTCTATTTTCCCATCAGGAGGAAGAATTAACCACAGGCTCAGCCTGCCCCCCCGGAACCAGAATAGGGCCTGAAGCAGTCCTGCGCTTTTGCGGCCAGCTCCCAAAAAAGCGAGTGGAAAAACGGAGCTCAGGGGCACTGCAATTCACAAACCTGCAGAGGTATAAATGATAAATCTCATCCCCAAATATATTGAGGGAAGGCAACGAAGAGGATTTGAAAGCAAGGCAGAATTGCAGGAAACAGATTTCAGGAGGTACATTCGAATCGCCTTTAAAGCACATGAAAAGCGGCAAAACGTCGACAATGTTGCCCTTGGCCAAAAAGGGCGTATGAGTTTTTTCCTGAATATATTCAGAAAAAACGCATACGCCCTTTTTGGCCAACCAAGCAACCTGGAAAGGCAAATCAGCGCTACAAAGAAGTCTCGTTTCCCATCGGTCAAAATGGTCATGCTGAAAAAAGTGTCAAAACCAAAAAGGCAGGACAGGCCATGGAGAAATGGGAGCCTTGCTACGCTGATGGGCGGGATGTAAATTGCCAACAGCCACTCTGGAGAAGTGTACGGTGTGTCCTGAAATATCTAAAAAAACACAGCTTAGATAGAATAGGGCGCTTCCATTCATGGGCGTATAAATTGAGAAAACTAAAAAGCAGCAAGACAGAGGCACCCCGAAGATTAGGGCTGCTCTGTTGACAACAACCTCCACTTTATTACACCTTAAATATCCCAGGAAAGAGAAAAATGGATAAAGAAGTGGTGGTCCGTATGTACAATGGAATATCACTCAGCCATGAAATCAATCTTATAATGCTAGTAGCAGCGTGATGAATGGATTTAGGTACGACGATTCTAAGTGAAATAAGTCACACAGAAAAAGACACTTATCACAATCTAACACTTATAGAGGGAATGTTAAAATCCCTACACTTGAACTGAATTACAAAACAGAACAGAGTCACACATTTAGAAAACACACTATGGCTGCTGAACGGGAAAGGTGAGGTGGGGTGATGCATAAAACAAGGGTTTCAAATTAGCTCAGATACCGTTCCATAAACCCAATATGTAATAGACAAGACCTACTCCTTGCTCAGTGAACTGGACTCAACACCCCCTATTCACCGCACAAGAATATATCTGACTCTTAAGAATCTTAAAACCTATGGATTGATATCTCTCTGAAAGCGAGTCAAGTGGGTATAAAGCGACATAAACACAGCAGTGAAAAGCAGCTAAACCCCATTATAAAATAAATTACTTTTAAAAACCTATGAAACAAAGACAGTGAAAGAGAAATTCTTACAAAATTCGTTCAGGGGCTGTGATGCAACCTGAATTGACCATATGTAGACACACAGCTGGATGAGACATAAGGGTGGACACTCTTGGGGCTGAGAGGTTTGTTGAGGTTCGGTGAGCAAACACAGACCCTTTAAAGTAATACTGCGTGGTACCCATCCCATGGGTCCCAAATCTCCAGGTTCAAGGGCCTCTTCCTACATCGAAAACATGCATGAGAAACCCAGAAGTTGGTACACCGTGTGACCGGGAAAGGTTTCTAAAACGCACCTCATTTCTCATCTCCTTGTGCTCGGGGTGGCCATTACAGCTGCTTTACTAGCAATCTCCCTCCTTGGAGAATCAGCAGCACCTTTGATCTCCTGTTCCGTACACGTTGCAATTTGTCCTGAGGATGAACAGAAGGAGGGGGAACCAATGAGAGACCAGCTCTAGGTGTTGGGACAGGCACAGGTCACTCTAGTTTCCCATCAGGAGGAAGAATTAACCACAGGCTCAGCCTGCCCCCCCGGAACCAGAATAGGGCCTGAAGCAGTCCTGCGCTTTTGCGGCCAGCTCCCAAAAAAGCGAGTGGAAAAACGGAGCTCAGGGGCACTGAAATTCACAAACCTGCAGAGTTATAAATGATAACTCTCATCCCCAAATATATTGAGGGAAGGCAACGAAGAGGATTTGAAAGCAAGGCAGAATTGCAGGAAACAGATTTCAGGAGGTACATTCGAATCGCCTTTAAAGCATATGAAAAGCGGCAAAACATCGACAATGTTGCCCTTGGCCAAAAAGGGCGTATGCGTTTTTTCCTGAATATATTCAGGAAAAAACGCATACGCCCTTTTTGGCCAACCAAGCAACCTGGAAAGGCAAATCAGCGCTACAAAGATGTCTCGTTTCCCATCGGTCAAAATGGTCATGCTGAAAAAAGTGTCAAAACCAGAAATGCAGGACAGGCCATGGAGAAATGGGAGCCTTGCTACGCTGATGGGCGGGATGTAAATTGCCAACAGCCACTCTGGAGAAGTGTACGGTGTGTCCTGAAATATCTAAAAAAAACAGCTTAGAGAGAATAGGGCCCTTCCATTCATGGGCGTATAAATTGGGAAAACTAAAAAGCAGCAAGACAGAGGCACCCCGAAGATTAGGGCTGCTCTGTTGACAACAACCTCCACTTTATTACACCTTAAATATCCCAGGAAAGAGAAAAATGGATAAAGAAGTTGTGGTCCGTATGTACAATGGAATATCACTCAGCCATGAAATCAATGTTATAATGCTAGTAGCAGCAGGATGAATGGATTTAGGTACGACGATTCTAACTGAAATAAGTCACACAGAAAAACACACTTATCATAATCTAACACTTATAGAGGGAATGTTAAAATCCCTACACTTGAACTGAATTACAAAACAGAACAGAGTCACACATTTAGAAAACACACTATGGCTGCTGAACGGGAAACGGGAGGTGGGGTGATGCATAAAACAAGGGTTTCAAATTAGCTCAGATACCGTTCCATAAACCCAACATATAATAGACAAGACCTACTCCTTGCTCAGTGAACTGGACTCAACACCCCCTATTCACCGCACAAGAATATATCTGACTCTTAAGAATCTTAAAACCTATGGATTGATATCTCTCTGTAAGTGAGTCAAGTGGGTGTAAAGCGGCATAAACACAGCAGTGAAAAGCAGCTAAACCCGATTATAAAAATAAATTACTTTTAAAATCCCATGAAACAAAGACAGTGAAAGAGAAATTCTTACAAAATTCGTTCCGGGGCTGTGATGCAACCTTAATTGACCATATGTAGACACACAGCTGGATGAGACATAAGGGTGGACACTCTTGGGGCTGACAGGTTTGGTGAGGGTGGGTGAGCAAACACAGACCCTTTAAAGTAATACTGCGTGGTACCCATCCCATGGGTCCCAAATCTCCAGGTTCAAGGGCCTCTTCCTACATCGAAAACATGCATGAGAAACCCAGAAGTTGGTACACCGTGTGACCGGGGAAGGTTTCTAAAACGCACCCCATTTCTCATCTCCTTGGGCTCGGGGTGGCCATTACAGCCGCTTTACTAGCAATCTCGCTCCTTGGAGAATCAGCAGCACCTTTAACCTCCTGTTCCGTACAGGTTGCAATTTGTCCTGAGGATGAACAGAAGGAGGGGGAACCAATGAGAGACTAGCTCTAGGTGTTGGGAAAGGCACAGGTCACTCTAGTTTCCCATCAGGAGGAAGAATTAACCACAGGCTCAGCCTGCCCCCCCGGAACCAGAATAGGGCCCGAAGCAGTCCTGCGCTTTTGCGGCCAGCTCCCAAAAAAGCGAGTGGAAAAACGGAGCTCAGGGGCACTGAAATTCACAAACCTGCAGAGTTATAAATGATAACTCTCATCCCCAAATATATTGAGGGAAGGCAACGAAGAGGATTTGAAAGCAAGGCAGAATTGCAGGAAACAGATTTCAGGAGGTACATTCGAATCGCCTTTAAAGCACATGAAAAGCGGCAAAACGTCGACAATGTTGCCCTTGGCCAAAAAGGGCGTATGCGTTTTTTCCTGAATATATTCAGGAAAAAACGCATACGCCCTTTTTGGCCAACCAAGCAACCTGGAAAGGCAAATCAGCGCTACAAAGATGTCTCGTTTCCCATCGGTCAAAATGGTCATGCTGAAAAAAGTGTCAAAACCAGAAATGCAGGACAGGCCATGGAGAAATGGGAGCCTTGCTACGCTGATGGGCGGGATGTAAATTGCCAACAGCCACTCTGGAGAAGTGTACGGTGTGTCCTGAAATATCTAAAAAACACAGCTTAGAGAGAATAGGGCCCTTCCATTCATGGGCGTATAAATTGGGAAAACTAAAAAGCAGCAAGACAGAGGCACCCCGAAGATTAGGGCTGCTCTGTTGACAACAACCTCCACTTTATTACACCTTAAATATCCCAGGAAAGAGAAAAATGGATAAAGAAGTTGTGGTCCGTATGTACAATGGAATATCACTCAGCCATGAAATCAATGTTATAATGCTAGTAGCAGCATGATGAATGGATTTAGGTACGACGATTCTAAGTGAAATAAGTCACACAGAAAAAGACACTTATCATAATCTAACACTTATAGAGGGAATGTTAAAATCCCTACACTTGAACTGAATTACAAAACAGAACAGAGTCACACATTTAGAAAACACACTATGGCTGCTGAACGGGAAAGGTGAGGTGGGGTGATGCATAAAACAAGGGTTTCAAATTAGCTCAGATACCGTTCCATAAACCCAACATGTAATAGACAAGACCTACTCCTTGCTCAGTGAACTGGACTCAACACCCCCTATTCACCGCACAAGAATATATCTGACTCTTAAGAATCTTAAAACCTATGGTTTGATATCTCTCTGAAAGTGAGTCAAATGGGTATAAAGCGACATAAACACAGCAGTGAAAAGCAGCTAAACCCCATTATAAAATAAATTACTTTTAAAAACCCATGAAACAAAGACAGTGAAAGAGAAATTCTTACAAAACTTGTTCAGGGGCTGTGATGCAACCTGAATTGACCATATGTAGACACACAGCTGGATGAGACATAAGGGTGGACACTCTTGGGGCTGAGAGGTTTGTTGAGGTTCGGTGAGCAAACACAGACCCTTTAAAGTAATACTGCGTGGTACCCATCCCATGGGTCCCAAATCTCCAGGTTCAAGGGCCTCTTCCTACATCGAAAACATGCATGAGAAACCCAGAAGTTGGTACACCGTGTGACCGGGAAAGGTTTCTAAAACGCACCTCATTTCTCATCTCCTTGTGCTCGGGGTGGCCATTACAGCCGCTTTACTAGCAATCTCCCTCCTTGGAGAATCAGCAGCACCTTTAACCTCCTGTTCCGTACACGTTGCAATTTGTCCTGAGGATGAACAGAAGGAGGGGGAACCAATGAGAGACTAGCTCTAGGTGTTGGGAAAGGCACAGGTCACTCTAGTTTCCCATCAGGAGGAAGAATTAACCACAGGCTCAGCCTGCCCCCCCGGAACCAGAATAGGGCCTGAAGCAGTCCTGCGCTTTTGCGGCCAGCTCCCAAAAAAGCGAGTGGAAAAACGGAGCTCAGGGGCACTGAAATTCACAAACCTGCAGAGTTATAAATGATAACTCTCATCCCCAAATATATTGAGGGAAGGCAACGAAGAGGATTTGAAAGCAAGGCAGAATTGCAGGAAACAGATTTCAGGAGGTACATTCGAATCGCCTTTAAAGCACATGAAAAGCGGCAAAACGTCGACAATGTTGCCCTTGGCCAAAAAGGGCGTATGCGTTTTTTCCTGAATATATTCAGGAAAAAACGCATTCGCCCTTTTTGGCCAACCAAGCCACCTGGAAAGGCAAATCAGCGCTACAAAGATGTCTCGTTTCCCATCGGTCAAAATGGTCATGCTGAAAGTGTCAAAACCAGAAATGCAGGACAGGCCATGGAGAAATGGGAGCCTTGCTACGCTGATGGGCGGGATGTAAATTGCCAACAGCCACTCTGGAGAAGTGTACGGTGTGTCCTGAAATATCTAAAAAACACAGCTTAGAGAGAATAGGGCACTTCCATTCTTGGGCGTATAAATTGGGAAAACTAAAAAGCAGCAAGACAGAGGCACCCCGAAGATTAGGGCTGCTCTGTTGACAACAACCTCCACTTTATTACACCTTAAATATCCCAGGAAAGAGAAAAATGGATAAAGAAGTTGTGGTCCGTATGTACAATGGAATATCACTCAGCCATGAAATCAATGTTATAATGCTAGTAGCAGCATGATGAATGGATTTAGGTACGACGATTCTAAGTGAAATAAGTCACACAGAAATAGATACTTATCACAATCTAACACTTATAGAGGGAATGTTAAAATCCCTACACTTGAACTGAATTACAAAACAGAACAGAGTCACACATTTAGAAAACACACTATGGCTGCTGAACGGGAAAGGTGAGGTGGGGTGATGCATAAAACAAGGGTTTCAAATTAGCTCAGATACCGTTCCATAAACCCAATATGTAATAGACAAGACCTACTCCTTGCTCAGTGAACTGGACTCAACACCCCCTATTCACCGCACAAGAATATATCTGACTCTTAA
The DNA here is from genome assembly GCF_965194805.1 of Balaenoptera borealis. NCBI lineage: Eukaryota > Metazoa > Chordata > Mammalia > Artiodactyla > Balaenopteridae > Balaenoptera > Balaenoptera borealis. Next base: position 94,450 of record NW_028123433.1, read on the forward strand.
GAATCTTAAAACCTATAGATTGATATCTCTCTGTAAGTGAGTCAAGTGGGTGTAAAGCGACATAAACACAGCAGTGAAAAGCAGCTAAACCCCATTATAAAAATAAATTACTTTTAAAAACCCATGAAACAAAGACAGTGAAAGAGAAATTCTTACAAAATTCGTTCAGGGGCTGTGATGCAACCTGAATTGACCATATGTAGACACACAGCTGGATGAGACATAAGGGTGGACACTCTTGGGGCTGAGAGGTTTGGTAAGGTTCGGTGAGCAAACACAGACCCTTTAAAGTAATACTGCGTGGTACCCATCCCGTGGGTCCCAAATCTCCAGGTTCAAGGGCCTCTTCCTACATCGAAAACATGCATGAGAAACCCAGAAGTTGGTACACCGTGTGACCGGGAAAGGTTTCTAAAACGCACCTCATTTCTCATCTCCTTGTGCTCGGGGTGGCCATTACAGCCGCTTTACTAGCAATCTCCCTCCTTGGAGAATCAGCAGCACCTTTAACCTCCTGTTCCGTACAGGTTGCAATTTGTCCTGAGGATGAACAGAAGGAGGGGGAACCAATGAGAGACTAGCTCTAGGTGTTGGGACAGGCACAGGTATCTCTATTTTCCCATCAGGAGGAAGGATTAACCACAGGCTCAGCCTGCCCCCCCGGAACCAGAATAGGGCCTGAAGCAGTCCTGCGCTTTTGCGGCCAGCTCCCAAAAAAGCGAGTGGAAAAACGGAGCTCAGGGGCACTGAAATTCACAAACCTGCAGAGTTATAAATGATAACTCTCATCCCCAAATATATTGAGGGAAGGCAACGAAGAGGATTTGAAAGCAAGGCAGAATTGCAGGAAACAGATTTCAGGAGGTACATTCGAATCGCCTTTAAAGCACATGAAAAGCGGCAAAACGTCGACAATGTTGCCCTTGGCCAAAAAGGGCGTATGCGTTTTTTCCTGAATATATTCAGGAAAAAACGCATACGCCCTTTTTGGCCAACCAAGCCACCTGGAAAGGCAAATCAGCGCTACAAAGATGTCTCGTTTCCCATCGGTCAAAATGGTCATGCTGAAAGTGTCAAAACAAGAAATGCAGGACAGGCCATGGAGAAATGGGAGCCTTGCTACGCTGATGGGCGGGATGTAAATTGCCAACAGCCACTCTGGAGAAGTGTACGGTGTGTACTGAAATATCTAAAAAACACAGCTTAGAGAGAATAGGGCACTTCCATTCTTGGGCGTATAAATTGGGAAAACTAAAAAGCAGCAAGACAGAGGCACCCCGAAGATTAGGGCTGCTCTGTTGACAACAACCTCCACTTTATTACACCTTAAATATCCCAGGAAAGAGAAAAATGGATAAAGAAGTTGTGGTCCGTATGTACAATGGAATATCACTCAGCCATGAAATCAATGTTATAATGCTAGTAGCAGCATGATGAATGCATTTAGTACGACGATTCTAAGTGAAATAAGTCACACAGAAAAACACACTTATCATAATCTAACACTTATAGAGGGAATGTTAAAATCCTTACACTTGAACTGAATTACAAAACAGAACAGAGTCACACATTTAGAAAACACACTATGGCTGCTGAACGGGAAAGGTGAGGTGGGGTGATGCATAAAACAAGGGTTTCAAATTAGCTCAGATACCGTTCCATAAACCCAACATGTAATAGACAAGACCTACTCCTTGCTCAGTGAACTGGACTCAACACCCCCTATTCACCGCACAAGAATATATCTGACTCTTAAGAATCTTAAAACCTATGGTTTGATATCTCTCTGAAAGTGAGTCAAGTGGGTATAAAGCGACATAAACACAGCAGTGAAAAGCAGCTAAACCCCATTATAAAATAAATTACTTTACAAACCCATGAAACAAAGACAGTGAAAGAGAAATTCTTAGAAAACTCGTTCAGGGGCTGTGATACAACCTGAATTGACCATATGTAGACACACAGCTGGATGAGACATAAGGGTGGACACTCTTGGGGCTGAGAGGTTTGTTGAGGTTCGGTGAGCAAACACAGACCCTTTAAAGTAATACTGCGTGGTACCCATCCCATGGGTCCCAAAGCTCCAGATTCAAGGGCCTCTTCCTACATCGAAAACATGCATGAGAAACGCAGAAGTTGGTACACCGTGTGACCGGGAAAGGTTTCTAAAACGCACCTCATTTCTCATCTCCTTGTGCTCGGGGTGGCCATTACAGCCGCTTTACTAGCAATCTCCCTCCTTGGAGAATCAGCAGCACCTTTAACCTCCTGTTCCGTACAGGTTGCAATTTGTCCTGAGGATGAACAGAAGGAGGGGGAACCAATGAGAGACTAGCTCTAGGTGTTGGGACAGGCACAGGTCACTCTAGTTTCCCATCAGGAGGAAGAATTAACCACAGGCTCAGCCTGCCCCCCCCCGGAACCAGAATAGGGCCTGAAGCAATCCTGCGCTTTTGCGGCCAGCTCCCAAAAAAGCGAGTGGAAAAACGGAGCTCAGGGGCACTGCAATTCACAAACCTGCAGAGTTATAAATGATAACTCTCATCCCCAAATATATTGAGGGAAGGCAACGAAGAGGTTTTGAAAGCAAGGCAAAATTGCAGGAAACAGATTTCAGGAGGTACATTCGAATCGCCTTTAAAGCACATGAAAAGCGGCAAAACGTCGACAATGTTGCCCTTGGCCAAAAAGGGCGTATGCGTTTTTTCCTGAATATATTCAGGAAAAAACGCATACGCCCTTTTTGGCCAACCAAGCAACCTGGAAATGCAAATCAGCGCTACAAAGATGTCTCGTTTCCCATCGGTCAAAATGGTCATGCTGAAAAAAGTGTCAAAACCAGAAATGCAGGACAGGCCATGGAGAAATGGGAGCCTTGCTACGCTGATGGGCGGGATGTAAATTGCCAACAGCCACTCTGGAGAAGTGTACGGTGTGTCCTGAAATATCTAAAAAACACAGCTTAGAGAGAATAGGGCCCTTCCATTCATGGGCGTATAAATTGGGAAAACTAAAAAGCAGCAAGACAGAGGCACCCCGAAGATTAGGGCTGCTCTGTTGACAACAACCTCCACTTTATTACACCTTAAATATCCCAGGAAAGAGAAAAATGGATAAAGAAGTTGTGGTCCGTATGTACAATGGAATATCACTCAGCCATGAAATCAATGTTATAATGCTAGTAGCAGCAGGATGAATGGATTTAGGTACGACGATTCTAAGTGAAATAAGTCACACAGAAAAAGACACTTATCATAATCTAACACTTATAGAGGGAATGTTAAAATCCCTACACTTGAACTGAATTACAAAACAGAACAGAGTCACACATTTAGAAAACACACTATGGCTGCTGAACGGGAAAGGTGAGGTGGGGTAATGCATAAAACAAGGGTTTCAAATTAGCTCAGATACCGTTCCATAAACCCAACATGTAATAGACAAGACCTACTCCTTGCTCAGTGAACTGGACTCAACACCCCCTATTCACCGCACAAGAATATATCTGACTCTTAAGAATCTTAAAACCTATGGATTGATATCTCTCTGTAAGTGAGTCAAGTGGGTGTAAAGCGGCATAAACACAGCAGTGAAAAGCAGCTAAACCCCATTATAAAAATAAATTACTTTTAAAAACCCATGAAACAAAGACAGTGAAAGAGAAATTCTTACAAAATTCGTTCAGGGGCTGTGATGCAACCTGAATTGACCATATGTAGACACACAGCTGGATGAGACATAAGGGTGGACACTCTTGGGGCTGATAGGTTTGTTGAGGTTCGGTGAGCAAACACAGACCCTTTAAAGTAATTCTGCGTGGTACCCATCCCATGGGTCCCAAATCTCCAGGTTCAAGGGCCTCTTCCTACATCGAAAACATGCATGAGAAACCCAGAAGTTGGTACACCGTGTGACCGGGAAAGGTTTCTAAAACGCACCTCATTTCTCATCTCCTTGTGCTCGGGGTGGCCATTACAGCCGCTTTACTAGCAATCTCCCTCCTTGGAGAATCAGCAGCACCTTTAACCTCCTGTTCCGTACACGTTGCAATTTGTCCTGAGGATGAACAGAAGGAGGGGGAACCAATGAGAGACTAGCTCTAGGTGTTGGGAAAGGCACAGGTCACTCTAGTTTCCCATCAGGAGGAAGAATTAACCACAGGCTCAGCCTGCCCCCCCGGAACCAGAATAGGGCCTGAAGCAGTCCTGCGCTTTTGCGGCCAGCTCCCAAAAAAGCGAGTGGAAAAACGGAGCTCAGGGGCACTGAAATTCACAAACATGCAGAGTTATAAATGATAACTCTCAACCCCAAATATATTGAGGGAAGGCAACGAAGAGGATTTGAAAGCAAGGCAGAATTGCAGGAAACAGATTTCAGGAGGTACATTCGAATCGCCTTTAAAGCACATGAAAAGCGGCAAAACGTCGACAATGTTGCCCTTGGCCAAAAAGGGCGTATGCGTTTTTTCCTGAATATATTCAGGAAAAAACGCATACGCCCTTTTTGGCCAACCAAGCAACCTGGAAAGGTAAATCAGCGCTACAAAGAAGTCTCGTTTCCCATCGGTCAAAATGGTCATGCTGAAAAAAGTGTCAAAACCAGAAATGCAGGACAGGCCATGGAGAAATGGGAGCCTTGCTACCCTGATGGGCGGGATGTAAATTGCCAAAAGCCACTCTGGAGAAGTGTACGGTGTGTCCTGAAATATCTAAAAAACACAGCTTAGAGAGACTAGGGCCCTTCCATTCATGGGCGTATAAATTGGGAAAACTAAAAAGCAGCAAGACAGAGGCACCCCGAAGATTAGGGCTGCTCTGTTGACAACAACCTCCACTTTATTACACCTTAAATATCCCAGGAAAGAGAAAAATGGATAAAGAAGTTGTGGTCCGTATGTACAATGGAATATCACTCAGCCATGAAATCAATGTTATAATGCTAGTAGCAGCATGATGAATGGATTTAGGTACGACGATTCTAAGTGAAATAAGTCACACAGAAAAAGACACTTATCATAATCTAACACTTATAGAGGGAAGGTTAAAATCCCTACACTTGAACTGAATTACAAAACAGAACAGAGTCACACATTTAGAAAACACACTATGGCTGCTGAACGGGAAAGGTGAGGTGGGGTGATGCATAAAACAAGGGTTTCAAATTAGCTCAGATACCGTTCCATAAACCCAACATGTAATAGACAAGACCTACTCCTTGCTCAGTGAACTGGACTCAACACCCCCTATTCACCGCACAAGAATATATCTGACTCTTAAGAATCTTAAAACCTATGGTTTGATATCTCTCTGAAAGTGAGTCAAATGGGTATAAAGCGACATAAACACAGCAGTGAAAAGCAGCTAAACCCCATTATAAAATAAATTACTTTTAAAAACCCATGAAACAAAGACAGTGAAAGAGAAATTCTTACAAAACTTGTTCAGGGGCTGTGATGCAACCTGAATTGACCATATGTAGACACACAGCTGGATGAGACATAAGGGTGGACACTCTTGGGGCTGAGAGGTTTGTTGAGGTTCGGTGAGCAAACACAGACCCTTTAAAGTAATACTGCGTGGTACCCATCCCATGGGTCCCAAATCTCCAGGTTCAAGGGCCTCTTCCTACATCGAAAACATGCATGAGAAACCCAGAAGTTGGTACACCGTGTGACCGGGAAAGGTTTCTAAAACGCACCTCATTTCTCATCTCCTTGTGCTCGGGGTGGCCATTACAGCCGCTTTACTAGCAATCTCCCTCCTTGGAGAATCAGCAGCACCTTTAACCTCCTGTTCCGTACACGTTGCAATTTGTCCTGAGGATGAACAGAAGGAGGGGGAACCAATGAGAGACTAGCTCTAGGTGTTGGGAAAGGCACAGGTCACTCTAGTTTCCCATCAGGAGGAAGAATTAACCACAGGCTCAGCCTGCCCCCCCGGAACCAGAATAGGGCCTGAAGCAGTCCTGCGCTTTTGCGGCCAGCTCCCAAAAAAGCGAGTGGAAAAACGGAGCTCAGGGGCACTGAAATTCACAAACCTGCAGAGTTATAAATGATAACTCTCATCCCCAAATATATTGAGGGAAGGCAACGAAGAGGATTTGAAAGCAAGGCAGAATTGCAGGAAACAGATTTCAGGAGGTACATTCGAATCGCCTTTAAAGCACATGAAAAGCGGCAAAACGTCGACAATGTTGCCCTTGGCCAAAAAGGGCGTATGCGTTTTTTCCTGAATATATTCAGGAAAAAACGCATACGCCCTTTTTGGCCAACCAAGCCACCTGGAAAGGCAAATCAGCGCTACAAAGATGTCTCGTTTCCCATCGGTCAAAATGGTCATGCTGAAAGTGTCAAAACCAGAAATGCAGGACAGGCCATGGAGAAATGGGAGCCTTGCTACGCTGATGGGCGGGATGTAAATTGCCAACAGCCACTCTGGAGAAGTGTACGGTGTGTCCTGAAATATCTAAAAAACACAGCTTAGAGAGAATAGGGCACTTCCATTCTTGGGCGTATAAATTGGGAAAACTAAAAAGCAGCAAGACAGAGGCACCCCGAAGATTAGGGCTGCTCTGTTGACAACAACCTCCACTTTATTACACCTTAAATATCCCAGGAAAGAGAAAAATGGATAAAGAAGTTGTGGTCCGTATGTACAATGGAATATCACTCAGCCATGAAATCAATGTTATAATGCTAGTAGCAGCATGATGAATGGATTTAGGTACGACGATTCTAAGTGAAATAAGTCACACAGAAATAGATACTTATCACAATCTAACACTTATAGAGGGAATGTTAAAATCCCTACACTTGAACTGAATTACAAAACAGAACAGAGTCACACATTTAGAAAACACACTATGGCTGCTGAACGGGAAAGGTGAGGTGGGGTGATGCATAAAACAAGGGTTTCAAATTAGCTCAGATACCGTTCCATAAACCCAATATGTAATAGACAAGACCTACTCCTTGCTCAGTGAACTGGACTCAACACCCCCTATTCACCGCACAAGAATATATCTGACTCTTAAGAATCTTAAAACCTATAGATTGATATCTCTCTGTAAGTGAGTCAAGTGGGTGTAAAGCGACATAAACACAGCAGTGAAAAGCAGCTAAACCCCATTATAAAAATAAATTACTTTTAAAAACCCATGAAACAAAGACAGTGAAAGAGAAATTCTTACAAAATTCGTTCAGGGGCTGTGATGCAACCTGAATTGACCATATGTAGACACACAGCTGGATGAGACATAAGGGTGGACACTCTTGGGGCTGAGAGGTTTGGTAAGGTTCGGTGAGCAAACACAGACCCTTTAAAGTAATACTGCGTGGTACCCATCCCGTGGGTCCCAAATCTCCAGGTTCAAGGGCCTCTTCCTACATCGAAAACATGCATGAGAAACCCAGAAGTTGGTACACCGTGTGACCGGGAAAGGTTTCTAAAACGCACCTCATTTCTCATCTCCTTGTGCTCGGGGTGGCCATTACAGCCGCTTTACTAGCAATCTCCCTCCTTGGAGAATCAGCAGCACCTTTAACCTCCTGTTCCGTACAGGTTGCAATTTGTCCTGAGGATGAACAGAAGGAGGGGGAACCAATGAGAGACTAGCTCTAGGTGTTGGGACAGGCACAGGTATCTCTATTTTCCCATCAGGAGGAAGGATTAACCACAGGCTCAGCCTGCCCCCCCGGAACCAGAATAGGGCCTGAAGCAGTCCTGCGCTTTTGCGGCCAGCTCCCAAAAAAGCGAGTGGAAAAACGGAGCTCAGGGGCACTGAAATTCACAAACCTGCAGAGTTATAAATGATAACTCTCATCCCCAAATATATTGAGGGAAGGCAACGAAGAGGATTTGAAAGCAAGGCAGAATTGCAGGAAACAGATTTCAGGAGGTACATTCGAATCGCCTTTAAAGCACATGAAAAGCGGCAAAACGTCGACAATGTTGCCCTTGGCCAAAAAGGGCGTATGCGTTTTTTCCTGAATATATTCAGGAAAAAACGCATACGCCCTTTTTGGCCAACCAAGCCACCTGGAAAGGCAAATCAGCGCTACAAAGATGTCTCGTTTCCCATCGGTCAAAATGGTCATGCTGAAAGTGTCAAAACAAGAAATGCAGGACAGGCCATGGAGAAATGGGAGCCTTGCTACGCTGATGGGCGGGATGTAAATTGCCAACAGCCACTCTGGAGAAGTGTACGGTGTGTACTGAAATATCTAAAAAACACAGCTTAGAGAGAATAGGGCACTTCCATTCTTGGGCGTATAAATTGGGAAAACTAAAAAGCAGCAAGACAGAGGCACCCCGAAGATTAGGGCTGCTCTGTTGACAACAACCTCCACTTTATTACACCTTAAATATCCCAGGAAAGAGAAAAATGGATAAAGAAGTTGTGGTCCGTATGTACAATGGAATATCACTCAGCCATGAAATCAATGTTATAATGCTAGTAGCAGCATGATGAATGCATTTAGTACGACGATTCTAAGTGAAATAAGTCACACAGAAAAACACACTTATCATAATCTAACACTTATAGAGGGAATGTTAAAATCCTTACACTTGAACTGAATTACAAAACAGAACAGAGTCACACATTTAGAAAACACACTATGGCTGCTGAACGGGAAAGGTGAGGTGGGGTGATGCATAAAACAAGGGTTTCAAATTAGCTCAGATACCGTTCCATAAACCCAACATGTAATAGACAAGACCTACTCCTTGCTCAGTGAACTGGACTCAACACCCCCTATTCACCGCACAAGAATATATCTGACTCTTAAGAATCTTAAAACCTATGGTTTGATATCTCTCTGAAAGTGAGTCAAGTGGGTATAAAGCGACATAAACACAGCAGTGAAAAGCAGCTAAACCCCATTATAAAATAAATTACTTTACAAACCCATGAAACAAAGACAGTGAAAGAGAAATTCTTAGAAAACTCGTTCAGGGGCTGTGATACAACCTGAATTGACCATATGTAGACACACAGCTGGATGAGACATAAGGGTGGACACTCTTGGGGCTGAGAGGTTTGTTGAGGTTCGGTGAGCAAACACAGACCCTTTAAAGTAATACTGCGTGGTACCCATCCCATGGGTCCCAAAGCTCCAGATTCAAGGGCCTCTTCCTACATCGAAAACATGCATGAGAAACGCAGAAGTTGGTACACCGTGTGACCGGGAAAGGTTTCTAAAACGCACCTCATTTCTCATCTCCTTGTGCTCGGGGTGGCCATTACAGCCGCTTTACTAGCAATCTCCCTCCTTGGAGAATCAGCAGCACCTTTAACCTCCTGTTCCGTACAGGTTGCAATTTGTCCTGAGGATGAACAGAAGCAGGGGGAACCAATGAGAGACTAGCTCTAGGTGTTGGGACAGGCACAGGTCACTCTAGTTTCCCATCAGGAGGAAGAATTAACCACAGGCTCAGCCTGCCCCCCCCCGGAACCAGAATAGGGCCTGAAGCAATCCTGCGCTTTTGCGGCCAGCTCCCAAAAAAGCGAGTGGAAAAACGGAGCTCAGGGGCACTGCAATTCACAAACCTGCAGAGTTATAAATGATAACTCTCATCCCCAAATATATTGAGGGAAGGCAACGAAGAGGTTTTGAAAGCAAGGCAAAATTGCAGGAAACAGATTTCAGGAGGTACATTCGAATCGCCTTTAAAGCACATGAAAAGCGGCAAAACGTCGACAATGTTGCCCTTGGCCAAAAAGGGCGTATGCGTTTTTTCCTGAATATATTCAGGAAAAAACGCATACGCCCTTTTTGGCCAACCAAGCAACCTGGAAATGCAAATCAGCGCTACAAAGATGTCTCGTTTCCCATCGGTCAAAATGGTCATGCTGAAAAAAGTGTCAAAACCAGAAATGCAGGACAGGCCATGGAGAAATGGGAGCCTTGCTACGCTGATGGGCGGGATGTAAATTGCCAACAGCCACTCTGGAGAAGTGTACGGTGTGTCCTGAAATATCTAAAAAACACAGCTTAGAGAGAATAGGGCCCTTCCATTCATGGGCGTATAAATTGGGAAAACTAAAAAGCAGCAAGACAGAGGCACCCCGAAGATTAGGGCTGCTCTGTTGACAACAACCTCCACTTTATTACACCTTAAATATCCCAGGAAAGAGAAAAATGGATAAAGAAGTTGTGGTCCGTATGTACAATGGAATATCACTCAGCCATGAAATCAATGTTATAATGCTAGTAGCAGCAGGATGAATGGATTTAGGTACGACGATTCTAAGTGAAATAAGTCACACAGAAAAGGACACTTATCATAATCTAACACTTATAGAGGGAATGTTAAAATCCCTACACTTGAACTGAATTACAAAACAGAACAGAGTCACACATTTAGAAAACACACTATGGCTGCTGAACGGGAAAGGTGAGGTGGGGTAATGCATAAAACAAGGGTTTCAAATTAGCTCAGATACCGTTCCATAAACCCAACATGTAATAGACAAGACCTACTCCTTGCTCAGTGAACTGGACTCAACACCCCCTATTCACCGCACAAGAATATATCTGACTCTTAAGAATCTTAAAACCTATGGATTGATATCTCTCTGTAAGTGAGTCAAGTGGGTGTAAAGCGGCATAAACACAGCAGTGAAAAGCAGCTAAACCCCATTATAAAAATAAATTACTTTTAAAAACCCATGAAACAAAGACAGTGAAAGAGAAATTCTTACAAAATTCGTTCAGGGGCTGTGATGCAACCTGAATTGACCATATGTAGACACACAGCTGGATGAGACATAAGGGTGGACACTCTTGGGGCTGATAGGTTTGTTGAGGTTCGGTGAGCAAACACAGACCCTTTAAAGTAATTCTGCGTGGTACCCATCCCATGGGTCCCAAATCTCCAGGTTCAAGGGCCTCTTCCTACATCGAAAACATGCATGAGAAACCCAGAAGTTGGTACACCGTGTGACCGGGAAAGGTTTCTAAAACGCACCTCATTTCTCATCTCCTTGTGCTCGGGGTGGCCATTACAGCCGCTTTACTAGCAATCTCCCTCCTTGGAGAATCAGCAGCACCTTTAACCTCCTGTTCCGTACACGTTGCAATTTGTCCTGAGGATGAACAGAAGGAGGGGGAACCAATGAGAGACTAGCTCTAGGTGTTGGGAAAGGCACAGGTCACTCTAGTTTCCCATCAGGAGGAAGAATTAACCACAGGCTCAGCCTGCCCCCCCGGAACCAGAATAGGGCCTGAAGCAGTCCTGCGCTTTTGCGGCCAGCTCCCAAAAAAGCGAGTGGAAAAACGGAGCTCAGGGGCACTGAAATTCACAAACATGCAGAGTTATAAATGATAACTCTCAACCCCAAATATATTGAGGGAAGGCAACGAAGAGGATTTGAAAGCAAGGCAGAATTGCAGGAAACAGATTTCAGGAGGTACATTCGAATCGCCTTTAAAGCACATGAAAAGCGGCAAAACGTCGACAATGTTGCCCTTGGCCAAAAAGGGCGTATGCGTTTTTTCCTGAATATATTCAGGAAAAAACGCATACGCCCTTTTTGGCCAACCAAGCAACCTGGAAAGGTAAATCAGCGCTACAAAGAAGTCTCGTTTCCCATCGGTCAAAATGGTCATGCTGAAAAAAGTGTCAAAACCAGAAATGCAGGACAGGCCATGGAGAAATGGGAGCCTTGCTACCCTGATGGGCGGGATGTAAATTGCCAAAAGCCACTCTGGAGAAGTGTACGGTGTGTCCTGAAATATCTAAAAAACACAGCTTAGAGAGACTAGGGCCCTTCCATTCATGGGCGTATAAATTGGGAAAACTAAAAAGCAGCAAGACAGAGGCACCCCGAAGATTAGGGCTGCTCTGTTGACAACAACCTCCACTTTATTACACCTTAAATATCCCAGGAAAGAGAAAAATGGATAAAGAAGTTGTGGTCCGTATGTACAATGGAATATCACTCAGCCATGAAATCAATGTTATAATGCTAGTAGCAGCATGATGAATGGATTTAGGTACGACGATTCTAAGTGAAATAAGTCACACAGAAAAACACACTTATCATAATCTAACACTTATAGAGGGAAGGTTAAAATCCCTACACTTGAACTGAATTACAAAACAGAACAGAGTCACACATTTAGAAAACACACTATGGCTGCTGAACGGGAAAGGTGAGGTGGGGTGATGCATAAAACAAGGGTTTCAAATTAGCTCAGATACCGTTCCATAAACCCAACATGTAATAGACAAGACCTACTCCTTGCTCAGTGAACTGGACTCAACACCCCCTATTCACCGCACAAGAATATATCTGACTCTTAAGAATCTTAAAACCTATGGATTGATATCTCTCTGTAAGTGAGTCAAGTGGGTGTAAAGCGGCATAAACACAGCAGTGAAAAGCAGCTAAACCCCATTATAAAAATAAATTACTTTTAAAAACCCATGAAACAAAGACAGTGAAAGAGAAATTCTTACAAAATTCGTTCAGGGGCTGTGATGCAACCTGAATTGACCATATGTAGACACACAGCTGGATGAGACATAAGGGTGGACACTCTTGGGGCTGAGAGGTTTGGTGAGGTTCGGTGAGCAAACACAGACCCTTTAAAGTAATACTGCGTGGTACCCATCCCATGGGTCCCAAATCTCCAGGTTCAAGGGCATCTTCCTACATCGAAAACATGCATGAGAAACCCAGAAGTTGGTACACCGTGTGACCGGGAAAGGTTTCTAAAACGCACCCCATTTCTCATCTCCTTGGGCTCGGGGTGGCCATTACAGCCGCTTTACTAGCAATCTCCCTCCTTGGAGAATCAGCAGCACCTTTAACCTCCTGTTCTGTACAGGTTGCAATTTGTCCTGAGGATGAACAGAAGGAGGGGGAACCAATGAGAGACTAGCTCTAGGTGTTGGGACAGGCACAGGTCACTCTATTTTCCCATCAGGAGGAAGAATTAACCACAGGTTCAGCCTGCCCCCCCGGAACCAGAATAGGGCCTGAAGCAGTCCTGCGCTTTTGCGGCCAGCTCCCAAAAAAGCGAGTGGAAAAACGGAGCTCAGGGGCACTGCAATTCACAAACCTGCAGAGTTATAAATGATAACTCTCATCCCCAAATATATTGAGGGAAGGCAACGAAGAGGATTTGAAAGCAAGGCAGAATTGCAGGAAACAGATTTCAGGAGGTACATTCGAATCGCCTTTAAAGCACATGAAAAGCGGCAAAACGTCGACAATGTTGCCCTTGGCCAAAAAGGGCGTATGCGTTTTTTCCTGAATATATTCAGGAAAAAACGCATACGCCCTTTTTGGCCAACCAAGCAACCTGGAAAGGCAAATCAGCGCTACAAAGAAGTCTCGTTTCCCATCGGTCAAAATGGTCATGCTGAAAAAACTGTCAAAACCAAAAATGCAGGACAGGCCATGGAGAAATGGGAGCCTTGCTACGCTGATGGGCGGGATGTAAATTGCCAACAGCCACTCTGGAGAAGTGTACGGTATGTCCTGAAATATCTAAAAAACACAGCTTAGAGAGGATAGGGCACTTCCATTCATGGGCGTATAAATTGGGAAAACTAAAAAGCAGCAAGACAGAGGCACCCCGAAGATTAGGGCTGCTCTGTTGACAACAACCTCCACTTTATTACACCTTAAATATCCCAGGAAAGAGAAAAATGGATAAAGAAGTTGTGGTCCGTATGTACAATGGAATATCACTCAGCCATGAAATCAATGTTATAATGCTAGTAGCAGCATGATGAATGGATTTAGGTACGACGATTCTAAGTGAAATAAGTCACACAGAAAAAGACACTTATCACAATCTTACACTTATAGAGGGAATGTTAAAATCCCTACACTTGAACTGAATTACAAAACAGAACAGAGTCACACATTTAGAAAACACACTATGGCTGCTGAACGGGAAAGGTGAGGTGGGGTGATGCATAAAACAAGGGTTTCAAATTAGCTCAGATACCGTTCCATAAACCCAACATGTAATAGACAAGACCTACTCCTTGCTCAGTGAACTGGACTCAACACCCCCTATTCACCGCACAAGAATATATCTGACTCTTAAGAATCTTAAAACCTATGGATTGATATCTCTCTGTAAGTGAGTCAAGTGGGTGTAAAGCGGCATAAACACAGCAGTGAAAAGCAGCTAAACCCCATTATAAAAATAAATTACTTTTAAAAACCCATGAAACAAAGACAGTGAAAGAGAAATTCTTACAAAATTCGTTCAGGGGCTGTGATGCAACCTTAATTGACCATATGTAGACACACAGCTGGATGAGACATAAGGGTGGACACTCTTGGGGCTGAGAGGTTTGGTGAGGTTCGGTGAGCAAACACAGACCCTTTAAAGTAATACTGCGTGGTACCCATCCCATGGGTCCCAAATCTCCAGGTTCAAGGGCATCTTCCTACATCGAAAACATGCATGAGAAACCCAGAAGTTGGTACACCGTGTGACCGGGAAAGGTTTCTAAAACGCACCCCATTTCTCATCTCCTTGGGCTCGGGGTGGCCATTACAGCCGCTTTACTAGCAATCTCCCTCCTTGGAGAATCAGCAGCACCTTTAACCTCCTGTTCCGTACAGGTTGCAATTTGTCCTGAGGATGAACAGAAGGACGGGGAACCAATGAGAGACTAGCTCTAGGTGTTGGGACAGGCACAGGTCACTCTATTTTCCCATCAGGAGGAAGAATTAACCACAGGTTCAGCCTGCCCCCCCGGAACCAGAATAGGGCCTGAAGCAGTCCTGCGCTTTTGCGGCCAGCTCCCAAAAAAGCGAGTGGAAAAACGGAGCTCAGGGGCACTGCAATTCACAAACCTGCAGAGTTATAAATGATAACTCTCATCCCCAAATATATTGAGGGAAGGCAACGAAGAGGATTTGAAAGCAAGGCAGAATTGCAGGAAACAGATTTCAGGAGGTACATTCGAATCGCCTTTAAAGCACATGAAAAGCGGCAAAACGTCGACAATGTTGCCCTTGGCCAAAAAGGGCGTATGCGTTTTTTCCTGAATATATTCAGGAAAAAACGCATACGCCCTTTTTGGCCAACCAAGCCACCTGGAAAGGCAAATCAGCGCTACAAAGATGTCTCGTTTCCCATCGGTCAAAATGGTCATGCTGAAAAAACTGTCAAAACCAAAAATGCAGGACAGGCCATGGAGAAATGGGAGCCTTGCTACGCTGATGGGCGGGATGTAAATTGCCAACAGCCACTCTGGAGAAGTGTACGGTATGTCCTGAAATATCTAAAAAACACAGCTTAGAGAGGATAGGGCACTTCCATTCATGGGCGTATAAATTGGGAAAACTAAAAAGCAGCAAGACAGAGGCACCCCGAAGATTAGGGCTGCTCTGTTGACAACAACCTCCACTTTATTACACCTTAAATATCCCAGGAAAGAGAAAAATGGATAAAGAAGTTGTGGTCCGTATGTACAATGGAATATCACTCAGCCATGAAATCAATGTTATAATGCTAGTAGCAGCATGATGAATGGATTTAGGTACGACGATTCTAAGTGAAATAAGTCACACAGAAAAACACACTTATCATAATCTAACACTTATAGAGGGAAGGTTAAAATCCCTACACTTGAACTGAATTACAAAACAGAACAGAGTCACACATTTAGAAAACACACTATGGCTGCTGAACGGGAAAGATGAGGTGGGGTGATGCATAAAACAAGGGTTTCAAATTAGCTCAGATACCGTTCCATAAACCCAACATGTAATAGACAAGACCTACTCCTTGCTCAGTGAACTGGACTCAACACCCCCTATTCACCGCACAAGAATATATCTGACTCTTAAGAATCTTAAAACCTATGGATTGATATCTCTCTGTAAGTGAGTCAAGTGGGTGTAAAGCGGCATAAACACAGCAGTGAAAAGCAGCTAAACCCCATTATAAAAATAAATTACTTTTAAAAACCCATGAAACAAAGACAGTGAAAGAGAAATTCTTACAAAATTCGTTCAGGGGCTGTGATGCAACCTTAATTGACCATATGTAGACACACAGCTGGATGAGACATAAGGGTGGACACTCTTGGGGCTGAGAGGTTTGGTGAGGTTCGGTGAGCAAACACAGACCCTTTAAAGTAATACTGCGTGGTACCCATCCCATGGGTCCCAAATCTCCAGGTTCAAGGGCCTCTTCCTACATCGAAAACATGCATGAGAAACCCAGAAGTTGGTACACCGTGTGACCGGGAAAGGTTTCTAAAACGCACCCCATTTCTCATCTCCTTGGGCTCGGGGTGGCCATTACAGCCGCTTTACTAGCAATCTCCCTCCTTGGAGAATCAGCAGCACCTTTAACCTCCTGTTCCGTACAGGTTGCAATTTGTCCTGAGGATGAACAGAAGGAGGGGGAACCAATGAGAGACTAGCTCTAGGTGTTGGGACAGGCACAGGTCACTCTAGTTTCCCATCAGGAGGAAGAATTAACCACAGGTTCAGCCTGCCCCCCCGGAACCAGAATAGGGCCTGAAGCAGTCCTGCGCTTTTGCGGCCAGCTCCCAAAAAAGCGAGTGGAAAAACGGAGCTCAGGGGCACTGCAATTCACAAACCTGCAGAGTTATAAATGATAACTCTCATCCCCAAATATATTGAGGGAAGGCAACGAAGAGGATTTGAAAGCAAGGCAGAATTGCAGGAAACAGATTTCAGGAGGTACATTTGAATCGCCTTTAAAGCACATGAAAAGCGGCAAAACGTCGACAATGTTGCCCTTGGCCAAAAAGGGCGTATGCGTTTTTTCCTGAATAAATTCAGGAAAAAACGCATACGCCCTTTTTGGCCAACCAAGCCACCTGGAAAGGCAAATCAGCGCTACAAAGAAGTCTCGTTTCCCATCGGTCAAAATGGTCATGCTGAAAAAACTGTCAAAACCAAAAATGCAGGACAGGCCATGGAGAAATGGGAGCCTTGCTACGCTGATGGGCGGGATGTAAATTGCCAACAGCCACTCTGGAGAAGTGTACGGTATGTCCAGAAATATCTAAAAAACACAGCTTAGAGAGGATAGGGCACTTCCATTCATGGGCGTATAAATTGGGAAAACTAAAAAGCAGCAAGACAGAGGCACCCCGAAGATTAGGGCTGCTCTGTTGACAACAACCTCCACTTTATTACACCTTAAATATCCCAGGAAAGAGAAAAATGGATAAAGAAGTTGTGGTCCGTATGTACAATGGAATATCACTCAGCCATGAAATCAATGTTATAATGCTAGTAGCAGCAGGATGAATGGATTTAGGTACGATGATTCTAAGTGAAATAAGTCACACAGAAAAACACACTTATCATAATCTAACACTTATAGAGGGAATGTTAAAATCCCTACACTTGAACTGAATTACAAAACAGAACAGTCACACATTTAGAAAACACACTATGGCTGCTGAACGGGAAAGGTGAGGTGGGGTGATGCATAAAACAAGGGTTTCAAATTAGCTTAGATACCGTTCCATAAACCCAACATGTAATAGACAAGACCTACTCCTTGCTCAGTGAACTGGACTCAACACCCCCTATTCACCGCACAAGAATATATCTGACTCTTAAGAATCTTAAAACCTATGGATTGATATCTCCCTGTAAGTGAGTCAAGTGGGTGTAAAGCGGCATAAACACAGCAGTGAAAAGCAGCTAAACCCCATTATAAAAATAAATTACTTTTAAAAACACATGAAACAAAGACAGTGAAAGAGAAATTCTTAAAAAATTCGTTCAGGGGCTGTGATGTAACCTTAATTGACCATATGTAGACACACAGCTGGATGAGACATAAGGGTGGACACTCTTGGGGCTGAGAGCTTTGGTGAGGTTGGGTGAGCAAACACAGACCCTTTAAAGTAATACTGCGTGGTACCCATCCCATGGGTCCCAAATCTCCAGGTTCAAGGGCATCTTCCTACATCGAAAACATGCATGAGAAACCCAGACGTTGGTACACCGTGTGACCGGGAAAGGTTTCTAAAACGCACCTCATTTCTCATCTCCTTGTGCTCGGGGTGGCCATTACAGCCGCTTTACTAGCAATCTCCCTCCTTGGAGAATCAGCAGCACCTTTAACCTCCTGTTCCGTACACGTTGCAATTTGTCCTGAGGATGAACAGAAGGAGGGGGAACCAATGAGAGACTAGCTCTAGGTGTTGGGAAAGGCACAGGTCACTCTAGTTTCCCATCAGGAGGAAGAATTAACCACAGGCTCAGCCTGCCCCCCCGGAACCAGAATAGGGCCTGAAGCAGTCCTGCGCTTTTGCGGCCAGCTCCCAAAAATGCGAGTGGAAAAACGGAGCTCAGGGGCACTGCAATTCACAAACCTGCAGAGGTATAAATGATAACTCTCATCCCCAAATATATTGAGGGAAGGCAACGAAGAGGATTTGAAAGCAAGGCAGAATTGCAGGAAACAGATTTCAGGAGGTACATTCGAATCGCCTTTAAAGCACATGAAAAGCGGCAAAACGTCGACAATGTTGCCCTTGGCCAAAAAGGGCGTATGCGTTTTTTCCTGAATATATTCAGGAAAAAACGCATACGCCCTTTTTGGCCAACCAAGCCACGTGGAAAGGCAAATCAGCGCTACAAAGATGTCTCGTTTCCCATCGGTCAAAATGGTCATGCTGAAAAAAGTGTCAAAACCAGAAATGCAGGACAGGCCATGGAGAAATGGGAGCCTTGCTACGCTGATGGGCGGGATGTAAATTGCCAACAGCCACTCTGGAGAAGTGTACGGTGTGTCCTGAAATATCTAAAAAACACAGCTTAGAGAGAATAGGGCCCTTCCATTCATGGGCGTATAAATTGGGAAAACTAAAAAGCAGCAAGACAGAGGCACCCCGAAGATTAGGGCTGCTCTGTTGACAACAACCTCCACTTTATTACACCTTAAATATCCCAGGAAAGAGAAAAATGGATAAAGAAGTTGTGGTCCGTATGTACAATGGAATATCACTCAGCCATGAAATCAATGTTATAATGCTAGTAGCAGCATGATGAATGGATTTAGGTACGACGATTCTAAGTGAAATAAGTCACACAGAAAAACACACTTATCATAATCTAACACTTATAGAGGGAATGTTAAAATCCTTACACTTGAACTGAATTACAAAACAGAACAGAGTCACACATTTAGAAAACACACTATGGCTGCTGAACGGGAAAGGGGAGGTGGGGTGATGCATAAAACAAGGGTTTCAAATTAGCTCAGATACCGTTCCATAAACCCAATATGTAATAGACAAGACCTACTCCTTGCTCAGTGAACTGGACTCAACACCCCGTATTCACCGCACAAGAATATATCTGACTCTTAAGAATCTTAAAACCTATGGTTTGATATCTCTCTGAAAGTGAGTCAAGTGGGTATAAAGCGACATAAACACAGCAGTGAAAAGCAGCTAAACCCCATTATAAAATAAATTACTTTTAAAAACCGATGAAACAAAGACAGTGAAAGAGAAATTCTTACAAAACTCGTTCAGGGGCTGTGATGCAACCTGAATTGACCATATGTAGACACACAGCTGGATGAGACATAAGGGTGGACACTCTTGGGGCTGAGAGGTTTGTTGAGGTTCGGTGAGCAAACACAGACCCTTTAAAGTAATACTGCGTGGTACCCATCCCATGGGTCCCAAATCTCCAGGTTCAAGGGCCTCTTCCTACATCGAAAACATGCATGAGAAACCCAGAAGTTGGTACACCGTGGGACCGGGAAAGGTTTCTAAAACGCACCTCATTTCTCATCTCCTTGTGCTCGGGGTGGCCATTACAGCCGCTTTACTAGCAATCTCCCTCCTTGGAGAATCAGCAGCACCTTTAACCTCCTGTTCCGTACAGGTTTCAATTTGTCCTGAGGATGAACAGAAGGAGGGGGAACCAATGAGAGACTAGCTCTAGGTGTTGGGAAAGGCACAGGTCACTCTAGTTTCCCATCAGGAGGAAGAATTAACCACAGGCTCAGCCTGCCCCCCCGGAACCAGAATAGGGCCTGAAGCAATCCTGCGCTTTTGCGGCCAGCTCCCAAAAAAGCGAGTGGAAAAACGGAGCTCAGGGGCACTGAAATTCACAAACCTGCAGAGTTATAAATGATAACTCTCAACCCCAAATATATTGAGGGAAGGCAACGAAGAGGATTTGAAAGCAAGGCAGAATTGCAGGAAACAGATTTCAGGAGGTACATTCGAATCGCCTTCAAAGCACATGAAAAGCGGCAAAATGTCGACAATGTTGCCCTTGGCCAAAAAGGGCGTATGCGTTTTTTCCTGAATATATTCAGGAAAAAACGCATACGCCCTTTTTGGCCAACCAAGCAACCTGGAAAGGCAAATCAGCGCTACAAAGAAGTCTCGTTTCCCATCGGTCAAAATGGTCATGCTGAAAAAAGTGTCAAAACCAGAAATGCAGGACAGGCCATGGAGAAATGGGAGCCTTGCTACGCTGATGGGCGGGATGTAAATTGCCAACAGCCACTCTGGAGAAGTGTACGGTGTGTCCTGAAATATCTAAAAAACACAGCTTAGAGAGACTAGGGCCCTTCCATTCATGGGCGTATAAATTGGGAAAACTAAAAAGCAGCAAGACAGAGGCACCCCGAAGATTAGGGCTGCTCTGTTGACAACAACCTCCACTTTATTACACCTTAAATATCCCAGGAAAGAGAAAAATGGATAAAGAAGTTGTGGTCCGTATGTACAATGGAATATCACTCAACCATGAAATCAATGTTATAATGCTAGTAGCAGCATGATGAATGGATTTAGGTACGACGATTCTAAGTGAAATAAGTCACACAGAAAAAGACACTTATCATAATCTAACACTTATAGAGGGAATGTTAAAATCCCTACACTTGAACTGAATTACAAAACAGAACAGAGTCACACATTTAGAAAACACACTATGGCTGCTGAACGGGAAAGGTGAGGTGGGGTGATGCATAAAACAAGGGTTTCAAATTAGCTCAGATACCGTTCCATAAACCCAACATGTAATAGACAAGACCTACTCCTTGCTCAGTGAACTGGACTCAACACCCCCTATTCACCGCACAAGAATATATCTGACTCTTAAGAATCTTAAAACCTATGGATTGATATCTCTCTGTAAGTGAGTCAAGTGGGTGTAAAGCGGCATAAACACAGCAGTGAAAAGCAGCTAAACCCCATTATAAAAATAAATTACTTTTAAAAACCCATGAAACAAAGACAGTGAAAGAGAAATTCTTACAAAATTCGTTCAGGGGCTGTGATGCAACCTTAATTGACCATATGTAGACACACAGCTGGATGAGACATAAGGGTGGACACTCTTGGGGCTGAGACGTTTGTTGAGGTTCGGTGAGCAAACACAGACCCTTTAAAGTAATACTGCGTGGTACCCATCCCATGGGTCCCAAATCTCCAGGTTCAAGGGCCTCTTCCTACATCGAAAACATGCATGAGAAACCCAGAAGTTGGTACACCGTGTGACCAGGAAAGGTTTCTAAAACGCACCTCATTTCTCATCTCCTTGTGCTCGGGGTGGCCATTACAGCCGCTTTACTAGCAATCTCCCTCCTTGGAGAATCAGCAGCACCTTTAACCTCCTGTTCCGTACAGGTTTCAATTTGTCCTGAGGATGAACAGAAGGAGGGGGAACCAATGAGAGACTAGCTCTAGGTGTTGGGAAAGGCACAGGTCACTCTAGTTTCCCATCAGGAGGAAGAATTAACCACAGGCTCAGCCTGCCCCCCCGGAACCAGAATAGGGCCTGAAGCAGTCCTGCGCTTTTGCGGCCAGCTCCCAAAAAAGCGAGTGGAAAAACGGAGCTCAGGGGCACTGCAATTCACAAACCTGCAGAGGTATAAATGATAACTCTCATCCCCAAATATATTGAGGGAAGGCAACGAAGAGGATTTGAAAGCAAGGCAGAATTGCAGGAAACAGATTTCAGGAGGTACATTCGAATCGCCTTTAAAGCACATGAAAAGCGGCAAAACGTCGACAATGTTGCCCTTGGCCAAAAAGGGCGTATGCGTTTTTTCCTGAATATATTCAGGAAAAAACGCATACGCCCTTTTTGGCCAACCAAGCAACCTGGAAAGGCAAATCAGCGCTACAAAGATGTCTCGTTTCCCATCGGTCAAAATGGTCATGCTGAAAAAAGTGTCAAAACCAGAAATGCAGGACAGGCCATGGAGAAATGGGAGCCTTGCTACGCTGATGGGCGGGATGTAAATTGCCAACAGCCACTCTGGAGAAGTGTACGGTGTGTCCTGAAATATCTAAAAAACACAGCTTAGAGAGAATAGGGCCCTTCCATTCATGGGCGTATAAATTGGGAAAACTAAAAAGCAGCAAGACAGAGGCACCCCGAAGATTAGGGCTGCTCTGTTGACAACAACCTCCACTTTATTACACCTTAAATATCCCAGGAAAGAGAAAAATGGATAAAGAAGTTGTGGTCCGTATGTACAATGGAATATCACTCAACCATGAAATCAATGTTATAATGCTAGTAGCAGCATGATGAATGGATTTAGGTACGACGATTCTAAGTGAAATAAGTCACACAGAAAAAGACACTTATCATAATCTAACACTTATAGAGGGAATGTTAAAATCCCTACACTTGAACTGAATTACAAAACAGAACAGAGTCACACATTTAGAAAACACACTATGGCTGCTGAACGGGAAAGGTGAGGTGGGGTGATGCATAAAACAAGGGTTTCAAATTAGCTCAGATACCGTTCCATAAACCCAACATGTAATAGACAAGACCTACTCCTTGCTCAGTGAACTGGACTCAACACCCCCTATTCACCGCACAAGAATATATCTAACTCTTAAGATTCTTAAAACCTATGGATTGATATCTCTCTGTAAGTGAGTCAAGTGGGTGTAAAGCGGCATAAACACAGCAGTGAAAAGCAGCTAAACCCCATTATAAAAATAAATTACTTTTAAAAACACATGAAACAAAGACAGTGAAAGAGAAATTCTTACAAAATTCGTTCAGGGGCTGTGATGCAACCTTAATTGACCATATGTAGACACACAGCTGGATGAGACATAAGGGTGGACACTCTTGGGGCTGAGACGTTTGTTGAGGTTCGGTGAGCAAACACAGACCCTTTAAAGTAATACTGCGTGGTACCCATCCCATGGGTCCCAAATCTCCAGGTTCAAGGGCCTCTTCCTACATCGAAAACATGCATGAGAAACCCAGAAGTTGGTACACCGTGTGACCAGGAAAGGTTTCTAAAACGCACCTCATTTCTCATCTCCTTGTGCTCGGGGTGGCCATTACAGCCGCTTTACTAGCAATCTCCCTCCTTGGAGAATCAGCAGCACCTTTAACCTCCTGTTCTGTACAGGTTGCAATTTGTCCTGAGGATGAACAGAAGGAGGGGGAACCAATGAGAGACTAGCTCTAGGTGTTGGGAAAGGCACAGGTCACTCTAGTTTCCCATCAGGAGGAAGAATTAACCACAGGCTCAGCCTGCCCCCCCGGAACCAGAATAGGGCCTGAAGCAGTCCTGCGCTTTTGCGGCCAGCTCCCAAAAAAGCGAGTGGAAAAACGGAGCTCAGGGGCACTGCAATTCACAAACCTGCAGAGGTATAAATGATAACTCTCATCCCCAAATATATTGAGGGAAGGCAACGAAGAGGATTTGAAAGCAAGGCAGAATTGCAGGAAACAGATTTCAGGAGGTACATTCGAATCGCCTTTAAAGCACATGAAAAGCGGCAAAACGTCGACAATGTTGCCCTTGGCCAAAAAGGGCGTATGCGTTTTTTCCTGAATATATTCAGGAAAAAACGCATACGCCCTTTTTGGCCAACCAAGCAACCTGGAAAGGCAAATCAGCGCTACAAAGATGTCTCGTTTCCCATCGGTCAAAATGGTCATGCTGAAAAAAGTGTCAAAACCAGAAATGCAGGACAGGCCATGGAGAAATGGGAGCCTTGCTACGCTGATGGGCGGGATGTAAATTGCCAACAGCCACTCTGGAGAAGTGTACGGTGTGTCCTGAAATATCTAAAAAACACAGCTTAGAGAGAATAGGGCCCTTCCATTCATGGGCGTATAAATTGGGAAAACTAAAAAGCAGCAAGACAGAGGCACCCCGAAGATTAGGGCTGCTCTGTTGACAACAACCTCCACTTTATTACACCTTAAATATCCCAGGAAAGAGAAAAATGGATAAAGAAGTTGTGGTCCGTATGTACAATGGAATATCACTCAGCCATGAAATCAATGTTATAATGCTAGTAGCAGCATGATGAATGGATTTAGGTACGACGATTCTAAGTGAAATAAGTCACACAGAAAAAGACACTTATCATAATCTAACACTTATAGAGGGAATGTTAAAATCCCTACACTTGAACTGAATTACAAAAAAGAACAGAGTCACACATTTAGAAAACACACTATGGCTGCTGAACGGGAAAGGTGAGGTGGGGTGATGCATAAAACAAGGGTTTCAAATTAGCTCAGATACCGTTCCATAAACCCAACATGTAATAGACAAGACCTACTCCTTGCTCAGTGAACTGGACTCAACACCCCCTATTCACCGCACAAGAATATATCTGACTCTTAAGAATCTTAAAACCTATGGATTGATATCTCTCTGTAAGTGAGTCAAGTGGGTGTAAAGCGGCATAAACACAGCAGTGAAAAGCAGCTAAACCCCATTATAAAAATAAATTACTTTTAAAAACCCATGAAACAAAGACAGTGAAAGAGAAATTCTTACAAAATTCGTTCAGGGGCTGTGATGCAACCTTAATTGACCATATGTAGACACACAGCTGGATGAGACATAAGGGTGGACACTCTTGGGGCTGAGAGCTTTGGTGAGGTTGGGTGAGCAAACACAGACCCTTTAAAGTAATACTGCGTGGTACCCATCCCATGGGTCCCAAATCTCCAGGTTCAAGGGCATCTTCCTACATCGAAAACATGCATGAGAAACCCAGAAGTTGGTACACCGTGTGACCGGGAAAGGTTTCTAAAACGCACCTCATTTCTCATCTCCTTGTGCTCGGGGTGGCCATTACAGCCGCTTTACTAGCAATCTCCCTCCTTGGAGAATCAGCAGCACCTTTAACCTCCTGTTCCGTACAGGTTTCAATTTGTCCTGAGGATGAACAGAAGGAGAGGGAACCAATGAGAGACTAGCTCTAGGTGTTGGGAAAGGCACAGGTCACTCTAGTTTCCCATCAGGAGGAAGAATTAACCACAGGCTCAGCCTGCCCCCCCGGAACCAGAATAGGGCCTGAAGCAGTCCTGCGCTTTTGCGGCCAGCTCCCAAAAAAGCGAGTGGAAAAACGGAGCTCAGGGGCACTGCAATTCACAAACCTGCAGAGGTATAAATGATAACTCTCATCCCCAAATATATTGAGGGAAGGCAACGAAGAGGATTTGAAAGCAAGGCAGAATTGCAGGAAACAGATTTCAGGAGGTACATTCGAATCGCCTTTAAAGCACATGAAAAGCGGCAAAACGTCGACAATGTTGCCCTTGGCCAAAAAGGGCGTATGCGTTTTTTCCTGAATATATTCAGGAAAAAACGCATACGCCCTTTTTGGCCAACCAAGCAACCTGGAAAGGCAAATCAGCGCTACAAAGATGTCTCGTTTCCCATCGGTCAAAATGGTCATGCTGAAAAAAGTGTCAAAACCAGAAATGCAGGACAGGCCATGGAGAAATGGGAGCCTTGCTACGCTGATGGGCGGGATGTAAATTGCCAACAGCCACTCTGGAGAAGTGTACGGTGTGTCCTGAAATATCTAAAAAACACAGCTTAGAGAGAATAGGGCCCTTCCATTCATGGGCGTATAAATTGGGAAAACTAAAAAGCAGCAAGACAGAGGCACCCCGAAGATTAGGGCTGCTCTGTTGACAACAACCTCCACTTTATTACACCTTAAATATCCCAGGAAAGAGAAAAATGGATAAAGAAGTTGTGGTCCGTATGTACAATGGAATATCACTCAGCCATGAAATCAATGTTATAATGCTAGTAGCAGCATGATGAATGGATTTAGGTACGACGATTCTAAGTGAAATAAGTCACACAGAAAAAGACACTTATCATAATCTAACACTTATAGAGGGAATGTTAAAATCCCTACACTTGAACTGAATTACAAAACAGAACAGAGTCACACATTTAGAAAACACACTATGGCTGCTGAACGGGAAAGGTGAGGTGGGGTGATGCATAAAACAAGGGTTTCAAATTAGCTCAGATACCGTTCCATAAACCCAACATGTAATAGACAAGACCTACTCCTTGCTCAGTGAACTGGACTCAACACCCCCTATTCACCGCACAAGAATATATCTAACTCTTAAGATTCTTAAAACCTATGGATTGATATCTCTCTGTAAGTGAGTCAAGTGGGTGTAAAGCGGCATAAACACAGCAGTGAAAAGCAGCTAAACCCCATTATAAAAATAAATTACTTTTAAAAACACATGAAACAAAGACAGTGAAAGAGAAATTCTTACAAAATTCGTTCAGGGGCTGTGATGCAACCTTAATTGACCATATGTAGACACACAGCTGGATGAGACATAAGGGTGGACACTCTTGGGGCTGAGAGCTTTGGTGAGGTTGGGTGAGCAAACACAGACCCTTTAAAGTAATACTGCGTGGTACCCATCCCATGGGTCCCAAATCTCCAGGTTCAAGGGCCTCTTCCTACATCGAAAACATGCATGAGAAACCCAGAAGTTGGTACACCGTGTGACCAGGAAAGGTTTCTAAAACGCACCTCATTTCTCATCTCCTTGTGCTCGGGGTGGCCATTACAGCCGCTTTACTAGCAATCTCCCTCCTTGGAGAATCAGCAGCACCTTTAACCTCCTGTTCTGTACAGGTTGCAATTTGTCCTGAGGATGAACAGAAGGAAGGGGAACCAATGAGAGACTAGCTCTAGGTGTTGGGAAAGGCACAGGTCACTCTAGTTTCCCATCAGGAGGAAGAATTAACCACAGGCTCAGCCTGCCCCCCCGGAACCAGAATAGGGCCTGAAGCAGTCCTGCGCTTTTGCGGCCAGCTCCCAAAAAAGCGAGTGGAAAAACGGAGCTCAGGGGCACTGCAATTCACAAACCTGCAGAGGTATAAATGATAACTCTCATCCCCAAATATATTGAGGGAAGGCAACGAAGAGGATTTGAAAGCAAGGCAGAATTGCAGGAAACAGATTTCAGGAGGTACATTCGAATCGCCTTTAAAGCACATGAAAAGCGGCAAAACGTCGACAATGTTGCCCTTGGCCAAAAAGGGCGTATGCGTTTTTTCCTGAATATATTCAGGAAAAAACGCATACGCCCTTTTTGGCCAACCAAGCAACCTGGAAAGGCAAATCAGCGCTACAAAGATGTCTCGTTTCCCATCGGTCAAAATGGTCATGCTGAAAAAAGTGTCAAAACCAGAAATGCAGGACAGGCCATGGAGAAATGGGAGCCTTGCTACGCTGATGGGCGGGATGTAAATTGCCAACAGCCACTCTGGAGAAGTGTACGGTGTGTCCTGAAATATCTAAAAAACACAGCTTAGAGAGAATAGGGCCCTTCCATTCATGGGCGTATAAATTGGGAAAACTAAAAAGCAGCAAGACAGAGGCACCCCGAAGATTAGGGCTGCTCTGTTGACAACAACCTCCACTTTATTACACCTTAAATATCCCAGGAAAGAGAAAAATGGATAAAGAAGTTGTGGTCCGTATGTACAATGGAATATCACTCAGCCATGAAATCAATGTTATAATGCTAGTAGCAGCATGATGAATGGATTTAGGTACGACGATTCTAAGTGAAATAAGTCACACAGAAAAAGACACTTATCATAATCTAACACTTATAGAGGGAATGTTAAAATCCCTACACTTGAACTGAATTACAAAAAAGAACAGAGTCACACATTTAGAAAACACACTATGGCTGCTGAACGGGAAAGGTGAGGTGGGGTGATGCATAAAACAAGGGTTTCAAATTAGCTCAGATACCGTTCCATAAACCCAACATGTAATAGACAAGACCTACTCCTTGCTCAGTGAACTGGACTCAACACCCCCTATTCACCGCACAAGAATATATCTGACTCTTAAGAATCTTAAAACCTATGGATTGATATCTCTCTGTAAGTGAGTCAAGTGGGTGTAAAGCGGCATAAACACAGCAGTGAAAAGCAGCTAAACCCCATTATAAAAATAAATTACTTTTAAAAACCCATGAAACAAAGACAGTGAAAGAGAAATTCTTACAAAATTCGTTCAGGGGCTGTGATGCAACCTTAATTGACCATATGTAGACACACAGCTGGATGAGACATAAGGGTGGACACTCTTGGGGCTGAGACGTTTGTTGAGGTTCGGTGAGCAAACACAGACCCTTTAAAGTAATACTGCGTGGTACCCATCCCATGGGTCCCAAATCTCCAGGTTCAAGGGCCTCTTCCTACATCGAAAACATGCATGAGAAACCCAGAAGTTGGTACACCGTGTGACCGGGAAAGGTTTCTAAAACGCACCTCATTTCTCATCTCCTTGTGCTCGGGGTGGCCATTACAGCCGCTTTACTAGCAATCTCCCTCCTTGGAGAATCAGCAGCACCTTTAACCTCCTGTTCCGTACAGGTTTCAATTTGTCCTGAGGATGAACAGAAGGAGGGGGAACCAATGAGAGACTAGCTCTAGGTGTTGGGAAAGGCACAGGTCACTCTAGTTTCCCATCAGGAGGAAGAATTAACCACAGGCTCAGCCTGCCCCCCCGGAACCAGAATAGGGCCTGAAGCAGTCCTGCGCTTTTGCGGCCAGCTCCCAAAAAAGCGAGTGGAAAAACGGAGCTCAGGGGCACTGCAATTCACAAACCTGCAGAGTTATAAATGATAACTCTCATCCCCAAATATATTGAGGGAAGGCAACGAAGAGGATTTGAAAGCAAGGCAGAATTGCAGGAAACAGATTTCAGGAGGTACATTCGAATCGCCTTTAAAGCACATGAAAAGCGGCAAAACGTCGACAATGTTGCCCTTGGCCAAAAAGGGCGTATGCGTTTTTTCCTGAATATATTCAGGAAAAAACGCATACGCCCTTTTTGGCCAACCAAGCAACCTGGAAAGGCAAATCAGCGCTACAAAGATGTCTCGTTTCCCATCGGTCAAAATGGTCATGCTGAAAAAAGTGTCAAAACCAGAAATGCAGGACAGGCCATGGAGAAATGGGAGCCTTGCTACGCTGATGGGCGGGATGTAAATTGCCAACAGCCACTCTGGAGAAGTGTACGGTGTGTCCTGAAATATCTAAAAAACACAGCTTAAAGAGAATAGGGCCCTTCCATTCATGGGCGTATAAATTGGGAAAACTAAAAAGCAGCAAGACAGAGGCACCCCGAAGATTAGGGCTGCTCTGTTGACAACAACCTCCACTTTATTACACCTTAAATATCCCAGGAAAGAGAAAAATGGATAAAGAAGTTGTGGTCCGTATGTACAATGGAATATCACTCAGCCATGAAATCAATGTTATAATGCTAGTAGCAGCATGATGAATGGATTTAGGTACGACGATTCTAAGTGAAATAAGTCACACAGAAAAAGACACTTATCATAATCTAACACTTATAGAGGGAATGTTAAAATCCCTACACTTGAACTGAATTACAAAAAAGAACAGAGTCACACATTTAGAAAACACACTATGGCTGCTGAACGGGAAAGGTGAGGTGGGGTGATGCATAAAACAAGGGTTTCAAATTAGCTCAGATACCGTTCCATAAACCCAACATGTAATAGACAAGACCTACTCCTTGCTCAGTGAACTGGACTCAACACCCCCTATTCACCGCACAAGAATATATCTGACTCTTAAGAATCTTAAAACCTATGGATTGATATCTCTCTGTAAGTGAGTCAAGTGGGTGTAAAGCGGCATAAACACAGCAGTGAAAAGCAGCTAAACCCCATTATAAAAATAAATTACTTTTAAAAACCCATGAAACAAAGACAGTGAAAGAGAAATTCTTACAAAATTCGTTCAGGGGCTGTGATGCAACCTTAATTGACCATATGTAGACACACAGCTGGATGAGACATAAGGGTGGACACTCTTGGGGCTGAGAGCTTTGGTGAGGTTGGGTGAGCAAACACAGACCCTTTAAAGTAATACTGCGTGGTACCCATCCCATGGGTCCCAAATCTCCAGGTTCAAGGGCATCTTCCTACATCGAAAACATGCATGAGAAACCCAGAAGTTGGTACACCGTGTGACCGGGAAAGGTTTCTAAAACGCACCTCATTTCTCATCTCCTTGTGCTCGGGGTGGCCATTACAGCCGCTTTACTAGCAATCTCCCTCCTTGGAGAATCAGCAGCACCTTTAACCTCCTGTTCCGTACAGGTTTCAATTTGTCCTGAGGATGAACAGAAGGAGAGGGAACCAATGAGAGACTAGCTCTAGGTGTTGGGAAAGGCACAGGTCACTCTAGTTTCCCATCAGGAGGAAGAATTAACCACAGGCTCAGCCTGCCCCCCCGGAACCAGAATAGGGCCTGAAGCAGTCCTGCGCTTTTGCGGCCAGCTCCCAAAAAAGCGAGTGGAAAAACGGAGCTCAGGGGCACTGCAATTCACAAACCTGCAGAGGTATAAATGATAACTCTCATCCCCAAATATATTGAGGGAAGGCAACGAAGAGGATTTGAAAGCAAGGCAGAATTGCAGGAAACAGATTTCAGGAGGTACATTCGAATCGCCTTTAAAGCACATGAAAAGCGGCAAAACGTCGACAATGTTGCCCTTGGCCAAAAAGGGCGTATGCGTTTTTTCCTGAATATATTCAGGAAAAAACGCATACGCCCTTTTTGGCCAACCAAGCAACCTGGAAAGGCAAATCAGCGCTACAAAGATGTCTCGTTTCCCATCGGTCAAAATGGTCATGCTGAAAAAAGTGTCAAAACCAGAAATGCAGGACAGGCCATGGAGAAATGGGAGCCTTGCTACGCTGATGGGCGGGATGTAAATTGCCAACAGCCACTCTGGAGAAGTGTACGGTGTGTCCTGAAATATCTAAAAAACACAGCTTAGAGAGAATAGGGCCCTTCCATTCATGGGCGTATAAATTGGGAAAACTAAAAAGCAGCAAGACAGAGGCACCCCGAAGATTAGGGCTGCTCTGTTGACAACAACCTCCACTTTATTACACCTTAAATATCCCAGGAAAGAGAAAAATGGATAAAGAAGTTGTGGTCCGTATGTACAATGGAATATCACTCAACCATGAAATCAATGTTATAATGCTAGTAGCAGCATGATGAATGGATTTAGGTACGACGATTCTAAGTGAAATAAGTCACACAGAAAAAGACACTTATCATAATCTAACACTTATAGAGGGAATGTTAAAATCCCTACACTTGAACTGAATTACAAAACAGAACAGAGTCACACATTTAGAAAACACACTATGGCTGCTGAACGGGAAAGGTGAGGTGGGGTGATGCATAAAACAAGGGTTTCAAATTAGCTCAGATACCGTTCCATAAACCCAACATGTAATAGACAAGACCTACTCCTTGCTCAGTGAACTGGACTCAACACCCCCTATTCACCGCACAAGAATATATCTAACTCTTAAGATTCTTAAAACCTATGGATTGATATCTCTCTGTAAGTGAGTCAAGTGGGTGTAAAGCGGCATAAACACAGCAGTGAAAAGCAGCTAAACCCCATTATAAAAATAAATTACTTTTAAAAACACATGAAACAAAGACAGTGAAAGAGAAATTCTTACAAAATTCGTTCAGGGGCTGTGATGCAACCTTAATTGACCATATGTAGACACACAGCTGGATGAGACATAAGGGTGGACACTCTTGGGGCTGAGAGCTTTGGTGAGGTTGGGTGAGCAAACACAGACCCTTTAAAGTAATACTGCGTGGTACCCATCCCATGGGTCCCAAATCTCCAGGTTCAAGGGCCTCTTCCTACATCGAAAACATGCATGAGAAACCCAGAAGTTGGTACACCGTGTGACCAGGAAAGGTTTCTAAAACGCACCTCATTTCTCATCTCCTTGTGCTCGGGGTGGCCATTACAGCCGCTTTACTAGCAATCTCCCTCCTTGGAGAATCAGCAGCACCTTTAACCTCCTGTTCTGTACAGGTTGCAATTTGTCCTGAGGATGAACAGAAGGAGGGGGAACCAATGAGAGACTAGCTCTAGGTGTTGGGAAAGGCACAGGTCACTCTAGTTTCCCATCAGGAGGAAGAATTAACCACAGGCTCAGCCTGCCCCCCCGGAACCAGAATAGGGCCTGAAGCAGTCCTGCGCTTTTGCGGCCAGCTCCCAAAAAAGCGAGTGGAAAAACGGAGCTCAGGGGCACTGCAATTCACAAACCTGCAGAGGTATAAATGATAACTCTCATCCCCAAATATATTGAGGGAAGGCAACGAAGAGGATTTGAAAGCAAGGCAGAATTGCAGGAAACAGATTTCAGGAGGTACATTCGAATCGCCTTTAAAGCACATGAAAAGCGGCAAAACGTCGACAATGTTGCCCTTGGCCAAAAAGGGCGTATGCGTTTTTTCCTGAATATATTCAGGAAAAAACGCATACGCCCTTTTTGGCCAACCAAGCAACCTGGAAAGGCAAATCAGCGCTACAAAGATGTCTCGTTTCCCATCGGTCAAAATGGTCATGCTGAAAAAAGTGTCAAAACCAGAAATGCAGGACAGGCCATGGAGAAATGGGAGCCTTGCTACGCTGATGGGCGGGATGTAAATTGCCAACAGCCACTCTGGAGAAGTGTACGGTGTGTCCTGAAATATCTAAAAAACACAGCTTAGAGAGAATAGGGCCCTTCCATTCATGGGCGTATAAATTGGGAAAACTAAAAAGCAGCAAGACAGAGGCACCCCGAAGATTAGGGCTGCTCTGTTGACAACAACCTCCACTTTATTACACCTTAAATATCCCAGGAAAGAGAAAAATGGATAAAGAAGTTGTGGTCCGTATGTACAATGGAATATCACTCAGCCATGAAATCAATGTTATAATGCTAGTAGCAGCATGATGAATGGATTTAGGTACGACGATTCTAAGTGAAATAAGTCACACAGAAAAAGACACTTATCATAATCTAACACTTATAGAGGGAATGTTAAAATCCCTACACTTGAACTGAATTACAAAAAAGAACAGAGTCACACATTTAGAAAACACACTATGGCTGCTGAACGGGAAAGGTGAGGTGGGGTGATGCATAAAACAAGGGTTTCAAATTAGCTCAGATACCGTTCCATAAACCCAACATGTAATAGACAAGACCTACTCCTTGCTCAGTGAACTGGACTCAACACCCCCTATTCACCGCACAAGAATATATCTGACTCTTAAGAATCTTAAAACCTATGGATTGATATCTCTCTGTAAGTGAGTCAAGTGGGTGTAAAGCGGCATAAACACAGCAGTGAAAAGCAGCTAAACCCCATTATAAAAATAAATTACTTTTAAAAACCCATGAAACAAAGACAGTGAAAGAGAAATTCTTACAAAATTCGTTCAGGGGCTGTGATGCAACCTTAATTGACCATATGTAGACACACAGCTGGATGAGACATAAGGGTGGACACTCTTGGGGCTGAGACGTTTGTTGAGGTTCGGTGAGCAAACACAGACCCTTTAAAGTAATACTGCGTGGTACCCATCCCATGGGTCCCAAATCTCCAGGTTCAAGGGCATCTTCCTACATCGAAAACATGCATGAGAAACCCAGAAGTTGGTACACCGTGTGACCGGGAAAGGTTTCTAAAACGCACCTCATTTCTCATCTCCTTGTGCTCGGGGTGGCCATTACAGCCGCTTTACTAGCAATCTCCCTCCTTGGAGAATCAGCAGCACCTTTAACCTCCTGTTCCGTACAGGTTTCAATTTGTCCTGAGGATGAACAGAAGGAGGGGGAACCAATGAGAGACTAGCTCTAGGTGTTGGGAAAGGCACAGGTCACTCTAGTTTCCCATCAGGAGGAAGAATTAACCACAGGCTCAGCCTGCCCCCCCGGAACCAGAATAGGGCCTGAAGCAGTCCTGCGCTTTTGCGGCCAGCTCCCAAAAAAGCGAGTGGAAAAACGGAGCTCAGGGGCACTGCAATTCACAAACCTGCAGAGTTATAAATGATAACTCTCATCCCCAAATATATTGAGGGAAGGCAACGAAGAGGATTTGAAAGCAAGGCAGAATTGCAGGAAACAGATTTCAGGAGGTACATTCGAATCGCCTTTAAAGCACATGAAAAGCGGCAAAACGTCGACAATGTTGCCCTTGGCCAAAAAGGGCGTATGCGTTTTTTCCTGAATATATTCAGGAAAAAACGCATACGCCCTTTTTGGCCAACCAAGCAACCTGGAAAGGCAAATCAGCGCTACAAAGATGTCTCGTTTCCCATCGGTCAAAATGGTCATGCTGAAAAAAGTGTCAAAACCAGAAATGCAGGACAGGCCATGGAGAAATGGGAGCCTTGCTACGCTGATGGGCGGGATGTAAATTGCCAACAGCCACTCTGGAGAAGTGTACGGTGTGTCCTGAAATATCTAAAAAACACAGCTTAGAGAGAATAGGGCCCTTCCATTCATGGGCGTATAAATTGGGAAAACTAAAAAGCAGCAAGACAGAGGCACCCCGAAGATTAGGGCTGCTCTGTTGACAACAACCTCCACTTTATTACACCTTAAATATCCCAGGAAAGAGAAAAATGGATAAAGAAGTTGTGGTCCGTATGTACAATGGAATATCACTCAGCCATGAAATCAATGTTATAATGCTAGTAGCAGCAGGATGAATGGATTTAGGTACGATGATTCTAAGTGAAATAAGTCACACAGAAAAACACACTTATCATAATCTAACACTTATAGAGGGAATGTTAAAATCCCTACACTTGAACTGAATTACAAAACAGAACAGTCACACATTTAGAAAACACACTATGGCTGCTGAACGGGAAAGGTGAGGTGGGGTGATGCATAAAACAAGGGTTTCAAATTAGCTTAGATACCGTTCCATAAACCCAACATGTAATAGACAAGACCTACTCCTTGCTCAGTGAACTGGACTCAACACCCCCTATTCACCGCACAAGAATATATCTGACTCTTAAGAATCTTAAAACCTATGGATTGATATCTCTCTGTAAGTGAGTCAAGTGGGTGTAAAGCGGCATAAACACAGCAGTGAAAAGCAGCTAAACCCCATTATAAAAATAAATTACTTTTAAAAACCCATGAAACCAAGACAGTGAAAGAGAAATTCTTCCAAAATTCGTTCAGGGGCTGTGATGCAACCTTAATTGACCATATGTAGACACACAGCTGGATGAGACATAAGGGTGGACACTCTTGGGGCTGAGAGGTTTGGTAAGGTTCGGTGAGCAAACACAGACCCTTTAAAGTAATACTGCGTGGTACCCATCCCATGGGTCCCAAATCTCCAGGTTCAAGGGCCTCTTCCTACATCGAAAACATGCATGAGAAACCCAGAAGTTGGTACACCGTGGGACCGGGAAAGGTTTCTAAAACGCACCTCATTTCTCATCTCCTTGTGCTCGGGGTGGCCATTACAGCCGCTTTACTAGCAATCTCCCTCCTTGGAGAATCAGCAGCACCTTTAACCTCCTGTTCCGTACAGGTTGCAATTTGTCCTGAGGATGAACAGAAGGAGGGGGAACCAATGAGAGACTAGCTCTAGGTGTTGGGACAGGCACAGGTCACACTATTTTCCCATCAGGAGGAAGAATTAACCACAGGCTCAGCCTGCCCCCCGGGAACCAGAATAGGGCCTGAAGCAAACCTGCGCTTTTGCGGCCAGCTCCCAAAAAAGCAAGTGGAAAAACGGAGCTCAGGGGCACTGCAATTCACAAACCTGCAGAGTTATAAATGATAACTCTCATCCCCAAATATATTGAGGGAAGGCAACGAAGAGGATTTGAAAGCAAGGCAGAATTGCAGGAAACAGATTTCAGGAGGTACATTCGAATCGCCTTTAAAGCACATGAAAAGCGGCAAAACGTCGACAATGTTGCCCTTGGCCAAAAAGGGCGTATGCGTTTTTTCCTGAATATATTCAGGAAAAAACGAATACGCCCTTTTTGGCCAACCAAGCAACCTGGAAAGGCAAATCAGCGCTACAAAGAAGTCTCGTTTCCCATCGGTCAAAGTGGTCAAGCTGAAAAAAGTGTCAAAACCAGAAATGCAGGACAGGCCATGGAGAAATGGGAGCCTTGCTACGCTGATGGGCGGGATGTAAATTGCCAACAGCCACTCTGGAGAAGTGTACGGTGTGTCCTGAAATATCTAAAAAACACAGCTTAGAGAGAATAGGGCACTTCCATTCATGGGCGTATAAATTGGGAAAACTAAAAAGCAGCAAGACGGAGGCACCCCG
Source organism: Balaenoptera borealis (assembly GCF_965194805.1). Lineage (NCBI taxonomy): Eukaryota > Metazoa > Chordata > Mammalia > Artiodactyla > Balaenopteridae > Balaenoptera > Balaenoptera borealis. Next base: position 130,916 of record NW_028123433.1, read on the forward strand.
AAGATTAGGGCTGCTCTGTTGACAACAACCTCCACTTTATTACACCTTAAATATCCCAGGAAAGAGAAAAATAGATAAAGAAGTTGTGGTCCGTATGTACAATGGAATATCACTCAGCCATGAAATCAATGTTATAATGCTAGTAGCAGCATGATGAATGGATTTACGTACGACGATTCTAAGTGAAATAAGTCACACAGAAAAAGACACTTATCATAATCTAACACTTATAGAGGGAATGTTAAAATCCCTACACTTGAACTGAATTACAAAACAGAACAGAGTCACACATTTAGAAAACACACTATGGCTGCTGAACGGGAAAGGTGAGGTGGGGTGATGCATAAAACAAGGGTTTCAAATTAGCTCAGATACCGTTCCATAAACCCAACATGTAATAGACAAGGCCTACTCCTTGCTCAGTGAACTGGACTCAACACCCTCTATTCACCGCACAAGAATATATCTGACTAGTAAGAATCCTAAAACCTATGTATTGATATCTCTGTGTAAGTGAGTCAAGTGGGTGTAAAGCGGCATAAACACAGCAGTGAAAAGCAGCTAAACCCCATTATGAAAATGAATTACTTTTAAAAACCCATTAACCAAAGACAGTGAAAGAGAAATTCTTACAAAACTCGTTCAGGGGCTGTGATGCAACCTGAATTGACCATATGTAGACACACAGCTGGTTGAGACATAAGGGTGGACACTCTTGGGGCTGAGAGGTTTGTTGAGGTTCGGTGAGCAAACACAGACCCTTTAAAGTAATACTGCGTGGTACCCATCCCATGGGTCCCAAATCTCCAGGTTCAAGGGCCTCTTCCTACATCGAAAACATGCATGAGAAACCCAGAAGTTGGTACACCGTGTGACCGGGAAAGGTTTCTAAAACGCACCTCATTTCTCATCTCCTTGTGCTCGGGGTGGCCATTCCAGCCGCTTTACTAGCAATCTCCCTCCTTGGAGAATCAGCAGCACCTTTAACCTCCTGTTCCGTACAGGTTGCAATTTGTCCTGAGGATGAACAGAAGGAGGGGGAACCAATGAGAGACTAGCTCTAGGTGTTGGGAAAGGCACAGGTCACTCTAGTTTCCCATCAGGAGGAAGAATTAACCACAGGCTCAGCCTGCCCCCCCGGAACCAGAATAGAGCCTGAAGCAGTCCTGCGCTTTTGCGGCCAGCTCCCAAAAAAGCGAGTGGAAAAACGGAGCTCAGGGGCACTGCAATTCACAAACCTGCAGAGTTATAAATGATAACTCTCATCCCCAAATATATTGAGGGAAGGCAACGAAGAGGATTTGACAGCTAGGCAGAATTGCAGGAAACAGATTTCAGGAGGTACATTCGAATCGCCTTTAAAGCACATGAAAAGCGGAGAAATGCTGCCGCCTTGTGGCCGTTTCCCGCAAGAGCGTCTTTTAACCCACAGCTAATGGTCACTTAACATTCACAAGGACTCAGGGCTGTAAAGACACCTGCCCTCAACATTGAGCTGAGGTAGGGAATGGATTAAAAAATTCAAAACAGGCAAATGTTTCAAGGAGATAGTAGGAAGAGGTAAATTTTACTCACCGTCTTTTTTAAAAAAGGAAAATGGATAAAAGCTCAACCTCAGGAAGTATTAGACTCATGCAATCTAATCTACAAAAAGGTTTCAACTCACACCAGTCGACTGACCATCAGCAGAAGGTCTACAAACAATAAATGCTGAAGGGCTTTTAGAGAACTGTGTACCCTCTAGCTGCTGGTGAGATGTAAAGTGGTTAACAGCCAATGATGAGAACAGAAAGGAGCTGCGTTTGAAAGTAAAAATTGAGGTACCATTCAATCCAGCAGGTGCACCACTGGGCCTCTCACCTGAGAAGACCAGAATCGAGAAGACCCGGGCTGCAAAAGCTGCACTGCAGCCTTATTGACAATAGACAAGACAGTGAAACAACCAAAATGTCCATCCACAGGTGAATGGATAAAGAAGAGGCGGTCCATGTACACAATGGAATATTAGCCGTGGAAAACAGTGAAACACTGCTCTTTGAGGCACCACACATGAGCCTGGAGATAATCACAAAACATGAGGTAAGTCGGAAAGCAAGAGACCTATATTCTATGATATCAGTTATAGGCGTTATCTAATAACTGACACAAATCAACATATTTCCACAGAGAAAGGCACTCACAGACTTAGAAAAAAAAACTATGCTTATCTAAAAGGAAAGGTGGGGGGATTGGATAAATGAAGATTAGCGTTACCATATGTATACAAATACATATTATATACATATATCCAAAAGACCCGCCATATAGCAAGGGAGGTCTACGGAACACGCTGTAATAATTTACATGGGAAGAGGATCTCGACATATATAGATATATAAAATGTGTAGTTGAACCAGAGTGTGTACACCTTGGACAAACAACATTCTAAACATTACCCCAATTAAAAAAATTAAAACAACGAACTAGAAGTAATGAGACATAAACTTATGGGGGGTTTTCCTGACACATTCCATTCAAATTTACAAGCTAGGAAAACCACTTCCAGAACGGCTCTGCTGCCCTAGTAACCAGATTTGGTAATGGAGAAATGCTCCTGCCTTGTGGCCGATTCGTACACCGGCAGCTTAAACCCAGTGCTAATGGCTACTAAATATTGACACACATTGCAGGCCTGTAAATGACACCTGCCTTCAAAAAAATACCCTGGGGACGAAAATCCACCAGAATATTAAAAAGAGGGCCATCTTCCAACAAGATAATTTCAAGAGGTATATTGTACTCACACTTTGTTTTTATACCAGAATAGAAAAACGCCTGGAAAAATGATAAATTTTAGGAATTTTTAAGGACATGCAAGCCCAATTTACCAAAACCTATCAGCTCACACCAGGCAGAATGTCCATCAGCAAAAATGCTGCAAACAATAAATGCTGAAGGGGTTGTGGAGCAATGTGTACCCACAGCTCTAAGGGGGACGTGGGAAGAGCCACTAATGAAAACACAATGGAGGTGCTTTGAAAAGGTAAACATTGAGCTACCAGTGAACCAAGCATACCATCTGCTGGGCCTATCACCTGAGAAAATGAGAATCAAAAAGTCACAGGCTGGCAAACCTGTACGCCAGCAATATTTACCATAGTCAACACTTGGAAGCAACAGAAATGCCCATCAACAGAGGAATGCACCAAGAAGAAGTGGTCCTTGTATACAATGGAGTATTACTCCAGTAAAATATATCAATTAAATTTAAAAAACAAACAAATGTAAGGAGACATCAGCATTTGTGGGTTTATCCGAGCACATTCCACTCTAATTTATAACCGAAGAACACCACTGGCGGGTAGGACTGTTTCCCAAGTACCAGCATGGGGAACGTAGAAAGGCTGCCACCCTCTGGCCGTTACCTGCAAAAGCAGCTTTACAGCCTGGGCTAATGGTCACTTCATATGAACAAGTACTGCAGGGCTGTAAATGAAACCTGTCCTCAAAATGTCTTGAGGAAGGTAATGGTTAAAATATTTCAAAATGGGACACATACTTTCAGAAAACACTTTGAAGTACTAAGCCGTAATCACAGCTGGATAAATAAAAAGGACACGCCTTAAAGCTCAATTTCAACGGATTATGAGACACATGCAAATTCAACCACAAAGAGGTATCAGCTCACACCAGTCAGAATAACCATCAGCAAAAAACTACAAAGAATAAATGCTGAAGGTGCTGTGGAGAAATGCATACCCTCAACTTTAAGTGGGACGTAACCTGGAAAGAGCCACTAAAGAGAACAGAATGGAGGTGCCTTTAAAAGGTTAAAGCTGAGCTACCATATGATCCAGTAGACCTATACCTGGACCTATAACCTAAGAAGACAGAATTGGAAAGACACAGGCAGGCAAATCTGCATTGCATAGTATTACAATAGACAAGATACGGAAGTAACCAAAAAGTCCACCGACAGATGGGTGGACAAAGAAGAACTGCTACATGTACACATGGAATATGAGCTAGCGAAAAAATGAAACAATGCCATCTGCAGCACCATAGATGAGTCTAGAAGTAATCACGCAACTTGGAGTAAGTGAGAAAGCGAAAGACACATATCCTATCATATCACATATAGGTGTTACCTAAAAATTGACACAGACGAAGATATTTCCACAGAGAAAGGCAATCACAGATTCAGTACAAAAACTTATGGTTCACCAAATGGAAAGGTGTGAGGATTGGATACATCACCATATTGAGGTGAACAGAGATATACAAACACACGTGAAACGTATAATCACCAAAGACCTACAGAATACCAAGAGAAGACGACTCAACATTGTGTCCTAACCTACATGGGAAAAGATTCCAAAGAAGAATAGATATATGTATATGTGTGAAGGAACCACATCTTGCACACCTAGAACAAACAAACCATTGTAATCGAATTTGCTGTGATAAAGAATAAAAATTGTGTTAAAAATACGAACAAGAAGTAATGACACATATACTTAAAGGGCTTTTTCCTGGCACATTCCATTGTAATTTACAACCTAGAACACGATTTCCATTAAGGCTCTGTTGCCCTAGTGACCAGATTTGGTAAAGGAGAAATGCTGCCGCCTTGTGGCCGTTTCCCGCAAGAGCAGCTTTAAACCCACAGCTAATGGTCACTTGACATTCACAAGGACTCAGGGCTGTAAAGGACACCTGCCGTCAAAAATTGTGCTCCGGTAGGGAATGGACACAAAAATTCAAAACAGGCAAATGTTTCAAGAAGATACTCTGAAGAGGTAAGTATTCCTCACTCTCTTTAAACAAAAAAACAGGAAAATGGATAAAAGCTCAACCTCAGGAATTATTAGACTCATGCAATCTAATCAACCAAAAGGTTTCAACTCACACCTGTCGACTGACCGTCAGCAAAAAGTCTACAAACAATAAATGCTGATGGGGTTGTAGAGAACTCTGTAACCTCTAGGTGCTGGTGAGATGTAAAGTGGTTAACAGCCAATAATGAGTACAGAAAGGAACTGCGTTTAAAAGTAAAAACTGAGGTACCATTCATGCCAGCAGGCACACCACTGGGCCTCTCACCTGAGAAGACCAGAATCGAAAAGACACAGGCTGCAAAAGCTGCACTGCAGCCTTATTCAAAATAGCCAAGACAGTGAAGCTACCAAAATGTCCATCAACAGGTGAATGGACAAAGAAGAAGGAGTCCATGTACACAATGGAATATTAGCCATGGAAAACAGTGAAACACTGCTCTTTGAGGCACCACACATGAGCCTGGAGATAATCACAAAACATGAGGTAAGTCGGAAAGCAAAAGACCTATATCCTATGATATCCCTTATAGGCGTTATCTAATAACAGACACAAATGAACATATTTCCACAGAGAAAGACACTCACAGACTTAGAAAACCAACTATGCTCATCTAAAAGGAAAGGTAGGGGGAATGGAGAAATGAGATTAGTGTTACTATACATATCCAAACACATATTATATACATATTTCAAAAAGGCCGACCATATAGCAAGGGAGGTCTACAGAACACTCTGTTATATTTTACATGGGAAGAGGATCTGTAGAGTAGACATATATAATGTACAAATGAACCAGATTGTGTACCCCTAGGACAAACAATATTCTAGTCTTTACCCCGATTAAAAAAATTAACAAAAACAAGAAGTAATGAGACCTAAACTTATGGGGGTTTCTCCTGGCACATTCCATTCTAATTTACAACCTAGGAACACGACTTCCAGAAAGGCTCTGCTGCCCTAGTACCCAGATTTGGGAATGGAGAAATGCTGCCTCCTTGTGGCCATTTCCCACAACAGCAGCTTTAAACCCACTGCTAAAGGTCACTAAATATTCACCAACTTGCAATTCTCTAAATGACACCTGCCCTCCAAATAAATCCTGGGATCAAAAATGCAGTAAAAATTTCAAAAGAGGGCAACCTTCCAAGAAGACAATTTCAAGAGGTATATTGTACTCACAGTTTTATCTTTTAAGAGAAAAGAAAAAGGTGTGGGAAAATGATGTATTTTAGGAATTTTCAAAGACATGCAAACCCAAATTACAAAAACCTATCAGCTCACAGCAGTCAGAATGGCCATCAGCAAAAAATGTTTCAAAAAATAAATGCTGAAGGGATTGTGGAGGAATGCGTACACTCAGCTCTAAGGGGGACGTGGTAAGAGCCACTAACGAAAACACAATGGAAGTGCCTTGAAAAGGTAAACATTGAGCTACCCGTCAATCAGTCATACCCACTGCTGGGCCTATCTCTTGAGAAAATGAGAATCAAAACGTCACAGGCTGGCAATCCTGCACTCCAGCCATATTTACCATAGCCAACATTTGGAAGCAATGAAAATGTCCATCAACAGAGGAATGCACCAAGAAGAACTGTTCCATGTACACAGTGGAATATTACTCCAATACTAAATATAAGTTAAATTTAAAAGACAGACATAAGTAAGGAGACATCAGCATTTGTGGGTTTATTCAGGCACATTCCACTCTAATTTATAACCGAGGAACACCACTGGCCGGAAGGTCTGTTTCCCTAGTACCAGCGTGGGGAACGTAGAAAGACTGCCGCCCTCTGGCTGTTATCTGTAAACGCAGGCTTAAGCCTGTGCTAATGGTCACCGCAAAATGTCTTGAGGGAGGTAATGGCCAAAAAATTTTAACACATACTTTAAGAAAACACTTTGAAGAACTAAGCTGTACTCACAGCCTGAAAAATGAAAAGGTCCTGCCTTAAAGCTCAGTTTTAACGGATCATGAGACACATGCAAATTCAACCACAAAGACGTAGCAGCTCACACCAGTCAGAATTACCATCAGTAAAAAACTACAAAGAATAAATGCTGAAGGTGCTGTGGAGAAATGCAAACCCTCAACTTTAAGTGGGATGTAACCTGGAAAGAGCCACTAAAGAGAACAGAGTGCAGGTGTCTTTAAGAGGTAAACATTGAGCTACCGTATGATCCAGAGGCTTATTCCTGGACCTATAACCTAAGAAGACAGAATTGGAAAGAAAGAGGCAGGCAAATCTGCATTGCACAGTATTACAATAGCCAAGATATGGAAGTCACCAAAAAGTCCACCGACAGATGGGTGGACAAAGAAGAACTGCTACATGTACAGATGGATTATGAGCTAGCGATAAAATGAAACAATGCCATTTGCAGCACCATAGATGAGTCTAGAAGTAATCACGCAACTTTTAGTAAGTGACAAAGCGAAAGACACATATCCTACCATATCAGTTACAGGTGTTACCTACGAATTGATTCCAACGAAGATATATCCACGGAGAAAGGCAATCACAGATTCAGTACAAAAACGTATGGTTCACCAAATGGAAAGGTGTGAGGGTTGGACACGTTACTATATTGGGGTTAACAGACATATAAAAACACATGTGAAATATATAATCACCAAAGACGTACGCAATTCCAAGAGAAGACTACTCAACACTGTGTCATAACCTACATGGGAAATGGATCCGAAGAAGAATAGATATATGTATATGTATGAAAGAACCACATCTTGCACACCTAGAACAAACAAAACATTGTAATCAAATTTGCTGTGATTAAAAACTAAAAATTAAATTAAAAATACGAACACGAAGTAATGAGACATAACTTTAAAAGGCTTTTTCCTGGCACATTCCATTGTAATTTATAACCTAGAACACGACTTCCACTAAGGCTCTGTTGCCCTAGTGACCAGATTTGGTAAAGGAGAAATGCTGCCGCCTTGTGGCCGTTTCCCGCAAGAGCGGCTTTTAACCCACAGCTAATGGTCACTTAACATTCACAAGGACTCAGGGCTGTAAAGACACCTGCCCTCAAAATTGTGCTGAGGTGGGGAATGGATGAAAAAATTCTAAACAGGCAAATGTTTCGAGGAGATAGTATGAAGAGGCAAATTTTACTCACCGTCTTTTTAAGAAAAGGAAAATGGATAAAAGCTCAACCTCAGGAAGTATTAGACTCATGCAATCTAATCTACAAAAAGGTTTCAACTCACACCAGTCGACTGACCATCAGCAAAAGGTCTACAAACAATAAATGCTGAAGGGGTTTTAGAGAACTGTGTCCCCTCTAGCTGCTGGTGAGATGTAAAGTGGTTAAGAGCCAATGATGAGAACAGAAAGGAGCTGTGTTTGAAAGTAAAAATTGAGGTACCATTCAAACCAGCAGGTGCACCCCTGGGCCTCTCACCGGAGAAGACCAGAATCGAGCAGACCAGGGCTGCAAAAGCTGCACTGCAGCCTTATTCACAATAGACAAGACAGTGAAGCAACCAAAATGTCCATCCACAGGTGAATGCATAAAGAAGAAGTGGTTCATGTACCAAATGGAATATTAGTCGTGGAAAACAGTGCAACCCTGCTCTGTGAGGCACCACAAATGAGCCTGGAGATAATCACAAAACATGAGGTAAGTTGGAAATCAAGAGACCTATATTCTATGATATCACTTATAGGCGTTATCTAATAACTGACACAAATCAACATATTTCCACAGAGAAAGGCACTCACAGACTTAGAAAACAAACTAATGGTTAACCAAAATGAAAGGTGGGAGGATGGATAAATGAGGATTAAGGGGCTAATATACATATACTAATATATGTTAAATGTCTATAAACGTATAACATATAAACTATATGAATTATATAATCACCAATACATATAAAGTATATAATGACAAAACAACTACCAAATACCAAGGGAGGTCTACTCAACATTCTGTAATAACATACATGTTAACAAGATCCGAAGATGAACAGACATATGTATGAATCACTGAGCAGATTCTGTACAGCCAGACAATCACAACACTCTAATCAAATCTACTCCAGTAATAAATATAAATTAAATTTAAAAAACAAACATAAGTAAGGAGACATAACCTTCTGAGGGCTTGCCCCAGCACATTCCACTCTAATTTACAACCTCGCAACACTACCTCCAGGAAGATTCTGTTGCCCTAGTAACAAGAGTTGAGAACGTAATAATGCTGCCGCCTTGTGGCTGTTTTGCACAACAGCGGCTTTTAACCCAGTGCTAATGGTTACTTAACAGTCACAAGGCCTGCAGGGCTGTAAATGACACCTGCCCTCCAAAAATGCCCTGGGGTAGGGAATAGGCAAAAAATTCAACACATGATAAATTTGTCAAGAAGTCAATATGAAGAGGGAAGTTGTACTCACTCTTTAAGAAATAAAAGGAAAAGAAAAAAACAGAACATGCCTAAAGCTCAGTATAAGGAATTAGTAGCCACATTCAAATCCAACCTCCAGAATGGTTTCATCTCACACCAGTCAAATGACCATCAGCAAAAAGTCTACAAACTATAAATGCTGAAAGGGTTTTAGAGAACTGTGTACCTTCTAGCTGCTGGTGGGATGAAAAGTGATATCAGAACTAATGAAAACTGAACGGAGCTGCTTTAAAAGGAAAAAACTGAGCTACCATATGATGCGGCAGTGCACCTTTTGGACATATAACCTAAGACCAACAGAATCGGAAAGACACAGGCAGGCAAATGTGCACTGCAGCAATACTGAAATAGCCAAGACATGGAAGCAAAAAGAAGGTCCATAAACAAATGAATAGACAAAGAAGAAGTGGTATATGGACACATTGGAATATGAGTCACGAAAAAAAATAAAAGAAAGGCATAGGCAGCACCACAGATGAGCCCAGAGATAATCACACAACGTGAAGTAAGTCAGAATGCGAGAGATAAATGTCCTAGGATATCACTTATGTCATCTGAAAATTCATAAATTGAACATATTTCCACAGAGAAAGACAATGTCACATTGAGAAGACACACTTATGGTTAAGCCAAAGAAAAGGTGTGAGGAATGGATAAATTAGGATATTGGGGCTAACAAACATATACTAATACATATAAAATATATCTTCCCCAAAGACCTATGGAATACCAAGAGTGGTCTACTCAACACTCTGTAATAACCTACATGGAAAAGGACCCAAAGATCAATAGATATATATATATATGTGTGAATGAACAAGATTCTGTTCACCCAGAACAAAACACATTTTTCAATCAAATTTCCTCTGTTAAAAACTACAACTTAAAGACACAAACAAGAATTAAGGAGGCTAAACCTTACAGGGGTTTGTCCGGGCACATTCCACTCCAATCTGCAACCAAAAAGAGCAACTTGCAGCAGGGTTCTGTTTCCCTAGCAAGCAGAGTTGACAACGTGGAAATGCTGCCACCCTAAGGCCGTTTCCTCAAACAGCAGCTTTCAATCTACTGCTAATGGTCACTAATATTCACAAGGACTGCAGGGCTGTAAATGACTCATGCCCTCAAAAAATGTCCTGGGCTTGGGAATGGCCAAAAAATTTCACAACACGGAAAACTTTTCAAGAAAACAGTTTGAAGAGGTAAGTGTTACTCACTCTGTTATTTAAAAAAAAGAAGAACATGGATAAAAGCTCAATATCAGGAATTATTGGTTGGATGCAAATCCAAACTACAAAAAGATTTCGCCACCCAGTATTCAAAATGCCATCCGTAAAATGTCTACAAACAATGAATGTTGACGGGTTAGTGGAGAAAGGCATACCCACTATGCTGCTGGTTAGATGTAAACTGGTAACAGCTAATCATGAGAACAGAATGGAGCTGCATTTAAAAGGTAAAAACTGAGCTACCATATCTTGCAGCTGAGCCCCTAGTGGGCCTATACCCTAAGAAGACCAGAATCGGAAAGGCAGAGACAGGAAAACCTGCACTGCAGCCATATTTACAATAGCCAAGACAGGCAAGCAAACAAAATGTCCATCAACAGATAAATGGACAAAGAAGAAGCGGTATACGTTCCCAATGGAATAGTAGCCTCGGGAAAAAAATGAACAGTGCCGTTTCCAGGAGTGCAGATGAGCCTAGAAGTAATCATATTGGGTTAAGTGAATCAAAAGGGAATGACAAATATCCTATGGTATCGTTTATACATGTTATCCTAAGATTGCTACCAATGAACATATTTCCAAAGAAAAAGACACTCACAGACTTATAAAACAAACTAATGGTTAACCAAAATGAAAGGTGGGAGGATGGATAAATTAGGATTATGGGGCTAACATACATATACTAATATATGTTAAATGTCTATAAACATATAACATATAAACTATATGAATTGTAAAGTCACCAATACATATAAAATATATAATGACAAAACACCTATCAAATACCAAGCGAGGTCTACTCAACATTCTGTAATAACATACATGGTAACCGGATCCGAAGATGAACAGACATATGTATGTATCATTGAGCAGATTCTGTACAGCCAGACAATCACAACACTCTAATCAAATTTACTCCGGTAAGAAATATAAATTAAATTTTAAACACAAACATAAGTAAGGAGACACAACCTTCTGAGGGCTTGCCCTAGCACATTCCACTCTAAATTACGACCTCGCAACACTACCTCCAGGAAGACACTGTTGCCCTAGTAACAACAGTTGGGAACGTAATAATGTTGCCGCCTTGTGGCTGTTTCCCACAACAGCAGCTTTAAACCCAGTGCTAATGGTGGCTTAATAGTCACAAGGCCTGCAGGGCTGCAAATGACACCTGCCCTCCAAAAATGCCCTGGGGTAGGGAATAGGCAAGAAAATTCAACACATGACAAAATTGTCAAGAAGGCAATATGAAGAGGGAAGTTGTACTCACTCTTTAAGAAAAAAAAGGAAAAGAAAATGCAGGACATGCCTAAAGCTCAGTATAAGGAATTAGTAGCCACATGCAAATCCAACCTCCAGAATGGTTTCATCTCACACCAGTCAAATGACCATCAGCGAAAAGTCTACAAACTATAAACACTGAAGGGGTTTTAGAGAACTGTGTACCTTCTAGCTGCTGGTGGGATGTAAAGTGGTATCAGCACTAATGAAAACTGAACGGAGCTGCTTTAAAAGGAAAAAATTGAGCTACCATATGATGCGGCAGGGCACCTTTTGGGCCTCTAACCTAAGACCAACAGAATCGGAAAGACAGAGGCAGACAAATGTGCACTGCAGCAATATTGAAGTAGCCAAGACATGGAAGCAAAAAAAGGGTCCATAAACAAATGAATGGACAAAGAAGAAATGGTATATGGACACATTGGAATATTAGTCACGAAAAAAAATAAAAGAATGGCATAGGCAGCACCACAGATGAGCCTAGAGATAATCACACAATGTGAAGTAAGTCAGAATGCGAGAGACAAATGTCCTAGGATATCACTTATGTCATCTGAAAATTCATAAATTGAACATATTTCCACAGAGAAAGACAATGTCACATTGAGAAGACACACTTATGGTTAAGCCAAAGAAAAGGTGTGAGGAATGGATAAATTAGGATATTGGGGCTAACAAACATATACTAATACATATAAAATATATCTTCCCCAAAGACCTATGGAATACCAAGAGTGGTCTACTCAACACTCTGTAATAACCTACATGGAAAAGGACCCAAAGATTAATAGATACATGTGTATGTGTGAATGAACAAGATTCTGTTCAACCAGAGCAAAAGACACTTTTCAATCAAATTTCCTCTGATAAAAACTACAACTTAAAGACACAAACAAGAATTAAGGAGGCTAAACCTTACAGGGGTTTGTCTGGGCACATTCCACTCTAATCTGCAACTAAAAAGCGCAACTTGCAGCAGGGTTCTATTTCCCTAGCAAGCAGAGTTGACAACGTAGAAATGCTGCCACCCTAAGGACGTTTCCTCAAACAGCAGCTTTCAATCTACTGCTAATGGTCACTAATATTCACAAGGACTGCAGGGCTGTAAATGACTCATGCCCTCAAAAAATGTCCTGGGGTTGGGAATGTCCAAAAAAGTTCACAACATGGAAAACTTTTCAAGAAAACAGTTTGAAGAGGTAAGTGTTACTCACTCTGTTATTTAAAAAAAAGAAGAACATGGATAAAAGCTCAATATCAGGAATTATTGGTTGGATGCAAATCCAAACTACAAAAAGATTTCGCCACCCAGTATTCAAATTGCCATCCGAAAAATGTCTACAAACAATGAATGTTGACGGGTTAGTGGAGAAAGGCATACCCACTATGCTGCTGGTTGGATGTAAACTGGTAACAGCTAATCATGAGAACAGAATGGAGCTGCATTTAAAAGGTAAAAACTGAGCTACCATATCTTGCAGCTGAGCCCCTAATGGGCCTATACCCTAAGAAGACCAGAATCGGAAAGGCAGAGACAGGAAAACCTGCACTGCAGCCATATTTACAATAGCCAAGACAGGCAAGCAAACAAAATGTCCATCAACAGATAAATGGACAAAGAAGAAGCGGTATACGTACCGAATGGAATAGTAGCCTCAGGAAAAAAATGAACAGTGCCATTTTCAGGAGTGCAGATGAGCCTAGAAGTAATCATATTGGGTTAAGTAAGTCAAAAGGGAATGACAAATATCCTATGGTATCGTTTATACATGTTATCCTAAGATTGCTACCAATGAACATATTTCCAAAGAAAAAGACACTCACAGACTTATAAAACAAACTAATGGTTAACCAAAATGAAAGGTGGGAGGATGGATAAATTAGGATTATGGGGCTAACATACATATACTAATATATGTTAAATGTCTATAAACATATAACATATAAACTATATGAATTGTAAAGTCACCAATACATATAAAATATATAATGACAAAACACCTATCAAATACCAAGCGAGGTCTACTCAACATTCTGTAATAACATACATGGTAACCGGATCTGAAGATGAACAGACATATGTATGTATCATTGAGCAGATTCTGTACAGCCAGACAATCACAACACTCTAATCAAATTTACTCCGGTAAGAAATATAAATTAAATTTTAAACACAAACATAAGTAAGGAGACACAACCTTCTGAGGGCTTGCCCCAGCACATTCCACTCTAAATTACGACCTCGCAACACTACCTCCAGGAAGACACTGTTGCCTTAGTAACAACAATTGGGAACGTAATAATGCTGCTGCCTTGTGGCTGTTTCCCACAACAGCAGCTTTAAACCCAGTGCTAATGGTGGCTTAATAGTCACAAGGCCTGCAGGGCTGCAAATGACACCTGCCCTCCAAAAATGCCCTGGGGTAGGGAATAGGCAAGAAAATTCAACACATGACAAATTTGTCAAGAAGTCAATATGAAGAGGGAAGTTGTACTCACTCTTTAAGAAAAAAAAGGAAAAGAAAATGCAGGACATGCCTAAAGCTCAGTATAAGGAATTAGTAGCCACATGCAAATCCAACCTCCAGAATGGTTTCATCTCACACCAGTCAAATGACCATCAGCAAAATGTCTACAAACTGTAAATGTTGAAGGGGTTTTAGAGAACTGTGTACCTTCTATCTGCTGGTGGGACGTAAAGTGGTATCAGCACTAACGAAAACTGCACGGAGCTGCTTTAAATGGTAAAAATTGAGCTACAATATGATGCGGCAGCGCACCTTTTGGGCCTATATCCTAAGACCACCAGAATCAGAAAGACAGAGGCAGGCAAATGTGCACTGCAGCAATATTGAAGTAGCCAAGACATGGAAGCAAAAAAAGGTCCATAAACAAATGAATGGATAAAGAAGTGGTGTATGGACACATTGGAATATTAGTCACGAAAAAAATAAAAGAATGGCATAGGCAGCACCACAGATGAGCCTAGAGATAATCACACAACGTGAAGTAAGTCAGAATGCGAGAGACAAATGTCCTAGGATATCACTTATGTCATCTGAAAATTCATAAAAATGAACATATTTCCACAGAGACAGACAATCTCACATTGAGAAAACACACTTAAGGTTAAGCCAAAGAAAAATTGTGAGGAATGGATAAAATAGGATATTGGGGTTAGCAAACATATACTAATACATATAAAATATATCATCCCCAAAAACCTATGGAATACCAAGAGTGGTCAACTGAACACTCTGTAATAATCGACATGGAAAAGGACCCAAAGATCAATAGATATATGTATATGTGTAAATGAACAAGATTCTGTTCACCCAGAACAAATTCAATCAAATTTTTCAATCAAATTTTTCAATCAAATTTCCTCTGATAAAAACTACAACTTAAAGACACAAACAAGAATTAAGGAGGCTAAACCTTACGGGGGTTTGTCCTGGCATATTCCACTCTAATCTGCAACCAAAAAGCACAACTTGCAGCAAGGTTCTGTTTCCCTAGCAAGCAGAGTAGGCAACGTGGAAATGCTGCCACCCTAAGGCCGTTTCCTCAAACAGCAGCTTTCAATCTACTGCTAATGGTCACTAATATTCACAAGGACTGCAGGGCTGTAAATGACTCATGCCCTCAAAAAATGTCCTGGGCTTGGGAATGGCCAAAAAAGTACACAACACGGAAAATTTTTCAAGAAAACAGTTTGAAGAGGTAAGTGTTACTCACTCTGTTATTTAAAAAAAAAGAAGAACATGGATAAAAGCTCAATATCAGAAATTATTGGTTGGATGGAAATCCAAACTACAAAAAGATTTCGCCACCCAGCATTCAAAATGCCATCCATAAAACGTCTACAAACAATGAATGCTGACGGGTTAGTGGAGAAAGGCATACCCACTATGCTGTTGGTTGGATGTAAATTGGTAACAGCTAATCATGAGAACAGAATGGAGCTGCATTTAAAAGGTAAAAACTGAGCTACCATATCTTGCAGCTGAGCCCCTAATGGGCCTATACCCTAAGAAGACCAGAATCGGAAAGGCAGAGACAGGAAAACCTGCACTGCAGCCATATTTACAATAGCCAAGACAGGCAAGCAAACAAAATGTCCATCAACAGATAAATGGACAAAGAAGAAGCGGTATACGTTCCCAATGGAATAGTAGCCTCGGGAAAAAAATGAACAGTGCCGTTTCCAGGAGTGCAGATGAGCCTAGAAGTAATCATATTGGGTTAAGTGAATCAAAAGGGAATGACAAATATCCTATGGTATCGTTTATACATGTTATCCTAAGATTGCTACCAATGAACATATTTCCACAGAAAAACACTCTCACAGACTTATAAAACAAACTAATGGTTAACCAAAATGAAAGGTGGGAGGATGGATAAATTAGGATTATGGGGCTAACATACATATACTAATATATGTTAAATGTCTATAAACATATAACATATAAACTATATGAATTATATAATCACCAATACATATAAAATATATAATGACAAAACTACCACCAAATACAAAGGTAGGTCTACTCAACATTCTGTAATAACATACATGGTAAGAGGATCCGAAGATGAACAGACATATGTATGTATCATTGAGCAGATTCTGTACAGCCAGACAATCACAACACTCTAATCAAATTTACTCCAGTAAGAAATAGAAATTAAATTTAAAAAACAAACATAAGTAAGGAGACATAACCTTCTGAGGGCTTGCCCCAGCACATTCCACTCTAATTTACAACCTCGCAACACTACCTCCAGGAAGATTCTGTTGCCCTAGTAACAAGAGTTGAGAACGTAATAATGCTGCCGCCTTGTGGCTGTTTCGCACAACAGCAGCTTTAAACCCAGTGCTAATGGTTACTTAATAGTCACAAGGCCTGCAGGGCTGTAAATGACACCTGTCCTACAAAAATGCCCTGGGGTAGGGAATAGGCAAGAAAATTCAACACATGACAAATTTGTCAAGAAGTCAATATGAAGAGGGAAGTTGTACTCACTCTTTAAGAAAAGAAAGGAAAAGAAAAAAACAGAACATGCCTAAAGCTCAGTATACGGAATTAGTAGCCACATGCAAATCCAACCTCCAGAAAGGTTTCAGCTCACACCAGTCAAATGACCATCAGCAAAAAGTCTACAAATTATAAATGCTGAAGGGGTTTTAGAGCACTGTGTACCTTCTAGCTGCTGGTGGGATGTAAAGTGGTATCAGCACTAACGAAAACTGAACGGAGCTGCTTTAAAAGGTAAAAATTGAGCTACCATATGATGCAGCAGGGCACCTTTTGGGCCTATAACCTAAGACCACCAGATTCGGAAAGACAGAGGCAGGCAAATGTGCACTGCAGCAATATTGAAATAGTAGCCAAGAAATGGAAGCAAAAAAAAGGTCCATAAACAAATGAATGGATAAAGAAGAAGTGGAATATGGACACATTGGAATATTAGTCACGAAAAAAAAAATAAAAGAAAGGCATAGGCAGCACCACAGATGAGCCTAGAGATAATCACACAACATGAAGTAAGTCAGAATGTGAGAGACAAATGTCCTAGGATATCACTTATGACATCTGACAATTCATAAAAATGAACATGTTTCCACAGAGAAAGACAATCTCACATTGAGAAGACAAACTTATGGTTAAGCTAATAAAAGGTGTGAGGAATGGATAAATTAGGATATTGGGGTTAACAAACATATACTAATACATATAAAATATATAATCCCCAAAGAACTATTGAATACCAAGAGTGGTCAACTGAACACTCTGTAATAATCGACATGGAAAAGGACCCAAAGATCAACTGATATATATATATATGTGTAAATGAACAAGATTCTGTTCACCCAGAACAAAAGACATTTTTCAATCAAATGTCCTCGGACAAAAACTACAACTTAAAGACACAAACAAGAATTAAGGAGGCTAAACCTTATGGGGGTTTTTCCTGGCACATTCCACTCTAATCTGCAACCAGAAAGCACAACTTGCAGCAAGGTTCTGTTTCCCTAGCAAGCAGAGTTGGCAACGTAGAAATGCTGCCACCCAAAGGCCGTTTCCTCAAACAGCAGCTTTCAATCTACTGCTAATGGTCACTAATATTCACAAGGACTGCAGGGCTGTAAGTGACTCATGCCCTCAAAAAATGTCCTGGCGTTGGGAATGGTCAAAAAAGTTCACAACACTGAAAACTTTTCAAGAAAACAGTTTGAAGAGGTAAGTGTTACTCACTCTGTTATTTAAAAAAAAGAAGAACATGGATAAAAGCTCAGTATCAGGAATTATTGGTTGGATGCAAATCCAAACTACAAAAAGATTTCGCCACTCAGTATTAAAATGCCATCCGTAAAACGCCTACAAACAATGAATGCTGACGGGTTAGTGGAGAAAGGCATACCCACTATGCTGTTGGTTGGATGTAAATTGGTAACAGCTAATCATGAGAACAGAATGGAGCTGCATTTAAAAGGTAGAAACTGAGCTACCATATGTTGCGGCCGATCCCCTAATGGGCCTATACCCTAAGAAGACCAGAATCGGAAAGGCACAGACAGGAAAACATGCACTGCAGCCATATTTACAATAGCCAAGACAGGCAAGCAAACAAAATGTCCATCAACAGATAAATGGACAAAGAAGAAGCGGTATACGTGCCCAATGGAATAGTAGCTTCGGGAAAAAAATGAACAGTGCCGTTTTCAGGAGTGCAGATGAGCCTAGAAATAATTGGGTAAGTAATTGGGTAAAGTAAGTCAAAAGGGAATGACAAATATCCTATGGTATCGTTTATACATGTTATCCTAAGATTGCTACCAATGAACATATTTCCACAGAAAAACACTCTCACAGACTTATAAAACAAACTAATAGTTAACCAAAATGAAAGGTGGGAGGATGGATAAATTAGGATTATGGGGCTAACATACATACACTAATGTATGTTAAATGTCTATAAACATATAACATATAAACTATATGAATTATATAATCACCAATACATATAAAATATATAATGACAAAATACCTACCAAATACCAAGGGAGGTCTACTCAGCATTCTGTAATAACATACATGGTAACAGGATCCGAAGATGAACAGACATATGTATGAATCATTGAGCAGATTCTGTACAGCCAGACAATCACAACACTCTAATCAAATTTTCTCCTATATGAAATATAAATTAAATTTTAAAAACAAACATAAGTAAGGAGACATAACCTTCTGAGGGCTTGCCCCAGCACATTCCACTCTAATTTACAACCTTGGAACACTACCTCCAGGAAGACTCTGTTGCCCTAGTAACAAGAGTTGAGAACGTAATAATGCTGCCACCTTGTGGCTGTTTCGCACAACAGCAGCTTTAAACCCAGTGCTAATGGTTGCTTAATAGTCACAAGGCCTGCAGGGCTGTAAATGACACCTGCCCTCAAAAAATGCCCTGGGATAGGGAATAGGCAAGAAAATTCAACACATTACAAATTTTTCAAGAAGTCAATATGAAGAGGGAAGTTGTACTTACTCGTTAAGAAAAGAAAGGAAAAGAAGAAGCAGAACATGCCTAAAGCTTAGTATAAGGAATTAGTAGCCACATGCAAATCCAACCTCCAGAATGGTTTCAGCTCACACCAGTCAAATGACCATCAGCAAAAATTCTACAAACTATAAATGCTGAAGGGGTTTTAGAAAACTGTGTACCCTCTAGCTGCTGGTGAGATGTAAAGTGGTTAACAGACAATAAAGAGAACAGAAAGGAGCTGCATTTAAAAGGAAAAATTGAGGTACCATTCAATCCAGCACTTGCACCTATGGGCCTCTCACCTGAGAAGACCAGAGTCAAGAAGACCCGGGCTGCAAAAGCTGCAGTGCAGCCTTATTCACAATAGACAAGACAGTGAAGCAACCAAAATGTCCATCAACAGATGAAGGGATAAAGAAATGGTCCATGTACACAATGAATACTAGCCATGGAAAACAATGAAACACTGCTCTTTTAGGCACCATAGATGATCTTGGAGATAATCACAGAACATGAGGTAAGTCGGAAAGCAAAAGTCCTATATCCTATGATATCACTTATAGGCGTTATCTAATAACTGACACAAATGAAC
Organism: Balaenoptera borealis; assembly: GCF_965194805.1. Taxonomy (NCBI): domain Eukaryota; kingdom Metazoa; phylum Chordata; class Mammalia; order Artiodactyla; family Balaenopteridae; genus Balaenoptera; species Balaenoptera borealis. The sequence continues at coordinate 150,811 of NW_028123433.1, forward strand.
ATATTTCCACAGAGAAAGTCAATCACAGACTTATTAAAATAAACTATGCTTATTTAAAAGGAAAGGTGGGGTTAATGGATAAATGAAGATTAGTGTTACCATATGTATACAAATACATATTATATACATATATCAAAAAGACCGACCATATAGCAAGGGAGGTTTACGGAACACTCTGTAATAATTTACATGGGAAGAGACTCTCTACTTAAATAGATATATTTAATGTGTAAATGAACCAGAGTGTGTACACCTTGGACAAGCAACATTCTAACCATTTCCCCAATTTTAAAAATTAAAACAACGAACTAGGAGTAATGAGACATAAACTTATGGGGGGTTTTCCTGGCACATTCCATTCAAATTTACAACCTAGGTAAACGACTTCCAGAACGGCTCTGCTGCCCTCGTACCCAGATTTGGGAATGGGGAAATGCTGCATGATTGTGGCCGTTTCCCACAACAGCAGCTTTAAACCCACTGCAAAAGGTCACTAAATATTCACCAATTGCAGTTCTGTAAATGACACCTGCCCTCCAAAAAATACTGAGGTTGAAAATCGACCAAAAAATTCAAGAGTGCAACCTTCCAAAAAGACAATTTGAAGAAGTATATTGTACTCACACTTTTTTTCCTTTTTTTCTTTTAACAGAAAAGAAAAAGGCGTGGACAAATGATGAATTTTAGGAATATTTACAGACATGTAAACCCAAATTACAAAAACCTATCAGCTCACACCAGTCAGAATGGCCATCAACAAAAATGCTGCAAACAATAAATGCTGATGTGATTGTGGACAAATGCGTACCCTCGATTCTAAGGGGGACGTGGTAAGAGCCACTAATGAAAGCACAATTGAGGTGCCTTGAAAAGGTAAACATTGAGCTACCATACCAGTCAATCAATCATACCCACTGCTGGGTCCATCACCTGAGAAAATGAAAATCAAAAATCACAGGCTGGCAATCCTGCACTCCAGCAATATTTACCATAGGCAACATTTGGAAGCAACGAAAATGTCCATCAACAGAGGAATGCACCAAGAAGAAGTGGTCCATGTATACAATGGAATATTAGCCATGGAAAACATTGAAGCACTGCTCTTTGAGGCACCATAGATGAGCCTGGAGATAATCACAAAACATGAAGTAGGTTGGAAAGCAAAAGACCTATATCCTATAATATCACTTATGGCATTATCTAATAACTGACACAAATGAACATTTTTCCAAAGAGAAAGACACTCACAGGCTTAGAAAACAAACTATGCTCATCTAAAAGGAAAGGAGGGGGGAATTTATAAATGAAGATTAGTGTTAGTATACGTATACAAATACATACTATATACATATATCAAAAAGCCAGACCATATATTAAGGGGGTCTACGGAACACTCTGTACTATTTTACATGGGAAGAGGATCTGTACATGAATAGATATATATAATGTACAAATGAACCAGATTGTGTACACTTAGGACAAACAATACTCTAATCTTCACTCCGATTAAAAAAATGAACAAAACCAAGAAGTAATGAGACATAAACTTATCGGGGTATCTCCTGACACATTCCATTCTAATTTACAACCTAGGAACATGACTTCCGGAAAGGCTCTTGCCCTAGTATCCAGATTTGGGAATGGAGAAAGTCTACCTCATTGTAGCCGTTTCCCGCAACAGCAGCTTTAAACCCATTGATTAAGGTCACTACATATTCACAAAACTTGCAGGCCTGTAAATGACACCTACCCTCCAAAACAATCCTGGGGTTGAAAATTGACCGAAAAATTCAAAAGAGGGCAACGTTCCAAGAAGACAATTTCAAGAGGTATATTGTACTCACACTTTTTTCTTTTTTTTAAACAGAAAAGAAAAAGGCGTGGAAAAATGATGAATTTTAGAAATTTTAATGATATGCATACCCATATTACAAAAACCTATCAGCTCACAGCAGTCAGAATGGCCATTAGGAAAAATCCTGCAAAAATTAAATGCTGAAGCGATTGTGGAGAAATGCGTACCCTCGGTTGTAAGGGGGGGGGCATGTAAAGAGCCACTAATGAAAACACAATGTAGGTGCTTTGAAAAGGGAAACTTTGAGCTACCAGTCAATCAATCACAGCCACTGCTGGGCCTATCACCTGAGAAAATGAGAATCAAAAAGTCACAGGCTGGCAAGCCTGTACGTCAGCAATATTTAACATAGTCAACACTTGGAAGCAACAAAAATGTCCATCAACAGAGGAATGCACCAAGAAGAAGTGGTCCTTGTATACAATGGAGTATTACTCCAGTAAAAAATATCAATTAAATTTAAAAAACAAACAAATGTAAGGAGACATCAGCGTTTGTGGGTTTATCTGAGCACATTCCACTTTAATTTATAACCGAGGAACACCACTGGCGGGTAGGTCTGTTTCCCAAGTACCAGCGTGGGGAACGTAGAAAGGCTGCCACCCTCTGGCTGTTACCTGCAAAAGCAGCTTTACAGCCTGGGCTAATGGTCACTTCATATGAACAAGTACTGCAGGGCTGTAAATGAAACCTGCCCTCAAAATGTCTTGAGGGAGGTAATGGCCAAAAATTTTCAAAATGTGACACATACTTAAGAAAACACTTTGAAGATCTAAGCTGTAATCACAGTTTGATAAATAAAAAGGACATGCTTTAAAGCTCAATTTCAACAGATTATGGGACACATGCAAATTCAACCACAAAGAGGTCTCAGCTCGCACCTGTCAGAATAACCATCAGCAAGAGAACTACAAACAATAAATATTGAAGGTGTTTTGGAGAAATGCATACCCTCAACTTTAAGTGGGACGTAACCTGGAAAGAGCAACTAATGAGAACTGAATGGTGGTGCCTTTAAAATGTACACACTGAGCTACCATATGATACAGCAAGCCCACTCCTTGTCCTATAACATAAGAAGATAAAACTGGAAAGACACAGGCAAGCAAATGTGCATTGCAGCAGTATTACAATAGCCAAGACATGGACGCAACCAAAAAGTCCATCAAGAGGTGCGTGGTCAAAGAAGAACTGGTACACGTACAGATGGAATATTAGCCAGAGAAAAAAATGAAACAATGCCATTTGCAGCACCATGTATCATTCTTGTGGTAATCAGGTAAATTGTACTAAGTCAGAAAGCAAAAGACACATATCCTATAATATCACTTATAGGTCTTAGCTAAAAATTGATACCAATGAAGATATTTCCACAGAGAAATGCAATCACAGATTCATTAACTAAGCTTATGGTTCACCAAATGGAAAGGTGTGAGGATTGGATACATTAGGATATTGGGGTTAAGATAGATATAGAAACACATGTGAAATATGTAATCACCAAAGACCTATGTAATACCAAGAGAAGATTACTCAACAGTGTGTCATAACCTACATGGGAAAATGATCCAAAGAAGAATAGATATATGTATATGTTTAAAAGAATCACATCTTGCACACCTAGAAGAAACAAAACATTTTAATCAAATTTGCTCAGATAAAAATTAAAAATTAAATTAAAAAAAGAACAAGAAGTAATGAGACATAAACTTAAGGGGCTTTTTGCTGACACATTGTATTCTAATTTCCAACCAGAACATGACTTCCATTAAGGCTCTGTCATCACTAATAAAGCAGCTTTATAAGCAATGTTGAAGATAGCTTAAAAGAAGTCTCACTAATTATTGATAGTAACAAGAAAACAAAGTAAAGTAAAAATCTCACTGCAAAAAGTATACATAGAGTAAGGATAGTAGATCAAACACTTATTAAACTTCTGTAAAGAATAAAAGACAACAGTAGTATGTTTTTTTAAAAAGAGAGGGCCCAAATAAACCTGAAATGAAAGAGATGATGTTACAACAGACACCACAGAAATACAAAGTATCCTAAGATACACACAGCGTAACTCAGGGCTCAGACTGGACAGAACCCACTCTCCAGTCCCCTGTACATGACCTACAGGAGCCTCAGGAACTGAGGAGGGGGTCCCTGAGGAGAGGCTCAAGATAGAATATGGTAGGCATTAACATGGCTGCATTCATCTTAAACATGCCTGAACTACATTCACACGAGATGATTTTGTCCTGTATGTACATTGGCACCTCTAGTCGGAACTGCAGATCTTTGGCTTCATCACCTCTACTGACAGCATTAGCTTCACCTGCTGTGGATCGTCTCTTATAGGATTTCTAGAACCACAAAACATCGAAGCTTCACAGGACCCAGAGTCTGTGCGACTCCACGCAGAGTCTCAGAGTCTCAAGTCCACTCAGATACTCCACTCTTGGAGGGCACACACAAAGTAGTGTGCACATCAGGACCCAGGGGAAGGAGCAGTGACCCTGTAAGAGAATGACCAGAACTACCTGCTAGTTTTAGAGGGTCTCCTGCAGAGGCAGGTGCTGGCTGTGGCTGTGGCTCACCATGAGGACAACGACACTGGCAGCAGAAGTTCTGGGAAATACTCCTTGGTGTGAGCCCTCCCAGAGTCCACCATTAGCCCTACCAAGAGCAAGGTAGGCTCCAGTGCTGGCTTGCCTCAGGCCAAACAACCAACAGGGAGGGAACCCAGCCCCATGCATCAGCAGACAAGCGGATTAAACTTTTTTATTAAAGTTTTATTTAATCCACAGACAAGCGGATTAAAGCTCTGCCCACCAAAGCAACACCCAGCTCTACCCACCACCAGTCCCTCCCATCAGGAAGCTTGCACAAGCCTCTAAGATAGACTCATCCACTGGAGAGCAGACAGCAGAAGCAAGAAGAACTACAATTCTGAAGCCTGTGGAAGGAAAACCACATTCACAGAAAGATAGACAAAATGAAAAGGCAGAGGACTTTATACCAGATCAAGGAACAAGATAAAACCCCAGAAAAAAAACGAAATGAGGTGGAGATAGGGAACCTCCCAGAAAAAGAATTCCAAATAATGATAGTGAAGATGATCCAAGACCTTGGAAAAAGAATGGAGGCAAAGTTCGAGAAGATGCAAGAAATGCTTAACAAAGACCTAGAAGAATTAAGGAACAAACACCTAGAAGAATTAAAGAACAAACAAACAGAGGTGAATAATATAATAACTGAAATGAAAAATACACTAGAAGGAATCAGTAGCAGAATAACTGTGGCAGAAGAACGGATAAGTGACCTGGAAGACAGAAAGGTGGAAATCACTGTCATGGAACAGAATAAAGAAAAAGAATGAAAATAAATGAAGACACCCTAAGAGTCCTCTGGGACAACATTAAACGCAACAACATTCACATTATAGGGGTCCCAGAAGGAGAAGAGAGAGAGAAAGGACCCAAGAATATATTTGAAGAGATTATAGTCAAAAACTTCCCTAGCATGGGAACAGAAATAGCCAGCCAAGTCCAGGAAGTGCAGAGAGTCCCAGGCAGGATAAACCAAAGGAGAAAAATGCCAAGACACATAGTAACCAAATTGACAACAATTAAAGACAAAGAAAAATTATTGAAAGCAACAAGGGAAAAATGACAAATAACATACAAGGGAACTCCCATAACAGCTGATTTCTCAGCAGAAAATCTACAAGCCAGAATGGAGTGGCATGATAAATTTAAAGTGATGAAAGGGAAGAACCTACAACCAAGAGTACTCCACCCAGCAAGGATCTCATTCAGATTTCACAGAGAAATCAAAAGTCCTACAGACAAGCAAAAGCTAAGAGAATTCAGCACCATGAAACCAGCTCTACACCAAATGCTAAAGGAACTTCTCTAAGTGGGAAACACAAGAGAAGAAAAGGACCCACCAAGACAAACCCGTAACAATTAAGAAAATAGTAATAGGAACATTCGTATCGATAATTACCTTAAAAATGAATGGACTAAATGTTCCAACCAAAAGACACAGGCTCTCTGAATGGAAACAAAAACAAGACCCATATATATGCTGTCTACAAGAGACCCATTTCAGACCTAGGGACACATACAGACTGAAAGTGAGGCGATGGAAAAATATATTCTATGCAAATGAAAATCAAAATAAAGCTGGAGTAGCAATACTCATATCAGATAAAATAGATTTTAAAATAAAGAATGTTACAAGAGGCAAGGAAAGACACTACATAATGGTCAAGGGATCAATCCAAGAAGAAGATATAACAATTATAAATATATATGTACCCAACATAGGAGCACCTCAATATATAAGGCAACTGCTAACAGCTAAAAAAGAGGAAATCGACAGTAACACAGTAATAGCGGGGGACTTTAACAGCTCACTTACACCAGTGGAGATCATCCAGACAGAAAATTAATAAGGAAACACAAGCTTTAAATGACACAATAGACCAGATAGAGTTAATTGATATAGGACATTCCATCCAAAAACAGCAGATTACACGTTCTTCTCAACTGCACACGGAACATTCTCCAGGAGAGATCACATCTTGGGTCACAAAAAAGCCTCAGTAAATTTAAGAAAACTGAAATCATATAAAGAAGCTGTTCTGACCAAAATGCTATGAGATTAGAAATCAATTACAGGGAAAAAACCGTAAAAAACACAAACACATGGAGGCTAAACAATACGTTACTAAATAACCAAGAGATCACTGAAGAAATAAAAGACGAAATCAAAAACTACCTAGAGACAAAATGACAACAAAAACACGATGATCCAAAACCTATGGGATGCAGCAAAAACAGTTCTAAGAGGGAAGTTTATAGCAATACAAGCCTACCTCAAGAAACAAGAAAAATCTCAAATAAACAATCTAACCTTACACCTAGAGGAACTAGAGAAAGAAGAACAAAACCCAAAGTTAGTAGAAGGAAAGGAATCATAAAGATCAGAGCAGGAATAAATGAAATAGAAACAAAGAAAACGAAAGCAAAGATCAATAAAACTAAAAGCTGGTTCTTTGACAAGATAAACAAAAATGATAAACCTTTAGCCAGACTCAAGAAAAAGAGGGAGAGGACTCAAATCAACAAAATTAGAAGTGAAAAAGGAGAAGTTACAACAGACACCACAGGAATACAAAGCATCCTAAGAGACTACTACAAGCAACTCTATGCCAATAAAATGGACAACCTGGAAGAAATGGACAAATTCTTAGAAAGGGATAACCTTCCAAGACTGAATCAGGAAGAAATAGAAAATATGAACAAACCTATCACAAGCAATGAAATTGAAACTGTGATTAAAAATCTTCCAACAAACAAAAGTCCAGAACCAGATGGCATCACAGGTGAATTCTATCAAATATTTAGAGAAGAGCTAACACCCAACCTTCTCAAATTCTTCAAAACAATTGCAGGGGAAGGAACACTCCCAAACTCATTCTATGAGACCACCATCACCCTGATACCAAAACCAGACAAAGATACTACAAGGAAAGAAAATTATAGACCAATATCACTGATGAATATAGATGTAAAAATCCTCAACAAAATACTAGCAAACAGAATCGAACAACACATTAAAAGGATCATACACCATGATCAAGTGGGGTTTATCCCAGGGATGCAAGGATTCTTCAATATACACAAATCAATGTGATACACCATATTAACAAGTTGTAGAATAAAACCATATGATCATCTCAATAGATGCAGGAAAAGATTTTGAGAAAATTCAACACCCATTTATGATAAAAACTCTGCAGAGTGTGGGCATAGAGGGAAACTACCTCAACATAATAAAGACCATATATGACAAACCCACAGCAAACAGCATTCTCAATGGTGAAAAACTGAAAGCATTTCCTCTAAGATCAGCAACAAGACGAGGATGTCCACTCTCACCACTACTATTTGACATAGCTTTGGAAGTCCTAGCCATGGCAATCAGAGAAGAAAAAGAAATAAAAGGAATACAAAAAGGAAAAGAAGAAGTAAAATTGTCACTGTTTGCAGATGACATCATATCATAGATAGAGAATCCTAAAGATGCCACCAGAAAACCACTGGAGTTAATCAATGAATTTGGTAAAGTTGCAGGATACAAAATTAATGCACAGAAATTGCTTGCATTCCTATACACTAACAATGAAAGATCAGAAAGAGAAATTAAGGAAACAATCCCATTACCACTGCAACAAAAAGAATAAAATACCTAGGAATAAACCTAACTAAGGAAGTAAAAGCCCTGTACTCAGAAAACTATAAGACACTGATGAAAGAAATCAAAGATGATATAAACAGATGGAGACATACACCATGTTCTTGGATTAGAAGAATCAATATTGTGAAAAAGACTATACTACCCAAAGCAATCTACAGATTCAATGCAATCACTATCAAAATACCTTTGGCATTTTCTACAGAACTAGAAAAAAATCTTAAAATTTGTAGGGAGACACAAAAGACCCCGGATAGCCAAAGCAGTCTTGAGGTGAAAAAAAAAAAGAGCTGGAGGAATCAGACTTACAGACTTCAGACTATATTACAAAGCTACAGTAATCAAGATAATAATGGTACTGACACAAAAACAGAAATAGAGATCAATAGAACAGGATAGAAAGCACAGAGATAAACCCACGTACCTATGGTTAACTAATCTATGACAAAGGAGGCAAGGGTATACAATGGAGAAAAGACAGTGTCTTCAGTAAGTGGTGCTGGGAAAACTGGACAGCTACATGTAAAAGAATGAAATTAGAACACTCCCTAACACCATACACAAACATAAACTCCAAATGGATTAGAGACCTAAATGTAAGACCAGCCACTATAAAACTCTTAGAGGAAAACATAAGCAGAACAGTCTATGACAAAAATCACAGCAAGATCCTTCTTTGACGCACCTCCTAGATAAATGGAAATAAAAACAAAAATTAAAAAATGGGATCTAATGAAACTTAAAATATTTTGCAAAGCAAAGGAAAACATAAGCAAGATGAAAAGACAACCATCAGAATGGGAGAAAATATTTTCAAATGAAGCAAACGGCAAAGGATTAATCTCCGAAAAGCAGCTCATGTAGCTCAATATCACAAAACCAAACAACCCAATCCAAACATGGGCAGAAGACCTAAATAGACATTTCTCCAAAGAAGATATACAGATTGCCAACAAACACATGAAAGAATGCTCAACATCACTGATCATTAGAGAAATGCAAATCGAAATTACAATGAGGTATCATCACACACAGGTAAGAATGGCCATCATCAAAAAAATCTACAAACAATAAATGCTGCAGAGGTGTGCAAAAAAGGGAACCCTCTTGCACCATTGGTGGGAGTGTAAATTGATACAGCCACTATCGAGAACAGTATGGAGGTTCCTTAAAAAACTAAAAATAGAACTACCATATGACACAGCAATCCCACTAGTGGGCATATACCTGGAGAAAACCATAATTCAAAAAGAGTCATGTTCCACAATGTTCATTGCAGCTCTATTTGCAATAGCCAGGACATGGAAGCAACCTAAGTGTCCATCAAGTGATGAATGGGTAAAAAAGATATTGCACATCTTCAATATAAAATGGAATATTACTCAGCCATAAAAAGAAATGAAATTGAGTTATTTGTAGTGAGATGGATGGACCTAGAGTCTGTCCTACAGAGTGAAGTAAGTCAGAAAGAGAAAAACAAATACTGTATGCTAACACATATATATGGAATCTAAAAGAAAAAAAGTTTATGAAGAACCTAGGGGCAGGAAAAGATTAAGGACACAGACGTAGAGAAAGGACTTGAGGATACGGGGAGGGGGAAGGGTAAGCTGGGACAAAGTGAGAGAGTGGTATGGACTTATATACACTACCAAATGTAAAATTGATAGCTACTGGGAAACAGCCACATAGCACAGGGAGATCAGCTCGGTGCTTTGTGACCACCTAAAGGGGTGGGAAAAGGGAGTGAGAGGGAGGTGAAAGAGGGAGGGGATATGGTGTTATATGTATACGTATAGCTGATTCACTTTTTTATACAGCAGAAACTAACACACAATTGTAAAGCAATTATACTCCAATAAAGATGTAAAAGAAAAAAAAAGAAAGCCCAGAGACAAACCTACAAACCTATGGTCCACTAATCTATGACAAAGGAGGCAAGGATATACAATGGAGAAAAGACAGTCTCTTCAATAAGTGGTGCTGGGAAAAATGGACAGCTACATGTAAAAGAATGAAATTAGAACACTCCCTAACACCATACACAAAAAATAAACTCAAGATGGATTAGAGACCAAAATGTAAGACCTGACACTATAAAACTCTTAGAGGAAAACATAGGAAGAATACTCTTTGACGTAAATCACAGCAAGATCTTTTTTGATCCACCTCCTAGAGTAATGGAATAAAAAACAAAAATAAACAAATGGGAGCAAATGAAACCTAAAAGCTTTTGGAAAGCAAAGGAAACTACAAACAAGACGAAAAGACAACCCTCAGAATAGGAGAAAATATTTGCAAATGAATCAATGGACAAAGGATTAATCTCCAATATATATAAACAGCTCATGCAGCTCAACAGTAAAAAAACAAACCCAATCCCAAAATGGGCAGATGACGTAAATAGACATTTGCCCCAAGAAGACATACAGATGGCCACGAAGCACATGAAAAGCTGCTCAACATCACTAATTATTAGAGGAATATAAACCAAAACTACAATGAGGTATCACCTCACACAAGTTAGAATGGGCATCATCAGAAAATCTACAAACAACAAATGCTGGAGAGGGTGTGGAGAAAAGGGAACCCTCTTACACTATTTGTGAGAATGTAAATTGATACAGTCACTATGGAGAACAGTATGGAGGTTCCTTAAAAAACTAAAAATAGAATTACCATATGACCCAGCAATCCCACTACTGGGCATATACCCAGAGAAAACCATAATTCAAAAAGACACATTCAGCACAATGTTCATTGCAGCACTATTTACAATAACCAGGTCATGGAAGCAACCTAAATGCCCATAGACAGACAAATGGAAAAGATGTGGTACATATATAAAATGGAATATTACTCATCCATAAAAAGGAATGAAATTGGGTCATTTGTAGAGACGTGGATAGATCTAGAGACTGTCATACAAAGTGAAGTAAGTCAGAAAGAGAAAAACAAATATCGTATATTAACGCATACATGTGGAACCTAGAAAAATGGTACAGATGAACCGGTTTGCAAGGCAGAAATAGAGACACAGATGTAGAGAACAAATGTATGGACACCAAAGGGGGAAAGTGGCAGGGTGGTGGTGGTGGGATGAATTGCGAGCCTGGGATTGACACATATACACTTATATGTATAAAATAGATAACCAATAAGAACCTGCTGTATAAAAAAATGAATAAAATAAAATTAAAAAATTAAAAAATAAATAATATTTAAAAAAATAAAACAGAAAAAAAGTTCTGTCCTTCCCATAGACATATTTATATGAATGAATTATTTCCATGCTTATATCTATAAATACAAAAAGAGGAATAAAACCTACCTTGAACCAAAAAAGAAAAAAAAAACAGAACCCACTGGCCATACAGAGGAAAATCCTATCAGGGCACTTGCTCCAGTGGTAAACAATTCTGAATTTGGTCAGAGGTGGGGAATCGTCTCCCATGCAGCCAGCAGCCCCCACGCAAGGAGCGTCCTCATTGCAAAGCTGGGGGACCCTGAGGAGGCGTCTCTGAGTAAACGTGAACTGAGCCCGAGGCCAGCTGCTTCTGAACTTTTCCCACCCTTCCCAGGTAAAACTCCTGAATGTGTGCAAAGACTTTAAAGCCTAGAGGAAGGGGCTTGGAGTCACACCAGCGACAGCACGCAGGCCGACTTGGTGCCTGCAGGCCAGCCAGGACGGTCCTGGCCCCGGGCGCTCTTCTGGAAGCTTTCCATTTCCCTGCCTGAGGTACCCCTCCTGTCCTGGCCCCCACTGCTTTTTTCCTTCCTCACCTGTGCCCGGGGAGAAATTCCAGCAGCAGGTATGGGTGACACATCCTCTTCTTTAGCAGGTGGCAGCCCGGCAACTCCTGCAGAAAGTCCAACAGAGCCCCACTCACACGGGGCCACCCATAGAGCTGTGGGTCCTACTCCCTCCCACCAGCCCAATCCCGAGACTGCTGACGGGACAGACAATATGGCGTCAGGCACAGCTGCAGAGGCTTTTGCTGCCTGGAGGGGTGTTTATATTGACCTCAACCCAGGCACACCTGGGAAGGGCTGGCCGGCCGGGTCAGGCTGCCCAGGTCAGCCAATCCTCGCCCCTCAGGGGCTCAGAGTTGCAGAAAATGGGCCTTGCTGCACCGGCCAGATCCAAGGAACAGGTGTAGGGTCCCGAGAGTCAGCATAGACAAGGGGCGGCAGCCCTGGCTTGTTTTCTAATCATTTTATCTGGTCCATGAGTGGGAGACAACTTCAAGAAGACCCTCTCCTAATGAGAGGAACCCAGGAGTCAGGGAGAGGAGGGGTGGTGGGTGGAGACAGAGGCCTGGTGCCCCGGCTGCAGTGGAAGCCCCCGGAAGACCAGGCGGAGGGAGGCGGCACAGAGTGAAGCCCAGGGTCACAGACCTGTCGGAGCTGCTGTCTGTTAGTTCAAGCCCTGCTCTGAGGTGCTCTGTGTCAGCTCTGAGCAACAGGTGTGCTGGGGGTGCTCTGCAATGAGGGCTATGTGCACGGTTCCTGTGTGCCCAGCCCTGCCGGGGTACCTGCCCAGGGGAGCTCCATATCCAGGGAGGGGCCTGCCCACGAGAGCCCCGTGAGCTGCTGGGTACCTGCCCAGGTGAGTTCCATATCCTGGGAGGGGCCTGACCACGAGAGCCCCATGGGCTGCTGGGTACCTGCACAGGTGAGCTCCATATCCTGGGAGGGGCCTGACCACGAGAGCCCCGTGGGCTGCTGGGGACCTGGTAAAGGACGCCAGGACAGTCAGTGAAGCCACAGAGGATATACATCCAGTAGTTCCTAATTCCTACACCCTGCTGGTCATTCTACCATCCACCAGGACATGCTATTCTGTATTAGACTTCAATGATGCCTTCTTCTGTATTCCATTAGTCCCAGAGTCACAAGAAAGTTTGGCTGTGAGTGGCAGGACTCAACATACAACAAAAACAATACTGCTGGGACGTCCTGCCCCAGGGCTTCAAAAATACCCACACCATCTTTGGGGAAACGTTAGCTAAAGCCCTAAAAGATCTACCTCTGGAGAAGGGAACCCTCCTTCAATATGCAGACGACATCCTGATCGCCAGCCCTACTAAGGAGGCCTCTGAACTTCCTAGCCAATAAAAGATAGAAGGTGTCCAAGAAAAAGGCTCAAATATCACAGACTAAGGTGACCTGCCTGGGCTTCATTCTCACAGAAGATCAGAGAAGCCCAGCCCAGGAAAGGGAAGAAGCCATTTGCAGCCTCACCCTTCCTAAAACTAGAAGACAGCTTAGTGGTTCCTGGGGAGACCGGGGTTTGCTGCATCTGGATCCCTAAATACAGTCTAATAGCTGGGCCTCTATATGAAACACTGAAAGGAAAAGATGATGATTCTTTTGAATAGAATCCAGAAGCAGCCTTTCAAGAATGGAAAGAGCAGTCAATTCAGACCCTTGCCCTGGACCTCCCTAATTTAGCTAAACCCTTTGATCTTTACATTCCTGGTTGAAGGCAAATCGCCCTTGGAGTATTAGTGCAAAAACTGGGACCACTTGAAATGGAACAACGCAAGAATGCCCTCCAGGCATTGGCCAGCCACCCCATCCGACCAGGATACTGGGGGTATCTAAAAACCTGGAAAGCGAGCAGCCCACAAGCCAGCTCCCTCCTAAGGGAAAAGGACGCCACTTGGTGATCCTAACCACCCACCATGCCCTGAAGTTGCAGGGATCGCTCCGTGGGCACAATGTCCTCGAGTGAGGAGGCCCTCCAACTCCAACCTCCAGAGAGAAAACCTGGGGCAACAGTTCCCCATGACGACTCGTGTGACCATCACTTGACCTGGAGCTTCTCTCAGAAAACCACAAGAGTGTACCCCAAGAGAGCAGACTATTGCTTGCAGGACTTACTGAACCCAGAGCGGAGCTAATAAACTTGGCAGGGGACCCGTAAATAAGGCTGCCAACATAGAAAAGCCTACAGACACCACGGTGACGGCAGCCAATGAGACCGACTGTACTCCTGGTTACTTCAAAAGGCCATTGACTGAGTGGCCGTCATGGTCCTGGATCACCACCGGCCCTGGACTGTCTGGGAGTTGAGGAAGCAGGGTTCTGACACCTGGTGCTGTTTGTCCGTTAATTCAGTGGCCTAACTGAAGAAAGCGCAGACTACTGGTCAGAGCATCTAGGCTGGCAGAAACCGTCAGCCTAAGGGGGCCGAACCAATGTGGAACAGGGTAAAACCGGCCCCCCCAGCGTCCCTGCGCATCTCTTTCCTGGACTCTTAAAGGTCATTAGAATCTATAAAACTTCCAATGCTGGTGCTCAGGTGGACAAGCAGTGAGGGAGGAGGCCTGGGGACAATCAACCTCACCTGGAGGCTGCTGGGGAGAAGTCCTGCCCCTCCCCCCAGGTATGAGGACACCTAACTCAGCACGAAGCATTTACAGAAGAGGTGTCTGCACCCTCAGCGCCCCAAGAATGTGGAATGGGACAAGAGGCAGAGGAGGGGTTTGTCACCGGCAAAGCCCATTAAAAATTCCTGGGAGATAAAAATAGAATCTGGGCAATAAAATAAAGTCTAACCTTTTTTTCCTTTGTGCTTTGTCTAATTTCACTTGCTCCTAGGTTTCCACAGGCAGAGGTCCCACACCCGGCACTTCAGACCCAATTTCCTAGTGCAAAATGTCTGGGCCGACACCTCAGCTCGCGGGACCCCATGCAGAGCAGACTCCGCAACACAGAGCCTGAGCTCCAGCCAACCCGGCCCTCAATAGCTCCGCCCCGTCCCTCCCGCTGACTCTGACGGGATCCCTACACAGCAGCCTGGCCCACAGCCCGCGGGGGAGCGCACGCTACCACCTCTCCATTCTCTGATCAAAATATAAAGTTTTCCTTTGCTTCTGAACCAAAGTCAGTCTCGATCTGTTGGCTCCAATGACACTGGGCAGGGGGACCCTTGTTGGGGCCCACTCTGCAGGATCAGTAACAGAATTTGAGAACACTGTAACTTCAATAAACAGATGTGTGAGCCAAACTGTAATTAACATAGAGCAGTGTATAAGTCCCGTGTAAAATAAGATGTTTCTAACACTTCCATTTGATATTTCCATCACTTTATTATAAGCAAGTTCAGTGGAAGGGTTTGTCTTATTTGTCAGGTCAACATTAGAGAAATGCAGTGATTTCTTTCCAAGGATGTACATCTAATAATCTTGGCTGAAGTTTCAATCTTGTTTTGAATGATTTTCCATTGAAAATGATACCTCTCTTTCAGCTACTAGATTTCTGAGAAGTATAAAATCAATCTTATATTTTTTTATTACCAAAGGGGAAAGGTGGGAGGAGGGATAAATTAACAGTTTCAGATTAACATATACACACTGCTATGTGTAAAATATATCATCAACAGGGAACTACTGTATAGCACAGGGAACTATACTCAATATTTTGTAATAACCCCTAAGTGGAAATAATTTGAAAAACAATAGATATTTATATCAACATCATCTATCAACTACAGATAAAATGGAACCTAAAGGAGGCCGATGGTGAGCATTTCTGACCCTGAAGACTTCAATCATCTAAAGTTCGGACTCTGCCTATGGCGCAAGTCCCTTAATGAATATACATGTACCAGTAGCTTAAAAATTCCCCAGACTGGGGTTCGTAATGACACTGATTTGGAAAAATCCCTGGTGTTCTCCTTACATACATGAGACCTTTCATACAGCTAAAAAATGCCTGTGACACCCAGAAGATGGTGCACGGTTGGATCAGGAAGATTTTGGAAAAGGCACCTCATTTCCTAATCTCCTGGTTGTCGGGTTCACCCCTCCAGCCCCTTTCCTAACACTCTGCACACTTGAGGATGTCAGCACCTTCAACATCCTGTTGCACAGAGTTTGGAATTTGTCCAGAGGATGAAGGTGAAGGAGGAGAAACAATGAGAGACAAGCCCTAGATTTTCGGAAAGGCACACTTTCCACTTTGGCCACTTCGGTACACCTTAAATATGCCAGGAAAGAGAAAAATGGATAAAGATGTTGTGGTACTTACGTACAATGGAATATCACTCAGCCATGAAATCAATGTCACAAGGCTATTAGCAGCATGCTGAGTGGATTTACGTACGATGTTTCTAAGTGAAATAAGTCACACAGAGAAAGACACTTATCATAAGATATCACTTATAGAGGGAATGTAAAAATCGCTACCCATGACCTGAATTACAAAACAGAAGAGAGTCACACATTTAGAAAACACACTATGACTGCTTAACGGGAAAGGTGAGGTGGGGCGAGGCATAAAACAAGGGTTTGAAATTAGCACAGATACCGTTCCATAAACCAAATATGTAAAAGACAAGCCCTACTCTTTGATCAGGGAACTGGACTCCACACCACATATCCGACGCACAAAAATATATCTGACTACTAAGAATCTTAAAACCTATGTATTGATATCTCTCTGTAAGTAAATCAACTGGGAGTAAAACGGCATAAACACAGCAGTGAAAATCAGCTAAACCCCTTTATAAAAATAAATTTCAAAAATAAAACAACAAAGACATTGAAAGAGAGAGAAATCCTTACAGAGTACGTTCAGGGGCTTTGAAGAAACCTGGATTCACCATATCTAGACCCAAAGCTGGATGAGACATAAGGCTGGACACTCTTGGGGCTGAGAGATTTGGTGAGGTTGGGTGAGCAAACGAAGACCCTTTAAAGTAATACTGCGTGATACCCATTCCATGTGTCCCAAATCTCGAGGTTCAAGGGCATCTTCCTACATCGAAAACACGCATGAGAAACCCAGAAGATGGTACACCATGTGATCGGGAAAGGTTTCTAAAACGCACCTCATTTCTCATCTCCTTGTGCTCGGGTTCACCATTCCAGCCGCTTTACTAGCAATCTCCCTCCTTGGAGAATCAGCACCTTTAACCTCCTGTTCCGTACAGGTTACAAATTGTCCTGAGGATGAACGTGAAGAGGGGGAACCCATGAGAGACTAGCTCTAGGTGTTGGGACAGGCACAGGTCACTCTATTTTCCCATCAGGAAGAAGAATTAACCACAGGCTCAGCCTGCCCCACAGAACCAGAATAGGGCCTGAAGCAATCCTGCGGTTTTGCGGCCTGCTCCAAAAAAAGCCAGTTGAAAAATGGAGCTCAGGGGCACTGCAATTCACAAACCTGCAGAGGTATAAATTATAACACTCGTCCAATAATATATTGAGGGAAGGCAACGAAGAGGATCTGAGAGCAAGGCAGAATTGCAGGAAACAGATTTCAGGAGGTAGATACAAATCGCCTTTAGAGCACATGAAAAGCGGCAAAACCTCGACAATGATGCAATTGGCCAAAAAGGGCGTATGCGTTTTTTCCTGAATATATTCAGGGGAAAACGCATACGCCCTTTTTGGCCAACCAAGCAAGCCGGAAAGGCAAATCAGCACTACAAAGAAGTCTCATTTCCCATCGGTCCAAAGGGCCATCCTAAAAAAGTGTAAAAACAAGAAGTGCAGGACAGGCCAGGGAGAAAAGGGAGCCTTGTTAGGCTAATGTGCGGGATGTAAATTGCCAACCTCCACTCGAGAGAACTGTATGGTGTTTCCCAGAACATCTAAAAAACACAGCTAGACAGCATTGGGCACTTCCACTCATGGGCGTATAAAATGGGAAATCTAAAAATCAACAAGACACGGGCACCCCAAATTTTAGGGCTGCTCTGTTTACAAGAAACTCCACTTCGGTACACCTTAAATATGCCAGGAAATAGAAAAATGGATAAAGAAGTTGTGGTACTTATGAACAATAGAATATCACTCAGCCATGAAATCAATGTCATAAGGCTAGTAGCAGCATGCTGAATGGATGTACATACCATGTTTCTAAGTGAAATAAGTCACAGAGTAAAAGACACTTATCATAAGATATCACTTGTAAAAAGAAAGTAAAAATCGCTACCCATGACCTGAATTACAAAACAAAACAGAGTCACACATTTAGAAAACACACTATGGCTGCTTAACGGGAAAGGTGAGGTGCAGCGAGGCATAAAACAAGAGTTTGAAATTAGCACAGATACCATTCCATAAAACAAATATGTAACAGACAAGCCTTACTCCTTGCTCAGTGAACTGGACTCAACACCCCCTATTCACCGCACAAGAATATATCTGACTAGTAAGAATCCTAAAACCTATGAATTGATATCTCTGTGTAAGTGAGTCAAGTGGGTGTAAAGCGGCATAAACACAGCAGTGAAAAGCAGCTAAACCCCATTATAAAAATAAATTACTTTTAAAAACCCATGAACCAAAGACAGTGAAAGAGAGAGAAATTCCTACAAAATTCGTTCAGGGGCTGTGATGCAACCTGGAATGACCATATCTAGACCCACAGCTGGATGAGACATAAGGGTGGACACTCTTGGGGCTGAGAGGTTTGGTGAGGTTGGGTGAGCAAACGCAGACCCTTTCAAGTAATACTGCGTGGTACCCAACCCGTGGGTCCCAAATCTCCAGGTTCAAGGGCATCATCCTACATCGAAAACATGCACGAGAAAGCCAGAAGATGGTACACCGTGTGATCGGGAAAGGTTTCTAAACCGCACCTCATTTCTCATCTCCTTGTGCTCGGGTTCGCCATTCCAGCCGCTTTACTAGCAATCTCCCTCCTTGGAGAATCAGCACCTTTAACCTCCTGTTCCGTACAGGTTGCAATTTGTCCTGAGGATGAATGGGAAGAGGGGGAACCAATGAGAGACTAGCTCTAGGTGTTGGGACAGGCACAGGTCACTCTATTTTTCAATCAGGAAGAAGCATTAGCCACAGGCTCAGCCTGCCCCCCGGAACCAGAAGAGGGCCAGAAGCAATCCTGTGCTTTTGTGGCCAGCTCCCAAAAAAGCGAGTTGAAAAATGGAGCTCAGGGGCACTGCAATTCACAAACCTGCAGACTTATAAATGATAACTCTCGTCACAAATATATTGAGGGAAGGCAACGAAGAGGATTTGAAAGCAAAGCAGAATTGCAGGAAACAGATTTCAGGAGGTACATTCGAATCGCCTTTAAAGCACATGAAAAGCGGCAAAAAGTCTACAATGTTGCCCTTGGCCAAAAAGGGCGTATGCGTTTTTTCCTGAATATATTCAGGAAAAAACGCATACGCCCTTTTTGGCCAACCAAGCAACCTGGAAAGGCAAATCAGCGCTACAAAGAAGCCTCGCTTCCCATCGGTCAAGAGGGCCATGCTGAAAAAAGTGTCAAAACCAGAAATGCAGGACAGGCCATGGAGAAGTGGGAGCCTTACTACGCTGATGGGCGGGATGTAAATTGCCAAAAGCCACTCTGGAGGAGTGTACGGTGTGTCCTGGAACATCTAAAAAACACAGCTTAGAGCGCATAGGGCACTTCCACTCATGGGCGTATAAATTGGGAAAACTAAAAATCAGCAAGACACAGGCACCCCAAAGTGTAGGGCTGCTCTGTTGCCAAGAATCTCCACTTCGTTACACCTTAAATATCCCAGGAAAGAGAAAAATGGATAAAGAAACTGTGCTCCTTATGTACAATGGAATATCACTCAGCCGTGAAATCAATGCCATAAGGCTAGTAGCAGCATGATGAGTGGATTTAGGTACGACGATTCTAAGTGAAATAAGTCACACAGAAAAAGACACTTATCATGAGATATCACTTATAGAGGGAATGTAAAAATCGCTACAGTTGAACTGAATTAAAAAACAGAACAGAGTCACACATTTAGAAATCACACTATGGCTGCTGAACGGGAAACGTGAGGTGGGGAGATGCATAAAACAAGGGTTTCAAATTAGATCAGATACCGTTCCATAAACCCAATATGTAATAGACAAGACCTACTCCTTGCTCAGTGAACTGGACTCAACACCCCCTATTCACCACACAAGAATATATCTGACTAGTAAGAAACCTAAAACCTATGTATTGATATCTCTGTGTAAGTGAGTCAAGTGGGTGTAAAGCGGCATAAACACAGCAGTGAAAAGCAGCTAAACCCCATTAGAAAAATAAATTACTTTTAAAAACCCATGAACCAAAGACAGTGAAAGAGAGAGAAATTCCTACACAATTCGTTCAGGGGCTGTGATGCAACCTGGAATGACCATATCTAGACCCACAGCTGGATGAGACATAAGGGTGGACACTCTTAGGGCTGAGAGGTTTGGTGAGGTTGGGTGAGCAAACGCAGACCCTTTCAAGTAATACTGCGTGGTACCCATCTCGTGGGTCCCAAATCTCCAGGTTCAAGGGCATCTTCCTACATCAAAAACATGAACGAGAAACCCAGAAGATGGTACACCGTGTGATCGGGAAAGGTTTCTAAACCGCACCTCATTTCTCATCTCCTTGCGCTCGGATTCGCCAATCCAACCACTTTACTAGCAATCTCCCTCCTTGGAGAATCAGCACCTTTAATCTCCTGTTCCGTACAGGTTGCATTTTGTCCTGAGGATGAACGGGAAGAGGGGGAACCAATGAGAGACTAGCTCTAGGTGTTGGGACAGGCACAGGTCACTCTATTTTTCCATCAGGAAGAAGCATTAGCCACAGGCTCAGCCTGCCCCCCGGAACCAGAAGAGGGCCAGAAGCAATCCTGTGCTTTTGTGGCCAGCTCCCAAAAAAGCGAGTTGAAAAATGGAGCTCAGGAGCACTGCAATTCACAAACCTGCAGAGTTATAAATGATAACTCTCGTACACAAATATTTTGAGGGAAGGCAACGAAGAGGATTTGAAAGCAAGGCAAAATTGCAGGAAACAGATTTCAGGAGGTAGATTCGAATCGCCTTTAAAGCACATGAAAAGCGGCAAAACGTCGACAATGTTGCCCTTGGCCAAAAAGGGCGTATGCGTTTTTTCCTGAATATATTCAGGAAAAAACGCATACGCCCTTTTTGGCCAACCATGCAACCTGGAAAGGCAAATCAGCGCTACAAAGAAGCCTCGCTTCCCATCGGTCAAGAGGGCCATGCTGAAAAAAGTGTCAACACCAGAAATGCAGGACAGGCCATGGAGAAGTGGGAGCCTTGCTACGCTGATGGGCGGGATGTAAATTGCCAACAGCCACTCTGGAGAAGTGTACGGTGTGTCCTGGAACATCTAAAAAACACAGCTTAGAGCGCATAGGGCACTTCCACTCATGGGCGTATAAATTGGGAAAACTAAAAATCAGCAAGACACAGGCACCACAAAGTTTAGGGCTGCTCTGTTGGCAAGAACCTCCACTTCGTTACACCTTAAATATCCCAGGAAAGAGAAAAATGGATAAAGAAACTGTGCTCCTTATGTACAATGGAATATCACTCAGCCGTGAAATCAATGCCATAAGGCTAGTAGCAGCATGATGAGTGGATTTAGGTACGACGATTCTAAGTGAAATAAGTCACACAGAAAAAGACACTTATCATGAGATATCACTGATAGAGGGAATGTAAAAATCGCTACACTTGAACTGAATTACAAAACAGAACAGAGTCACACATTTAGAAATCACACTATGGCTGCTGAACGGGAAACGTGAGGTGGGGAGATGCATAAAACAAGGGTTTCAAATTAGCTCAGATACCGTTCCATAAACCCAATATGTAATAGACAAGACCTACTCCTTGCTCAGTGAACTGGACTCAACACCCCCTATTCACCGC
Source organism: Balaenoptera borealis (assembly GCF_965194805.1). Classification (NCBI taxonomy): domain Eukaryota; kingdom Metazoa; phylum Chordata; class Mammalia; order Artiodactyla; family Balaenopteridae; genus Balaenoptera; species Balaenoptera borealis. Next base: position 172,585 of record NW_028123433.1, read on the forward strand.
ACAAGAATATATCTGACTAGTAAGAATCCTAAAACCTATGTATTGGTATCTCTGTGTAAGTGAGTCAAGTGGGTATAAAGCGGCATAAACACAGCAGTGAAAAGCAGCTAAACCCCATTAGAAAAATAAATTACTTTTAAAAACCCATGAACCAAAGACAGTGAAAGAGAGAGAAATTCCTACAAAATTCGTTCAGGGGCTGTGATGCAACCTGGAATGACCATATCTAGACCCACAGCTGGATGAGACATAAGGGTGGACACTCTTGGGGCTGAGAGGTTTGGTGAGGTTGGGTGAGCAAACGCAGACCCTTTCAAGTAATACTGCGTGGTACCCATCTCGTGGGTCCCAAATCTCCAGGTTCAAGGGCATCTTCCTACATCGAAAAAATGCACGAGAAACCCAGAAGATGGTACACCGTGTGATCGGGAAAGGTTTCTAAAACGCACCTCATTTCTCATCTCCTTGGTCTCGGGTACGCCATTTCAGCCGCTTTACTAGCAACCTCCCTCCTTGGAGAATCAGCACCTTTAACCTCCTGTTCCGTACAGGTTGCAATTTGTCCTGAGGATGAACGGGAAGAGGGGGAACCAATGAGAGACTAGCTCTAGGTGTTGGGACAGGCACAGGTCACTCTATTTTCCCATCAGGAAGAGGCATTAGCCACAGGCTCAGCCTGACCCCGGAACGAGAATAGGTCCAGAAGCAATCCTGTGCTTTTGCGGCCAGCTCCCAAAAAAGCGAGTTGAAAAATGGAGCTCAGGGGCACTGCAATTCACAAACCTGCAGAGTTATAAATGATAACTCTCGTCCACAAATATATTGAGGGAAGGCAACGAAGAGGATTTGAAAGCAAGGCAGAATTGCAGGAAACAGACTTCAGGAGTTAGATTCGAATCGCCTTTAAAGCACATGAAAAGCGGCAAAACGTCGACAATGTTGCCCTTGGCCAAAAAGGGCGTATGCGTTTTTTCCTGAATATATTCAGGAAAAAACGCATACGCCCTTTTTGGCCAACCAAGCAACCTGGAAAGGCAAATCAGCGCTACAAAGAAGCCTCGCTTCCCATCGGTCAAGAGGGCCATGCTGAAAAAAGTGTCAAAACCAGAAATGCAGGACAGGCCATGGAGAAGTGGGAGCCTTGCTACGCTGATGGGCGGGATGTAAATTGCCAACAGCCACTCTGGAGAAGTGTACGGTGTGTCCTGGAACATCTAAAAAACACAGCTTAGAGAGCATAGGGCACTTCCACTCATGGGCGTATAAATTGGGAAAACTAGAAATCAGCAAGTCACAGGCACCCCAAAGTTTAGGGCTGCTCTGTTGGCAAGAACCTCCACTTCGTTACACCTTAAATATCCCAGGAAAGAGAAAAATGGATAAAGAAACTGTGCTCCTTATGTACAATGGAATATCACTCAGCCGTGAAATCAATGCCATAAGGCTAGTAGCAGCATGATGAGTGGATTTAGGTACGACGATTCTAAGTGAAATAAGTCACACAGAAAAAGACACTTATCATAAGATATCACTTATAGAGGGAATGTAAAAATCGCTACACTTGAACTGAATTACAAAACAGAACAGAGTCACACATTTAGAAATCACACTATGGCTGCTGAACGGGAAAGGGGAGGTGGGGTGACGCATAAAAGAAGGCTTTCAAATTAGCTCAGATACCGTTCCATAAACCCAATATGTAATAGACAAGACCTACTCCTTGCTCAGTGAACTGGACTCAACACCCCCTATTCACCGCACAAGAATATATCTGACTAGTAAGATTCCTAAAACCTATGTATTGGTATCTCTGTGTAAGTGAGTCAAGTGGGTATAAAGCGGCATAAACACAGCAGTGAAAAGCAGCTAAACCCCATTATAAAAATAAATTACTTTTAAAAACCCATGAACCAAAGACAGTGAAAGAGAGAGAAATTCCTACACAATTCGTTCAGGGGCTGTGATGCAACCTGGAATGACCATATCTAGACCCACAGCTGGATGAGACATAAGGGTGGACACTCTTGGGGCTGAGAGGTTTGGTGAGGTTGGGTGAGCAAACGCAGACCCTTTCAAGTAATACTGCGTGGTACCCATCTCGTGGGTCCCAAATCTCCAGGTTCAAGGGCATCTTCCTACATCAAAAACATGCACGAGAAACCCAGAAGATGGTACACCGTGTGATCGGGAAAGGTTTCTAAACCGCACCTCATTTCTCATCTCCTTGCGCTCGGATTCGCCAATCCAACCACTTTACTAGCAATCTCCCTCCTTGGAGAATCAGCACCTTTAACCTCCTGTTCCGTACAGGTTGCAATTTGTCCTGAGGATGAACGGGAAGAGGGGGAACCAATGAGAGACTAGCTCTAGGTGTTGGGACAGGCACAGGTCACTCTATTTTTCCATCAGGAAGAAGCATTAGCCACAGGCTCAGCCTGCCCCCCGGAACCAGAAGAGGGCCAGAAGCAATCCTGTGCTTTTGTGGCCAGCTCCCAAAAAAGCGAGTTGAAAAATGGAGCTCAGGGGCACTGCAATTCACAAACCTGCAGAGTTATAAATGATAACTATCGTCCACAAATATTTTGAGGGAAGGCAACGAAGAGGATTTGAAAGCAAGGCAGAATTGCAGGAAACAGATTTCAGGAGGTAGATTCGAATCGCCTTTAAAGCACATGAAAAGCGGCAAAACGTCGACAATGTTGCCCTTGGCCAAAAAGGGCGTATGCGTTTTTTCCTGAATATATTCAGGAAAAAACGCATACGCCCTTTTTGGCCAACGATGCAACCTGGAAAGGCAAATCAGCGCTACAAATAAGCCTCGCTTCCCATCGGTCAAGAGGGCCATGCTGAAAAAAGTGTCAACACCAGAAATGCAGGACAGGCCATGGAGAAGTGGGAGCCTTGCTACGCTGATGGGCGGGATGTAAATTGCCAACAGCCACTCTGGAGAAGTGTACGGTGTGTCCAGGAACATCTAAAAAACACAGCTTAGAGCGCATAGGGCACTTCCACTCATGGGCGTATAAATTGGGAAAACTAGAAATCAGCAAGACACAGGCACCCCAAAGTTTAGGGCTGCTCTGTTGGCAAGAACCTCCACTTCGTTACACTTTAAATATCCCAGGAAAGAGAAAAATGGATAAAGAAACTGTGCTCCTTATGTACAATGGAATATCACTCAGCCGTGAAATCAATGCCATAAGGCAAGTAGCAGCATGATGAGTGGATTTAGGTACGACGATTCTAAGTGAAATAAGTCACACAGAAAAAGACACTTATCATGAGATATCACTTATAGAGGGAATGTAAAAATCGCTACACTTGAACTGAATTACAAAACAGAACAGAGTCACACATTTAGAAATCACACTATGGCTGCTGAACGGGAAACGTGAGGTGGGGAGATGCCTAAAACAAGGGTTTCAAATTAGTTCAGATACCGTTCCATAAACCCAATATGTAATAGACAAGACCTACTCCTTGCTCAGTGAACTGGACTCAACACCCCCTATTCACCGCACAAGAATATATCTGACTCTTAAGAATCTTAAAACCTATGGATTGATATCTCTCTGAAAGTGAGTCAAGTGGGTATAAAGCGACATAAACACAGCAGTGAAAAGCAGCTAAACCCCATTATAAAATAAATTACTTTTAAAAACCCATGAAACAAAGACAGTGAAAGAGAAATTCTTACAAAACTCGTTCAGGGGCTGTGATGCAACCTGAATTGACCATATGTAGACACACAGCTGGATGAGACATAAGGGTGGACACTCTTGGGGCTGAGAGGTTTGGTAAGGTTCGGTGAGCAAACACAGACCCTTTAAAGTAATACTGCGTGGTACCCATCCCATGGGTCCCAAATCTCCAGGTTCAAGGGCCTCTTCCTACATCGAAAACATGCATGAGAAACCCAGAAGTTGGTACACCGTGGGACCGGGAAAGGTTTCTAAAACGCACCTCATTTCTCATCTCCTTGTGCTCGGGGTGGCCATTACAGCCGCTTTACTAGCAATCTCCCTCCTTGGAGAATCAGCAGCACCTTTAACCTCCTGTTCCGTACAGGTTGCAATTTGTCCTGAGGATGAACAGAAGGAGGGGGAACCAATGAGAGACTAGCTCTAGGTGTTGGGACAGGCACAGGTCACACTATTTTCCCATCAGGAGGACGAATTAACCACAGGCTCAGCCTGCCCCCCGGGAACCAGAATAGGGCCTGAAGCAAACCTGCGCTTTTGCGGCCAGCTCCCAAAAAAGCAAGTGGAAAAACGGAGCTCAGGGGCACTGCAATTAACAAACCTGCAGAGTTATAAATGATAACTCTCATCCCCAAATATATTGAGGAAAGGCAACGAAGAGGATTTGAAAGCAAGGCAGAATTGCAGGAAACAGATTTCAGGAGGTACATTCAATTCGCCTTTAAAGCACATGAAAAGCGGCAAAACGTCGACAATGTTGCCCTTGGCCAAAAAGGGCGTATGCGTTTTTTCCTGAATATATTCAGGAAAAAACGCATATGCCCTTTTTGGCCAACCAAGCAACCTGGAAAGCCAAATCAGCGCTACAAAGAAGTCTCGTTTCCCATCGGTCAAAATGGTCAAGCTGAAAAAAGTGTCAAAACCAGAAATGCAGGACAGGCCATGGAGAAATGGGAGCCTTGCTACGCTGATGGGCGGGATGTAAATTGCCAACAGCCACTCTGGAGAAGTGTACGGTGTGTCCTGAAATATCTAAAAAACACAGCTTAGAGAGAATAGGGCCCTTCCATTCATGGGCGTATAAATTGGGAAAACTAAAAAGCAGCAAGACAGAGGCACCCCGAAGATTAGGGCTGCTCTGTTGACAACAACCTCCACTTTATTACACCTTAAATATCCCAGGAAAGAGAAAAATGGATAAAGAAGTTGTGGTCCGTATGTACAATGGAATATCACTCAGCCATGAAATCAATGTTATAATGCTAGTAGCAGCATGATGAATGGATTTACGTACGACGATTCTAAGTGAAATAAGTCACACAGAAAAAGACACTTATCATAATCTAACACTTATAGAGGGAATGTTAAAATCCCTACACTTGAACTGAATTACAAAACAGAACAGAGTCACACATTTAGAAAACACGCTATGGCTGCTGAACGGGAAAGGTGAGGTGGGGTGATGCATAAAACAAGGGTTTCAAATTAGCTCAGATACCGTTCCATAAACCCAACATGTAATAGACAAGGCCTACTCCTTGCTCAGTGAACTGGACTCAACACCCCCTATTCACTGCATAAGAATATATCTGACTCTTAAGAATCTTAAAACCTATAGATTGATACCTCTTTGAAAGTGAGTCAAGTGGGTATAAAGCGACATAAACACAGCAGTGAAAAGCAGCTAAACCCCATTATAAAATAAATTACTTTTAAAAACCCATGAAACAAAGACAGTGAAAGAGAAATTCTTACAAAATTCGTTCAGGGGCTGTGATGCAACCTGAATTGACCATATGTAGACACACAGCTGGATGAGACATAAGGGTGGACACTCTTGGGGTTGAGAGGTTTGGTGAGGTTGGGTGAGCAAACACAGACCCTTTAAAGTAATACTGCGTGGTACCCATCCCATGGGTCCCAAAGCTCCAGATTCAAGGGCCTCTTCCTACATCGAAAACATGCATGAGAAACCCAGAAGTTGGTACACCGTGTGACCGGGAAAGGTTTCTAAAACGCACCTCATTTCTCATCTCCTTGTGCTCGGGGTGGCCATTACAGCCGCTTTACTAGCAATCTCCCTCCTTGGAGAATCAGCAGCACCTTTAACCTCCTGTTCCGTACAGGTTGCAATTTGTCCTGAGGATGAACAGAAGGAGGGGGAACCAATGAGAGACTAGCTCTAGGTGTTGGGACAGGCACAGGTCACACTATTTTCCCATCAGGAGGAAGAATTAACCACAGGCTCAGCCTGCCCCCCGGGAACCAGAATAGGGCCTGAAGCAAACCTGCGCTTTTGCGGCCAGCTCCCAAAAAAGCAAGTGGAAAAACGGAGCTCAGGGGCACTGCAATTCACAAACCTGCAGAGTTATAAATGATAACTCTCATCCCCAAATATATTGAGGGAAGGCAACGAAGAGGATTTGAAAGCAAGGCAGAATTGCAGGAAACAGATTTCAGGAGGTACATTCGAATCGCCTTTAAAGCACATGAAAAGCGGCAAAACGTCGACAATGTTGCCCTTGGCCAAAAAGGGCGTATGCGTTTTTTCCTGAATATATTCAGGAAAAAACGCATATGCCCTTTTTGGCCAACCAAGCAACCTGGAAAGGCAAATCAGCGCTACAAAGATGTCTCGTTTCCCATCGGTCAAAATGGTCATGCTGAAAAAAGTGTCAAAACCAGAAATGCAGGACAGGCCATGGAGAAATGGGAGCCTTGCTACGCTGATGGGCGGGATGTAAATTGCCAACAGCCACTCTGGAGAAGTGTACGGTGTGTCCTGAAATATCTAAAAAACACAGCTTAGAGAGAATAGGGCCCTTCCATTCATGGGCGTATAAATTGGGAAAACTAAAAAGCAGCAAGACAGAGGCACCCCGAAGATTAGGGCTGCTCTGTTGACAACAACCTCCACTTTATTACACCTTAAATATCCCAGGAAAGAGAAAAATGGATAAAGAAGTTGTGGTCCGTATGTACAATGGAATATCACTCAGCCATGAAATCAATGTTATAATGCTAGTAGCAGCATGATGAATGGATTTAGGTACGACGATTCTAAGTGAAATAAGTCACACAGAAAAACACACTTATCATAATCTAACACTTATAGAGGGAATGTTAAAATCCTTACACTTGAACTGAATTACAAAACAGAACAGAGTCACACATTTAGAAAACACGCTATGGCTGCTGAACGGGAAAGGTGAGGTGGGGTGATGCATAAAACAAGGGTTTCAAATTAGCTCAGATACCGTTCCATAAACCCAATATGTAATAGACAAGACCTACTCCTTGCTCAGTGAACTGGACTCAACACCCCCTATTCACCGCACAAGAATATATCTGACTCTTAAGAATCTTAAAACCTATGGATTGATATCTCTCTGAAAGTGAGTCAAGTGGGTATAAAGCGACATAAACACAGCAGTGAAAAGCAGCTAAACCCCATTATAAAATAAATTACTTTTAAAAACCCATGAAACAAAGACAGTGAAAGAGAAATTCTTACAAAACTCGTTCAGGGGCTGTGATGCAACCTGAATTGACCATATGTAGACACACAGCTGGATGAGACATAAGGGTGGACACTCTTGGGGCTGAGAGGTTTGGTAAGGTTCGGTGAGCAAACACAGACCCTTTAAAGTAATACTGCGTGGTACCCATCCCATGGGTCCCAAATCTCCAGGTTCAAGGGCCTCTTCCTACATCGAAAACATGCATGAGAAACCCAGAAGTTGGTACACCGTGGGACCGGGAAAGGTTTCTAAAACGCACCTCATTTCTCATCTCCTTGTGCTCGGGGTGGCCATTACAGCCGCTTTACTAGCAATCTCCCTCCTTGGAGAATCAGCAGCACCTTTAACCTCCTGTTCCGTACAGGTTGCAATTTGTCCTGAGGATGAACAGAAGGAGGGGGAACCAATGAGAGACTAGCTCTAGGTGTTGGGACAGGCACAGGTCACACTATTTTCCCATCAGGAGGAAGAATTAACCACAGGCTCAGCCTGCCCCCCGGGAACCAGAATAGGGCCTGAAGCAAACCTGCGCTTTTGCGGCCAGCTCCCAAAAAAGCAAGTGGAAAAACGGAGCTCAGGGGCACTGCAATTAACAAACCTGCAGAGTTATAAATGATAACTCTCATCCCCAAATATATTGAGGAAAGGCAACGAAGAGGATTTGAAAGCAAGGCAGAATTGCAGGAAACAGATTTCAGGAGGTACATTCAATTCGCCTTTAAAGCACATGAAAAGCGGCAAAACGTCGACAATGTTGCCCTTGGCCAAAAAGGGCGTATGCGTTTTTTCCTGAATATATTCAGGAAAAAACGCATACGCCCTTTTTGGCCAACCAAGCAACCTGGAAAGGCAAATCAGCGCTACAAAGAAGTCTCGTTTCCCATCGGTCAAAATGGTCAAGCTGAAAAAAGTGTCAAAACCAGAAATGCAGGACAGGCCATGGAGAAATGGGAGCCTTGCTACGCTGATGGGCGGGATGTAAATTGCCAACAGCCACTCTGGAGAAGTGTACGGTGTGTCCTGAAATATCTAAAAAACACAGCTTAGAGAGAATAGGGCCCTTCCATTCATGGGCGTATAAATTGGGAAAACTAAAAAGCAGCAAGACAGAGGCACCCCGAAGATTAGGGCTGCTCTGTTGACAACAACCTCCACTTTATTACACCTTAAATATCCCAGGAAAGAGAAAAATGGATAAAGAAGTTGTGGTCCGTATGTACAATGGAATATCACTCAGCCATGAAATCAATGTTATAATGCTAGTAGCAGCATGATGAATGGATTTACGTACGACGATTCTAAGTGAAATAAGTCACACAGAAAAAGACACTTATCATAATCTAACACTTATAGAGGGAATGTTAAAATCCCTACACTTGAACTGAATTACAAAACAGAACAGAGTCACACATTTAGAAAACACACTATGGCTGCTGAACGGGAAAGGTGAGGTGGGGTGATGCATAAAACAAGGGTTTCAAATTAGCTCAGATACCGTTCCATAAACCCAACATGTAATAGACAAGGCCTACTCCTTGCTCAGTGAACTGGACTCAACACTCCCTATTCACTGCATAAGAATATATCTGACTCTTAAGAATCTTAAAACCTATAGATTGATACCTCTTTGAAAGTGAGTCAAGTGGGTGTAAAGCGACATAAACACAGCAGTGAAAAGCAGCTAAACCCGATTATAAAAATAAATTACTTTTAAAAACCCATGAAACAAAGACAGTGAAAGAGAAATTCTTACAAAATTCGTTCAGGGGCTGTGATGCAACCTTAATTGACCATATGTAGACACACAGCTGGATGAGACATAAGGGTGGACACTCTTGGGGTTGAGAGGTTTGGTGAGGTTGGGTGAGCAAACACAGACCCTTTAAAGTAATACTGCGTGGTACCCATCCCATGGGTCCCAAATCTCCAGGTTCAAGGGCATCTTCCTACATCGAAAACATGCATGAGAAACACAGAAGTTGGTACACCGTGTGACCGGGAAAGGTTTCTAAAACGCACCTCATTTCTCATCTCCTTGTGCTCGGGGTGGCCATTACAGCCGCTTTACTAGCAATCTCCCTCCTTGGAGAATCAGCAGCACCTTTAACCTCCTGTTCCGTACAGGTTGCAATTTGTCCTGAGGATGAACAGAAGGAGGGGGAACCAATGAGAGACTAGCTCTAGGTGTTGGGACAGGCACAGGTCACTCTATTTTCCCATCAGGAGGAAGAATTAACCACAGGCTCAGCCTGCCCCCCCCGGAACCAGAATAGGGCCTGAAGCAATCCTGCGCTTTTGCGGCCAGTTCCCAAAAAAGCGAGTGGAAAAACGAAGCTCCTGGGCACTGCAATTCACAAACCTGCAGAGTTATAAATGATAACTCTCATCCCCAAATATATTGAGGGAAGGCAACGAAGAGGATTTGAAAGCAAGGCAGAATTGCAGGAAACAGATTTCAGGAGGTACATTCGAATCGCCTTTAAAGCACATGAAAAGTGGCAAAACGTTGACAATGTTGCCCTTGGCCAAAAAGGGCGTATGCGTTTTTCCCTGAATATATTCAGGAAAAAACGCATACGCCCTTTTTAGCCAACCAAGCAACCTGGAAAGGCAAATCAGCGCTACAAAGAAGTCTCGTTTCCCATCGGTCAAAATGGTCATGCTGAAAAAAGTGTCAAAACCAGAAATGCAGGACAGGCCATGGAGAAATGGGAGCCTTGCTACGCTGATGGGCGGGATGTAAATTGCCAACAGCCACTCTGGAGAAGTGTACGGTGTGTCCTGAAATATCTAAAAAACACAGCTTAGAGAGAATAGGGCCCTTCCATTCATGGGCGTATAAATTGGGAAAACTAAAAAGCAGCAAGACAGAGGCACCCCGAAGATTAGGGCTGCTCTGTTGACAACAACCTCCACTTTATTACACCTTAAATATCCCAGGAAAGAGAAAAATGGATAAAGAAGTTGTGGTCCGTATGTACAATGGAATATCACTCAGCCATGAAATCAATGTTATAATGCTAGTAGCAGCATGATGAATGGATTTAGGTACGACGATTCTAAGTGAAATAAGTTACACAGAAAAAGACACTTATCATAATCTAACACTTATAGAGGGAATGTTAAAATCCCTACACTCGAACTGAATTACAAAACAGAACAGAGTCACACATTTAGAAAACACACTATGGCTGCTGAACGGGAAAGGTGAGGTGGGGTGATGCATAAAACAAGGGTTTCAAATTAGCTCAGATACCGTTCCATAAACCCAACATGTAATAGACAAGACCTACTCCTTGCTCAGTGAACTGGACTCAACACCCCCTATTCACCGCACAAGAATATATCTGACTCTTAAGAATCTTAAAACCTATGGATTGATATCTCTCTGTAAGTGAGTCAAGTGGGTGTAAAGCGGCATAAACACAGCAGTGAAAAGCAGCTAAACCCCATTATAAAATAAATTACTTTTAAAAACCCATGAAACAAAGACAGTGAAAGAGTAATTCTTACAAAACTCGTTCAGGGGCTGTGATGCAACCTGAATTGACCATATGTAGACACACAGCTGGATGAGACATAAGGGTGGACACTCTTGGGGCTGAGAGGTTTGTTGAGGTTCGGTGAGCAAACACAGACCCTTTAAAGTAATACTGCGTGGTACCCATCCCATGGGTCCCAAAGCTCCAGATTCAAGGGCCTCTTCCTACATCGAAAACATGCATGAGAAACCCAGAAGTTGGTACACCGTGTGACCGGGAAAGGTTTCTAAAACGCACCTCATTTCTCATCTCCTTGTGCTCGGGGTGGCCATTACAGCCGCTTTACTAGCAATCTCCCTCCTTGGAGAATCAGCAGCACCTTTAACCTCCTGTTCCGTACAGGTTGCAATTTGTCCTGAGGATGAACAGAAGGAGGGGGAACCAATGAGAGACTAGCTCTAGGTGTTGGGAAAGGCACAGGTCACTCTAGTTTCCCATCAGGAGGAAGAATTAACCACAGGCTCAGCCTGCCCCCCCCCCCGGAACCAGAATAGGACCTGAAGCAGTCCTGCGCTTTTGCGGCCAGCTCCCAAAAAAGCGAGTGGAAAAACGGAGCTCAGGGGCACTGCAATTCACAAACCTGCAGAGTTATAAATGATAACTCCCATCCCCAAATATATGGAGGGAAGGCAACGAAGAGGATTTGAAAGCAAGGCAGAATTGCAGGAAACAGATTTCAGGAGGTACATTCGAATCGCCTTTAAAGCACATGAAAAGCGGCAAAACGTCGACAATGTTGCCCTTGGCCAAAAAGGGCGTATGCGTTTTTTCCTGAATATATTCAGGAAAAAACGCATACGCCCTTTTTGGCCAACCAAGCCACCTGGAAAGGCAAATCAGCGCTACAAAGAAGTCTCGTTTCCCATCGGTCAAAATGGTCATGCTGAAAAAAGTGTCAAAACCAGAAATGCAGGACAGGCCATGGAGAAATGGGAGCCTTGCTACGCTGATGGGCGGGATGTAAATTGCCAACAGCCACTCTGGAGAAGTGTACGGTGTGTCCTGAAATATCTAAAAAACACAGCTTAGAGAGAATAGGGCCCTTCCATTCATGGGCGTATAAATTGGGAAAACTAAAAAGCAGCAAGACAGAGGCACCCCGAAGATTAGGGCTGCGCTATTGACAACAACCTCCACTTTATTACACCTTAAATATCCCAGGAAAGAGAAAAATGGATAAAGAAGTCGTGGTCCGTACGTACAATGGAATATCACTCAGCCATGAAATCAATGTTATAATGCTAGTAGCAGCATGATGAATGCATTTAGGTACGACGATTCTAAGTGAAATAAGTCACACAGAAAAAGACACTTATCATAATCTAACACTTATAGAGGGAATGTTAAAATCCCTACACTTGAACTGAATTACAAAACAGAACAGAGTCACACATTTAGAAAACACACTATGGCTGCTGAACGGGAAAGGTGAGGTGGGGTGATGCATAAAACAAGGGTTTCAAATTAGCTCAGATACCGTTCCATAAACCCAACATGTAATAGACAAGACCTACTCCTTGCTCAGTGAACTGGACTCAACACCCCCTATTCACCGCACAAGAATATATCTGACTCTTAAGAATCTTAAAACCTATGGTTTGATATCTCTCTGAAAGTGAGTCAAGTGGGTATAAAGCGACATAAACACAGCAGTGAAAAGCAGCTAAACCCCATTATAAAATAAATTACTTTTAAAAACCCATGAAACAAAGACAGTGAAAGAGAAATTCTTACAAAACTCGTTCAGGGGCTGTGATGCAACCTGAATTGACCATATGTAGACACACAGCTGGATGAGACATAAGGGTGGACACTCTTGGGGCTGAGAGGTTTGTTGAGGTTCGGTGAGCAAACACAGACCCTTTAAAGTAATACTGCGTTATACCCATCCCATGGGTCCCAAAGCCCCAGGTTCAAGGGCCTCTTCCTACATCGAAAACATGCATGAGAAACCCAGAAGTTGGTACACCGTGGGACCGGGAAAGGTTTCTAAAACGCACCTCATTTCTCATCTCCTTGTGCTCGGGGTGGCCATTACAGCCGCTTTACTAGCAATCTCCCTCCTTGGAGAATCAGCAGCATCTTTAACCTCCTGTTCCGTACACGTTGCAATTTGTCCTGAGGATGAACAGAAGGAGGGGGAACCAATGAGAGACTAGCTCTAGGTGTTGGGAAAGGCACAGGTCACTCTAGTTTCCCATCAGGAGGAAGAATTAACCACAGGCTCAGCCTGCCCCCCCGGAACCAGAATAGGGCCTGAAGCAGTCCTGCGCTTTTGCGGCCAGCTCCCAAAAAAGCGAGTGGAAAAACGGAGCTCAGGGGCACTGCAATTCACAAACCTGCAGAGTTATAAATGATAACTCTCATCCCCAAATATATTGAGGGAAGGCAACGAAGAGGATTTGAAAGCAAGGCAGAATTGCAGGAAACAGATTTCAGGAGGTACATTCGAATCGCCTTTAAAGCACATGAAAAGCGGCAAAACGTCGACAATGTGGCCCTTGGCCAAAAAGGGCGTATGCGTTTTTTCCTGAATATATTCAGGAAAAAACGCATACGCCCTTTTTGGCCAACCAAGCAACCTGGAAAGGCAAATCAGCGCTACAAAGATGTCTCGTTTCCCATCGGTCAAAATGGTCATGCCGAAAAAAGTGTCAAAACCAGAAATGCAGGACAGGCCATGGAGAAATGGGAGCCTTGCTACGCTGATGGGCGGGATGTAAATTGCCAACAGCCACTCTGGAGAAGTGTACGGTGTGTCCTGAAATATCTAAAAAACACAGCTTAGAGAGAATAGGGCCCTTCCATTCATGGGCGTATAAATTGGGAAAACTAAAAAGCAGCAAGACAGAGGCACCCCGAAGATTAGGGCTGCTCTGTTGACAACAACCTCCACTTTATTACACCTTAAATATCCCAGGAAAGAGAAAAATGGATAAAGAAGTTGTGGTCCGTATGTACAATGGAATATCACTCAGCCATGAAATCAATGTTATAATGCTAGTAGCAGCATGATGAATGGATTTAGGTACGACGATTCTAAGTGAAATAAGTCACACAGAAAAACACACTTATCATAATCTAACACTTATAGAGGGAATGTTAAAATCCTTACACTTGAACTGAATTACAAAACAGAACAGAGTCACACATTTAGAAAACACGCTATGGCTGCTGAACGGGAAAGGTGAGGTGGGGTGATGCATAAAACAAGGGTTTCAAATTAGCTCAGATACCGTTCCATAAACCCAATATGTAATAGACAAGACCTACTCCTTGCTCAGTGAACTGGACTCAACACCCCCTATTCACCGCACAAGAATATATCTGACTCTTAAGAATCTTAAAACCTATGGATTGATATCTCTCTGAAAGTGAGTCAAGTGGGTATAAAGCGACATAAACACAGCAGTGAAAAGCAGCTAAACCCCATTATAAAATAAATTACTTTTAAAAACCCATGAAACAAAGACAGTGAAAGAGAAATTCTTACAAAACTCGTTCAGGGGCTGGGATGCAACCTGAATTGACCATATGTAGACACACAGCTGGATGAGACATAAGGGTGGACCCTCTTGGGGCTGAGAGGTTTGGTGAGGTTCGGTGAGCAAACACAGACCCTTTAAAGTAATACTGCGTGGTACCCATCCCATGGGTCCCAAATCTCCAGGTTCAAGGGCCTCTTCCTACATCGAAAACATGCATGAGAAACCCAGAAGTTGGTACACCGTGGGACCGGGAAAGGTTTCTAAAACGCACCTCATTTCTCATCTCCTTGTGCTCGGGGTGGCCATTACAGCCGCTTTACTAGCAATCTCCCTCCTTGGAGAATCAGCAGCACCTTTAACCTCCTGTTCCGTACAGGTTGCAATTTGTCCTGAGGATGAACAGAAGGAGGGGGAACCAATGAGAGACTAGCTCTAGGTGTTGGGACAGGCACAGGTCACACTATTTTCCCATCAGGAGGAAGAATTAACCACAGGCTCAGCCTGCCCCCCGGGAACCAGAATAGGGCCTGAAGCAAACCTGCGCTTTTGCGGCCAGCTCCCAAAAAAGCAAGTGGAAAAACGGAGCTCAGGGGCACTGCAATTCACAAACCTGCAGAGTTATAAATGATAACTCTCATCCCCAAATATATTGAGGGAAGGCAACGAAGAGGATTTGAAAGCAAGGCAGAATTGCAGGAAACAGATTTCAGGAGGTACATTCGAATCGCCTTTAAAGCACATGAAAAGCGGCAAAACGTCGACAATGTTGCCCTTGGCCAAAAAGGGCGTATGCGTTTTTTCCTGAATATATTCAGGAAAAAACGCATACGCCCTTTTTGGCCAACCAAGCAACCTGGAAAGGCAAATCAGCGCTACAAAGATGTCTCGTTTCCCATCGGTCAAAATGGTCATGCTGAAAAAAGTGTCAAAACCAGAAATGCAGGACAGGCCATGGAGAAATGGGAGCCTTGCTACGCTGATGGGCGGGATGTAAATTGCCAACAGCCACTCTGGAGAAGTGTACGGTGTGTCCTGAAATATCTAAAAAACACAGCTTAGAGAGAATAGGGCCCTTCCATTCATGGGCGTATAAATTGGGAAAACTAAAAAGCAGCAAGACAGAGGCACCCCGAAGATTAGGGCTGCTCTGTTGACAACAACCTCCACTTTATTACACCTTAAATATCCCAGGAAAGAGAAAAATGGATAAAGAAGTTGTGGTCCGTATGTACAATGGAATATCACTCAGCCATGAAATCAATGTTATAATGCTAGTAGCAGCATGATGAATGGATTTAGGTACGACGATTCTAAGTGAAATAAGTCACACAGAAAAAGACACTTATCATAATCTAACACTTATAGAGGGAATGTTAAAATCCCTACACTTGAACTGAATTACAAAACAGAACAGAGTCACACATTTAGAAAACACGCTATGGCTGCTGAACGGGAAAGGTGAGGTGGGGTGATGCATAAAACAAGGGTTTCAAATTAGCTCAGATACCGTTCCATAAACCCAACATGTAATAGACAAGGCCTACTCCTTGCTCAGTGAACTGGACTCAACACTCCCTATTCACTGCATAAGAATATATCTGACTCTTAAGAATCTTAAAACCTATAGATTGATACCTCTTTGAAAGTGAGTCAAGTGGGTATAAAGCGACATAAACACAGCAGTGAAAAGCAGCTAAACCCGATTATAAAAATAAATTACTTTTAAAAACCCATGAAACAAAGACAGTGAAAGAGAAATTCTTACAAAATTCGTTCAGGGGCTGTGATGCAACCTTAATTGACCATATGTAGACACACAGCTGGATGAGACATAAGGGTGGACACTCTTGGGGTTGAGAGGTTTGGTGAGGTTGGGTGAGCAAACACAGACCCTTTAAAGTAATACTGCGTGGTACCCATCCCATGGGTCCCAAATCTCCAGGTTCAAGGGCATCTTCCTACATCGAAAACATGCATGAGAAACCCAGAAGTTGGTACACCGTGGGACCGGGAAAGGTTTCTAAAACGCACCTCATTTCTCATCTCCTTGTGCTCGGGGTGGCCATTACAGCCGCTTTACTAGCAATCTCCCTCCTTGGAGAATCAGCAGCACCTTTAACCTCCTGTTCCGTACAGGTTGCAATTTGTCCTGAGGATGAACAGAAGGAGGGGGAACCAATGAGAGACTAGCTCTAGGTGTTGGGACAGGCACAGGTCACTCTATTTTCCCATCAGGAGGAAGAATTAACCACAGGCTCAGCCTGCCCCCCCCGGAACCAGAATAGGGCCTGAAGCAATCCTGCGCTTTTGCGGCCAGTTTCCAAAAAAGCGAGTGGAAAAACGAAGCTCCTGGGCACTGCAATTCACAAACCTGCAGAGTTATAAATGATAACTCTCATCCCCAAATATATTGAGGGAAGGCAACGAAGAGGATTTGAAAGCAAGGCAGAATTGCAGGAAACAGATTTCAGGAGGTACATTCGAATCGCCTTTAAAGCACATGAAAAGTGGCAAAACGTTGACAATGTTGCCCTTGGCCAAAAAGGGCGTATGCGTTTTTCCCTGAATATATTCAGGAAAAAACGCATACGCCCTTTTTAGCCAACCAAGCAACCTGGAAAGGCAAATCAGCGCTACAAAGAAGTCTCGTTTCCCATAGGTCAAAATGGTCATGCTGAAAAAAGTGTCAAAACCAGAAATGCAGGACAGGCCATGGAGAAATGGGAGCCTTGCTACGCTGATGGGCGGGATGTAAATTGCCAACAGCCACTCTGGAGAAGTGTACGGTGTGTCCTGAAATATCTAAAAAACACAGCTTAGAGAGAATAGGGCCCTTCCATTCATGGGCGTATAAATTGGGAAAACTAAAAAGCAGCAAGACAGAGGCACCCCGAAGATTAGGGCTGCTCTGTTGACAACAACCTCCACTTTATTACACCTTAAATATCCCAGGAAAGAGAAAAATGGATAAAGAAGTTGTGGTCCGTATGTACAATGGAATATCACTCAGCCATGAAATCAATGTTATAATGCTAGTAGCAGCATGATGAATGGATTTAGGTACGACGATTCTAAGTGAAATAAGTTACACAGAAAAAGACACTTATCATAATCTAACACTTATAGAGGGAATGTTAAAATCCCTACACTCGAACTGAATTACAAAACAGAACAGAGTCACACATTTAGAAAACACACTATGGCTGCTGAATGGGAAAGGTGAGGTGGGGTGATGCATAAAACAAGGGTTTCAAATTAGCTCAGATACCGTTCCATAAACCCAACATGTAATAGACAAGACCTACTCCTTGCTCAGTGAACTGGACTCAACACCCCCTATTCACCGCACAAGAATATATCTGACTCTTAAGAATCTTAAAACCTATGGATTGATATCTCTCTGTAAGTGAGTCAAGTGGGTGTAAAGCGGCATAAACACAGCAGTGAAAAGCAGCTAAACCCCATTATAAAATAAATTACTTTTAAAAACCCATGAAACAAAGACAGTGAAAGAGTAATTCTTACAAAACTCGCTCAGGGGCTGTGATGCAACCTGAATTGACCATATGTAGACACACAGCTGGATGAGACATAAGGGTGGACACTCTTGGGGCTGAGAGGTTTGTTGAGGTTCGGTGAGCAAACACAGACCCTTTAAAGTAATACTGCGTGGTACCCATCCCATGGGTCCCAAAGCTCCAGATTCAAGGGCCTCTTCCTACATCGAAAACATGCATGAGAAACCCAGAAGTTGGTACACCGTGTGACCGGGAAAGGTTTCTAAAACGCACCTCATTTCTCATCTCCTTGTGCTCGGGGTGGCCATTACAGCCGCTTTACTAGCAATCTCCCTCCTTGGAGAATCAGCAGCACCTTTAACCTCCTGTTCCGTACAGGTTGCAATTTGTCCTGAGGATGAACAGAAGGAGGGGGAACCAATGAGAGACTAGCTCTAGGTGTTGGGAAAGGCACAGGTCACTCTAGTTTCCCATCAGGAGGAAGAATTAACCACAGGCTCAGCCTGCCCCCCCCCCCGGAACCAGAATAGGACCTGAAGCAGTCCTGCGCTTTTGCGGCCAGCTCCGAAAAAAGCGAGTGGAAAAACGGAGCTCAGGGGCACTGCAATTCACAAACCTGCAGAGTTATAAATGATAACTCCCATCCCCAAATATATTGAGGGAAGGCAACGAAGAGGATTTGAAAGCAAGGCAGAATTGCAGGAAACAGATTTCAGGAGGTACATTCGAATCGCCTTTAAAGCACATGAAAAGCGGCAAAACGTCGACAATGTTGCCCTTGGCCAAAAAGGGCGTATGCGTTTTTTCCTGAATATATTCAGGAAAAAACGCATACGCCCTTTTTGGCCAACCAAGCCACCTGGAAAGGCAAATCAGCGCTACAAAGAAGTCTCGTTTCCCATCGGTCAAAATGGTCATGCTTAAAAAAGTGTCAAAACCAGAAATGCAGGACAGGCCATGGAGAAATGGGAGCCTTGCTACGCTGATGGGCGGGATGTAAATTGCCAACAGCCACTCTGGAGAAGTGTACGGTGTGTCCTGAAATATCTAAAAAACACAGCTTAGAGAGAATAGGGCCCTTCCATTCATGGGCGTATAAATTGGGAAAACTAAAAAGCAGCAAGACAGAGGCACCCCGAAGATTAGGGCTGCTCTGTTGACAACAACCTCCACTTTATTACACCTTAAATATCCCAGGAAAGAGAAAAATGGATAAAGAAGTTGTGGTCCGTACGTATAATGGAATATCACTCAGCCATGAAATCAATGTTATAATGCTAGTAGCAGCATGATGAATGGATTTAGGTACGACGATTCTAAGTGAAATAAGTTACACAGAAAAAGACACTTATCATAATCTAACACTTATAGAGGGAATGTTAAAATCCCTACACTCGAACTGAATTACAAAACAGAACAGAGTCACACATTTAGAAAACACACTATGGCTGCTGAATGGGAAAGGTGAGGTGGGGTGATGCATAAAACAAGGGTTTCAAATTAGCTCAGATACCGTTCCATAAACCCAACATGTAATAGACAAGACCTACTCCTTGCTCAGTGAACTGGACTCAACACCCCCTATTCACCGCACAAGAATATATCTGACTCTTAAGAATCTTAAAACCTATGGATTGATATCTCTCTGTAAGTGAGTCAAGTGGGTGTAAAGCGGCATAAACACAGCAGTGAAAAGCAGCTAAACCCCATTATAAAATAAATTACTTTTAAAAACCCATGAAACAAAGACAGTGAAAGAGAAATTCTTACAAAACTCGTTCAGGGGCTGTGATGCAACCTGAATTGACCATATGTAGACACACAGCTGGATGAGACATAAGGGTGGACACTCTTGGGGCTGAGAGGTTTGTTGAGGTTCGGTGAGCAAACACAGACCCTTTAAAGTAATACTGCGTTATACCCATCCCATGGGTCCCAAAGCCCCAGGTTCAAGGGCCTCTTCCTACATCGAAAACATGCATGAGAAACCCAGAAGTTGGTACACCGTGGGACCGGGAAAGGTTTCTAAAACGCACCTCATTTCTCATCTCCTTGTGCTCGGGGTGGCCATTACAGCCGCTTTACTAGCAATCTCCCTCCTTGGAGAATCAGCAGCACCTTTAACCTCCTGTTCCGTACACGTTGCAATTTGTCCTGAGGATGAACAGAAGGAGGGGGAACCAATGAGAGACTAGCTCTAGGTGTTGAGAAAGGCACAGGTTACTCTAGTTTCCCATCAGGAGGAAGAATTAACCACAGGCTCAGCCTGCCCCCCCGGAACCAGAATAGGGCCTGAAGCAGTCCTGCGCTTTTGCGGCCAGCTCCCAAAAAAGCGAGTGGAAAAACGGAGCTCAGGGGCACTGCAATTCACAAACCTGCAGAGTTATAAATGATAACTCTCAAACCCCAAATATATTGAGGGAAGGCAACGAAGAGGATTTGAAAGCAAGGCAGAATTGCAGGAAACAGATTTCAGGAGGTACATTCGAATCGCCTTTAAAGCACATGAAAAGCGGCAAAACGTCGACAATGTTGCCCTTGGCCAAAAAGGGCGTATGCGTTTTTTCCTGAATATATTCAGGAAAAAACGCATACGCCCTTTTTGGCCAACCAAGCCACCTGGAAAGGCAAATCAGCGCTACAAAGATGTCTCGTTTCCCATCGGTCAAAATGGTCATGCTGAAAAAAGTGTCAAAACCAGAAATGCAGGACAGGCCATGGAGAAATGGGAGCCTTGCTACGCTGATGGGCGGGATGTAAATTGCGAACAGCCACTCTGGAGAAGTGTACGGTGTGTCCTGAAATATCTAAAAAACACAGCTTAGAGAGAATAGGGCCCTTCCATTCATGGGCGTATAAATTGGGAAAACTAAAAAGCAGCAAGACAGAGGCACCCCGAAGATTAGGGCTGCTCTGTTGACAACAACCTCCACTTTATTACACCTTAAATATCCCAGGAAAGAGAAAAATGGATAAAGAAGTTGTGGTCCGTACGTACAATGGAATATCACTCAGCCATGAAATCAATGTTATAATGCTAGTAGCAGCATGATGAATGGATTTAGGTACGACGATTCTAAGTGAAATAAGTCACACAGAAAAACACACTTATCATAATCTAACACTTATAGAGGGAATGTTAAAATCCCTACACTTGAACTGAATTACAAAACAGAACAGAGTCACACGTTTAGAAAACACACTATGGCTGCTGAATGGGAAAGGGGAGGTGGGGTGATGCATAAAACAAGGGTTTCAAATTAGCTCAGATACCGTTCCATAAACCCAACATGTAATAGACAAGACCTACTCCTTGCTCAGTGAACTGGACTCAACACCCCCTATTCACCGCACAAGAATATATCTGACTCTTAAGAATCTTAAAACCTATGGATTGATATCTCTCTGTAAGTGAGTCAAGTGGGTGTAAAGCGGCATAAACACAGCAGTGAAAAGCAGCTAAACCCCATTATAAAATAAATTACTTTTAAAAACCCATGAAACAAAGACAGTGAAAGAGAAATTCTTACAAAACTCGTTCAGGGGCTGTGATGCAACCTGAATTGACCATATGTAGACACACAGCTGGATGAGACATAAGGGTGGACACTCTTGGGGCTGAGAGGTTTGTTGAGGTTCGGTGAGCAAACACAGACCCTTTAAAGTAATACTGCGTGGTACCCATCCCATGGGCCCCAAAGCTCCAGATTCAAGGGCCTCTTCCTACATCGAAAACATGCATGAGAAACCCAGAAGTTGGTACACCGTGTGACCGGGAAAGGTTTCTGAAACGCACCTCATTTCTCATCTCCTTGTGCTCGGGGTGGCCATTACAGCCGCTTTACTAGCAATCTCCCTCCTTGGAGAATCAGCAGCACCTTTAACCTCCTGTTCCGTACAGGTTGCAATTTGTCCTGAGGATGAACAGAAGGAGGGGGAACCAATGAGAGACTAGCTCTAGGTGTTGGGAAAGGCACAGGTCACTCTAGTTTCCCATCAGGAGGAAGAATTAACCACAGGCTCAGCCTGCCCCCCCCGGAACCAGAATAGGACCTGAAGCAATCCTGCGCTTTTGCGGCCAGCTCCCAAAAAAGCGAGTGGAAAAACGGAGCTCAGGGGCACTGCAATTCACAAACCTGCAGAGTTATAAATGATAACTCTCATCCCCAAATATATTGAGGGAAGGCAACGAAGAGGATTTGAAAGCAAGGCAGAATTGCAGGAAACAGATTTCAGGAGGTACATTCGAATCGCCTTTAAAGCACATGAAAAGCGGCAAAACGTCGACAATGTTGCCCTTGGCCAAAAAGGGCGTATGCGTTTTTTCCTGAATATATTCAGGAAAAAACGCATACGCCCTTTTTGGCCAACCAAGCCACCTGGAAAGGCAAATCAGCGCTACAAGGAAGTCTCGTTTCCCATCGGTCAAAATGGTCATGCTGAAAAAAGTGTCAAAACCAGAAATGCAGGACAGGCCATGGAGAAATGGGAGCCTTGCTACGCTGATGGGCGGGATGTAAATTGCCAACAGCCACTCTGGAGAAGTGTACGGTGTGTCCTGAAATATCTAAAAAACACAGCTTAGAGAGAATAGGGCCCTTCCATTCATGGGCGTATAAATTGGGAAAACTAAAAAGCAGCAAGACAGAGGCACCCCGAAGATTAGGGCTGCTCTGTTGACAACAACCTCCACTTTATTACACCTTAAATATCCCAGGAAAGAGAAAAATGGATAAAGAAGTCGTGGTCCATACGTACAATGGAATATCACTCAGCCATGAAATCAATGTTATAATGCTAGTAGCAGCATGATGAATGGATTTAGGTACGACGATTCTAAGTGAAATAAGTCACACAGAAAAAGACACTTATCATAATCTAACACTTATAGAGGGAATGTTAAAATCCCTACACTTGAACTGAATTACAAAACAGAACAGAGTCACACATTTAGAAAACACGCTATGGCTGCTGAACGGGAAAGGTGAGGTGGGGTGATGCATAAAACAAGGGTTTCAAATTAGCTCAGATACCGTTCCATAAACCCAACATGTAATAGACAAGGCCTACTCCTTGCTCAGTGAACTGGACTCAACACTCCCTATTCACTGCATAAGAATATATCTGACTCTTAAGAATCTTAAAACCTATAGATTGACACCTCTTTGAAAGTGAGTCAAGTGGGTATAAAGCGACATAAACACAGCAGTGAAAAGCAGCTAAACCCGATTATAAAAATAAATTACTTTTAAAAACCCATGAAACAAAGACAGTGAAAGAGAAATTCTTACAAAATTCGTTCAGGGGCTGTGATGCAACCTTAATTGACCATATGTAGACACACAGCTGGATGAGACATAAGGGTGGACACTCTTGGGGTTGAGAGGTTTGGTGAGGTTGGGTGAGCAAACACAGACCCTTTAAAGTAATACTGCGTGGTACCCATCCCATGGGTCCCAAATCTCCAGGTTCAAGGGCATCTTCCTACATCGAAAACATGCATGAGAAACACAGAAGTTGGTACACCGTGTGACCGGGAAAGGTTTCTAAAACGCACCTCATTTCTCATCTCCTTGTGCTCGGGGTGGCCATTACAGCCGCTTTACTAGCAATCTCCCTCCTTGGAGAATCAGCAGCACCTTTAACCTCCTGTTCCGTACAGGTTGCAATTTGTCCTGAGGATGAACAGAAGGAGGGGGAACCAATGAGAGACTAGCTCTAGGTGTTGGGACAGGCACAGGTCACTCTATTTTCCCATCAGGAGGAAGAATTAACCACAGGCTCAGCCTGCCCCCCCCGGAACCAGAATAGGGCCTGAAGCAATCCTGCGCTTTTGCGGCCAGTTCCCAAAAAAGCGAGTGGAAAAACGAAGCTCCTGGGCACTGCAATCCACAAACCTGCAGAGTTATAAATGATAACTCTCATCCCCAAATATATTGAGGGAAGGCAACGAAGAGGATTTGAAAGCAAGGCAGAATTGCAGGAAACAGATTTCAGGAGGTACATTCGAATCGCCTTTAAAGCACATGAAAAGTGGCAAAACGTCGACAATGTTGCCCTTGGCCAAAAAGGGCGTATGCGTTTTTTCCTGAATATATTCAGGAAAAAACGCATACGCCCTTTTTGGCCAACCAAGCCACGTGGAAAGGCAAATCAGCGCTACAAAGATGTCTCGTTTCCCATCGGTCAAAATGGTCATGCTGAAAAAAGTGTCAAAACCAGAAATGCAGGACAGGCCATGGAGAAATGGGAGCCTTGCTACGCTGATGGGCGGGATGTAAATTGCCAACAGCCACTCTGGAGAAGTGTACGGTGTGTCCTGAAATATCTAAAAAACACAGCTTAGAGAGAATAGGGCCCTTCCATTCATGGGCGTATAAATTGGGAAAACTAAAAAGCAGCAAGACAGAGGCACCCCGAAGATTAGGGCTGCTCTGTTGACAACAACCTCCACTTTATTACACCTTAAATATCCCAGGAAAGAGAAAAATGGATAAAGAAGTTGTGGTCCGTACGTACAATGGAATATCACTCAGCCATGAAATCAATGTTATAATGCTAGTAGCAGCATGATGAATGGATTTAGGTACGACGATTCTAAGTGAAATAAGTCACACAGAAAAAGACACTTATCATAATCTAACACTTATAGAGGGAATGTTAAAATCCCTACACTTGAACTGAATTACAAAACAGAACAGAGTCACACATTTAGAAAACACACTATGGCTGCTGAACGGGAAAGGTGAGGTGGGGTGATGCATAAAACAAGGGTTTCAAATTAGCTCAGATACCGTTCCATAAACCCAACATGTAATAGACAAGACCTACTCCTTGCTCAGTGAACTGGACTCAACACCCCCTATTCAC
The DNA here is from genome assembly GCF_965194805.1 of Balaenoptera borealis. Taxonomy (NCBI): domain Eukaryota; kingdom Metazoa; phylum Chordata; class Mammalia; order Artiodactyla; family Balaenopteridae; genus Balaenoptera; species Balaenoptera borealis. The sequence continues at coordinate 197,225 of NW_028123433.1, forward strand.
CGCACAAGAATATATCTGACTCTTAAGAATCTTAAAACCTATGGATTGATATCTCTCTGTAAGTGAGTCAAGTGGGTGTAAAGCGGCATAAACACAGCAGTGAAAAGCAGCTAAACCCCATTATAAAATAAATTACTTTTAAAAACCTATGAAACAAAGACAGTGAAAGAGAAATTCTTACAAAACTCGTTCAGGGGCTGTGATGCAACCTGAATTGACCATATGTAGACACACAGCTGGATGAGACATAAGGGTGGACACTCTTGGGGCTGAGAGGTTTGTTGAGGTTCGGTGAGCAAACACAGACCCTTTAAAGTAATACTGCGTGGTACCCATCCCATGGGTCCCAAAGCTCCAGATTCAAGGGCCTCTTCCTACATCGAAAACATGCATGAGAAACCCAGAAGTTGGTACACCGTGTGACCGGGAAAGGTTTCTAAAACGCACCTCATTTCTCATCTCCTTGTGCTCGGGGTGGCCATTACAGCCGCTTTACTAGCAATCTCCCTCCTTGGAGAATCAGCAGCACCTTTAACCTCCTGTTCCGTACACGTTGCAATTTGTCCTGAGGATGAACAGAAGGAGGGGGAACCAATGAGAGACTAGCTCTAGGTGTTGGGAAAGGCACAGGTCACTCTAGTTTCCCATCAGGAGGAAGAATTAACCACAGGCTCAGCCTGCCCCCCCCGGAACCAGAATAGGACCTGAAGCAATCCTGCGCTTTTGCGGCCAGCTCCCAAAAAAGCGAGTGGAAAAACGGAGCTCAGGGGCACTGCAATTCACAAACCTGCAGAGTTATAAATGATAACTCTCATCCCCAAATATATTGAGGGAAGGCAACGAAGAGGATTTGAAAGCAAGGCAGAATTGCAGGAAACAGATTTCAGGAGGTACATTCGAATCGCTTTTAAAGCACATGAAAAGCGGCAAAACGTCGACAATGTTGCCCTTGGCCAAAAAGGGCGTATGCGTTTTTTCCTGAATATATTCAGGAAAAAACGCATACGCCCTTTTTAGCCAACCAAGCCACGTGGAAAGGCAAATCAGCGCTACAAAGATGTCTCGTTTCCCATCGGTCAAAATGGTCATGCTGAAAAAAGTGTCAAAACCAGAAATGCAGGACAGGCCATGGAGAAATGGGAGCCTTGCTACGCTGATGGGCGGGATGTAAATTGCCAACAGCCACTCTGGAGAAGTGTACGGTGTGTCCTGAAATATCTAAAAAACACAGCTTAGAGAGAATAGGGCCCTTCCATTCATGGGCGTATAAATTGGGAAAACTAAAAAGCAGCAAGACAGAGGCACCCCGAAGATTAGGGCTGCTCTGTTGACAACAACCTCCACTTTATTACACCTTAAATATCCCAGGAAAGAGAAAAATGGATAAAGAAGTTGTGGTCCGTACGTACAATGGAATATCACTCAGCCATGAAATCAATGTTATAATGCTAGTAGCAGCATGATGAATGGATTTAGGTACGACGATTCTAAGTGAAATAAGTCACACAGAAAAACACACTTATCATAATCTAACACTTATAGAGGGAATGTTAAAATCCTTACACTTGAACTGAATTACAAAACAGAACAGAGTCACACATTTAGAAAACACGCTATGGCTGCTGAACGGGAAAGGTGAGGTGGGGTGATGCATAAAACAAGGGTTTCAAATTAGCTCAGATACCGTTCCATAAACCCAATATGTAATAGACAAGACCTACTCCTTGCTCAGTGAACTGGACTCAACACCCCCTATTCACCGCACAAGAATATATCTGCCTCTTAAGAATCTTAAAACCTATGGATTGATATCTCTCTGAAAGTGAGTCAAGTGGGTATAAAGCGGCATAAACACAGCAGTGAAAAGCAGCTAAACCCCATTATAAAATAAATTACTTTTAAAAACCCATGAAACAAAGACAGTGAAAGAGAAATTCTTACAAAACTCGTTCAGGGGCTGTGATGCAACCTGAATTGACCATATGTAGACACACAGCTGGATGAGACATAAGGGTGGACACTCTTGGGGCTGAGAGGTTTGGTAAGGTTCGGTGAGCAAACACAGACCCTTTAAATTAATACTGCGTGGTACCCATCCCATGGGTCCCAAATCTCCAGGTTCAAGGGCCTCTTCCTACATCGAAAACATGCATGAGAAACCCAGAAGTTGGTACACCGTGGGACCGGGAAAGGTTTCTAAAACGCACCTCATTTCTCATCTCCTTGTGCTCGGGGTGGCCATTACAGCCGCTTTACTAGCAATCTCCCTCCTTGGAGAATCAGCAGCACCTTTAACCTCCTGTTCCGTACAGGTTGCAATTTGTCCTGAGGATGAACAGAAGGAGGGGGAACCAATGAGAGACTAGCTCTAGGTGTTGGGACAGGCACAGGTCACACTATTTTCCCATCAGGAGGAAGAATTAACCACAGGCTCAGCCTGCCCCCCAGGAACCAGAATAGGGCCTGAAGCAGTCCTGCGCTTTTGCGGCCAGCTCCCAAAAAAGCGAGTGGAAAAACGGAGCTCAGGGGCACTGCAATTCACAAACCTGCAGAGTTATAAATGATAACTCTCATCCCCAAATATATTGAGGGAAGGCAACGAAGAGGATTTGAAAGCAAGGCAGAATTGCAGGAAACAGATTTCAGGAGGTACATTCGAATCGCCTTTAAAGCACATGAAAAGCGGCAAAACGTCGACAATGTTGCCCTTGGCCAAAAAGGGCGTATGCGTTTTTTCCTGAATATATTCAGGAAAAAACGCATACGCCCTTTTTGGCCAACCAAGCCACCTGGAAAGGCAAATCAGCGCTACAAAGAAGTCTCATTTCCCATCGGTCAAAATGGTCATGCTGAAAAAAGTGTCAAAACCAGAAATGCAGGACAGGCCATGGAGAAATGGGAGCCTTGCTACGCTGATGGGCGGGATGTAAATTGCCAACAGCCACTCTGGAGAAGTGTACGGTGTGTCCTGAAATATCTAAAAAACACAGCTTAGAGAGAATAGGGCCCTTCCATTCATGGGCGTATAAATTGGGAAAACTAAAAAGCAGCAAGACAGAGGCACCCCGAAGATTAGGGCTGCTCTGTTGACAACAACCTCCACTTTATTACACCTTAAATATCCCAGGAAAGAGAAAAATGGATAAAGAAGTCGTGGTCCGTACGTACAATGGAATATCACTCAGCCATGAAATCAATGTTATAATGCTAGTAGCAGCATGATGAATGGATTTAGGTACGACGATTCTAAGTGAAATAAGTCACACAGAAAAAGACACTTATCATAATCTAACACTTATAGAGGGAATGTTAAAATCCTTACACTTGAACTGAATTACAAAACAGAACAGAGTCACACATTTAGAAAACACGCTATGGCTGCTGAACGGGAAAGGTGAGGTGGGGTGATGCATAAAACAAGGGTTTCAAATTAGCTCAGATACCGTTCCATAAACCCAACATGTAATAGACAAGGCCTACTCCTTGCTAAGTGAACTGGACTCAACACTCCCTATTCACTGCATAAGAATATATCTGACTCTTAAGAATCTTAAAACCTATAGATTGATACCTCTTTGAAAGTGAGTCAAGTGGGTATAAAGCGACATAAACACAGCAGTGAAAAGCAGCTAAACCCGATTATAAAAATAAATTACTTTTAAAAACCCATGAAACAAAGACAGTGAAAGAGAAATTCTTACAAAATTCGTTCAGGGGCTGTGATGCAACCTTAATTGACCATATGTAGACACACAGCTGGATGAGACATAAGGGTGGACACTCTTGGGGTTGAGAGGTTTGGTGAGGTTGGGTGAGCAAACACAGACCCTTTAAAGTAATACTGCGTGGTACCCATCCCATGCGTCCCAAATCTCCAGGTTCAAGGGCATCTTCCTACATCGAAAACATGCATGAGAAACACAGAAGTTGGTACACCGTGTGACCGGGAAAGGTTTCTAAAACGCACCTCATTTCTCATCTCCTTGTGCTCGGGGTGGCCATTACAGCCGCTTTACTAGCAATCTCCCTCCTTGGAGAATCAGCAGCACCTTTAACCTCCTGTTCCGTACAGGTTGCAATTTGTCCTGAGGATGAACAGAAGGAGGGGGAACCAATGAGAGACTAGCTCTAGGTGTTGGGACAGGCACAGGTCACTCTATTTTCCCATCAGGAGGAAGAATTAACCACAGGCTCAGCATGCCCCCCCCCGGAACCAGAATAGGGCCTGAAGCAATCCTGCGCTTTTGCGGCCAGTTCCCAAAAAAGCGAGTGGAAAAACGAAGCTCCTGGCCACTGCAATCCACAAACCTGCAAGAGTTATAAATGATAACTCTCATCCCCAAATATATTGAGGGAAGGCAACGAAGAGGATTTGAAAGCAAGGCAGAATTGCAGGAAACAGATTTCAGGAGGTACATTCGAATCGCCTTTAAAGCACATGAAAAGTGGCAAAACGTCGACAATGTTGCCCTTGGCCAAAAAGGGCGTATGCGTTTTTCCCTGAATATATTCAGGAAAAAACGCATACGCCCTTTTTGGCCAACCAAGCAACCTGGAAAGGCAAATTAGCGCTACAAAGAAGTCTCGTTTCCCATCGGTCAAAATGGTCATGCTGAAAAAAGTGTCAAAACCAGAAATGCAGGACAGGCCATGGAGAAATGGGAGCCTTGCTACGCTGATGGGCGGGATGTAAATTGCCAACAGCCACTCTGGAGAAGTGTACGGTGTGTCCTGAAATATCTAAAAAACACAGCTTAGAGAGAATAGGGCCCTTCCATTCATGGGCGTATAAATTGGGAAAACTAAAAAGCAGCAAGACAGAGGCACCCCGAAGATTAGGGCTGCTCTGTTGACAACAACCTCCACTTTATTACACCTTAAATATCCCAGGAAAGAGAAAAATGGATAAAGAAGTTGTGGTCCGTATGTACAATGGAATATCACTCAGCCATGAAATCAATGTTATAATGCTAGTAGCAGCATGATGAATGGATTTAGGTACGACGATTCTAAGTGAAATAAGTTACACAGAAAAAGACACTTATCATAATCTAACACTTATAGAGGGAATGTTAAAATCCCTACACTCGAACTGAATTACAAAACAGAACAGAGTCACACATTTAGAAAACACACTATGGCTGCTGAACGGGAAAGGTGAGGTGGGGTGATGCATAAAACAAGGGTTTCAAATTAGCTCAGATACCGTTCCATAAACCCAACATGTAATAGACAAGACCTACTCCTTGCTCAGTGAACTGGACTCAACACCCCCTATTCACCGCACAAGAATATATCTGACTCTTAAGAATCTTAAAACCTATGGTTTGATATCTCTCTGAAAGTGAGTCAAGTGGGTATAAAGCGACATAAACACAGCAGTGAAAAGCAGCTAAACCCCATTATAAAATAAATTACTTTTAAAAACCCATGAAACAAAGACAGTGAAAGAGAAATTCTTACAAAACTCGTTCAGGGGCTGGGATGCAACCTGAATTGACCATATGTAGACACACAGCTGGATGAGACATAAGGGTGGACACTCTTGGGGCTGAGAGGTTTGTTGAGGTTCGGTGAGCAAACACAGACCCTTTAAAGTAATACTGCGTGGTACCCATCCCATGGGTCCCAAAGCCCCAGGTTCAAGGGCCTCTTCCTACATCGAAAACATGCATGAGAAACCCAGGAGTTGGTACACCGTGGGACCGGGAAAGGTTTCTAAAACGCACCTCATTTCTCATCTCCTTGTGCTCGGGGTGGCCATTACAGCCGCTTTACTAGCAATCTCCCTCCTTGGAGAATCAGCAGCACCTTTAACCTCCTGTTCCGTACACGTTGCAATTTGTCCTGAGGATGAACAGAAGGAGGGGGAACCAATGAGAGACTAGCTCTAGGTGTTGAGAAAGGCACAGGTTACTCTAGTTTCCCATCAGGAGGAAGAATTAACCACAGGCTCAGCCTGCCCCCCCGGAACCAGAATAGGGCCTGAAGCAGTCCTGCGCTTTTGCGGCCAGCTCCCAAAAAAGCGAGTGGAAAAACGGAGCTCAGGGGCACTGCAATTCACAAACCTGCAGAGTTATAAATGATAACTCTCATCCCCAAATATATTGAGGGAAGGCAACGAAGAGGATTTGAAAGCAAGGCAGAATTGCAGGAAACAGATTTCAGGAGGTACATTCGAATCGCCTTTAAAGCACATGAAAAGCGGCAAAACGTCGACAATGTTGCCCTTGGCCAAAAAGGGCGTATGCGTTTTTTCCTGAATATATTCAGGAAAAAACGCATACGCCCTTTTTGGCCAACCAAGCCACGTGGAAAGGCAAATCAGCGCTACAAAGATGTCTCGTTTCCCATCGGTCAAAATGGTCATGCTGAAAAAAGTGTCAAAACCAGAAATGCAGGACAGGCCATGGAGAAATGGGAGCCTTGCTACGCTGATGGGCGGGATGTAAATTGCCAACAGCCACTCTGGAGAAGTGTACGGTGTGTCCTGAAATATCTAAAAAACACAGCTTAGAGAGAATAGGGCCCTTCCATTCATGGGCGTATAAATTGGGAAAACTAAAAAGCAGCAAGACAGAGGCACCCCGAAGATTAGGGCTGCTCTGTTGACAACAACCTCCACTTTATTACACCTTAAATATCCCAGGAAAGAGAAAAATGGATAAAGAAGTTGTGGTCCGTACGTACAATGGAATATCACTCAGCCATGAAATCAATGTTATAATGCTAGTAGCAGCATGATGAATGGATTTAGGTACGACGATTCTAAGTGAAATAAGTCACACAGAAAAACACACTTATCATAATCTAACACTTATAGAGGGAATGTTAAAATCCTTACACTTGAACTGAATTACAAAACAGAACAGAGTCACACATTTAGAAAACACGCTATGGCTGCTGAACGGGAAAGGTGAGGTGGGGTGATGCATAAAACAAGGGTTTCAAATTAGCTCAGATACCGTTCCATAAACCCAATATGTAATAGACAAGACCTACTCCTTGCTCAGTGAACTGGACTCAACACCCCCTATTCACCGCACAAGAATATATCTGCCTCTTAAGAATCTTAAAACCTATGGATTGATATCTCTCTGAAAGTGAGTCAAGTGGGTATAAAGCGACATAAACACAGCAGTGAAAAGCAGCTAAACCCCATTATAAAATAAATTACTTTTAAAAACCCATGAAACAAAGACAGTGAAAGAGAAATTCTTACAAAACTCGTTCAGGGGCTGTGATGCAACCTGAATTGACCATATGTAGACACACAGCTGGATGAGACATAAGGGTGGACACTCTTGGGGCTGAGAGGTTTGGTAAGGTTCGGTGAGCAAACACAGACCCTTTAAAGTAATACTGCGTGGTACCCATCCCATGGGTCCCAAATCTCCAGGTTCAAGGGCCTCTTCCTACATCGAAAACATGCATGAGAAACCCAGAAGTTGGTACACCGTGGGACCGGGAAAGGTTTCTAAAACGCACCTCATTTCTCATCTCCTTGTGCTCGGGGTGGCCATTACAGCCGCTTTACTAGCAATCTCCCTCCTTGGAGAATCAGCAGCACCTTTAACCTCCTGTTCCGTACAGGTTGCAATTTGTCCTGAGGATGAACAGAAGGAGGGGAACCAATGAGAGACTAGCTCTAGGTGTTGGGACAGGCACAGGTCACACTATTTTCCCATCAGGAGGAAGAATTAACCACAGGCTCAGCCTGCCCCCCCCCGGAACCAGAATAGGACCTGAAGCAATCCTGCGCTTTTGCGGCCAGCTCCCAAAAAAGCGAGTGGAAAAACGGAGCTCAGGGGCACTGCAATTCACAAACCTGCAGAGTTATAAATGATAACTCTCATCCCCAAATATATTGAGGGAAGGCAACGAAGAGGATTTGAAAGCAAGGCAGAATTGCAGGAAACAGATTTCAGGAGGTACATTCGAATCGCTTTTAAAGCACATGAAAAGCGGCAAAACGTCGACAATGTTGCCCTTGGCCAAAAAGGGCGTATGCGTTTTTTCCTGAATATATTCAGGAAAAAACGCATACGCCCTTTTTAGCCAACCAAGCCACGTGGAAAGGCAAATCAGCGCTACAAAGATGTCTCGTTTCCCATCGGTCAAAATGGTCATGCTGAAAAAAGTGTCAAAACCAGAAATGCAGGACAGGCCATGGAGAAATGGGAGCCTTGCTACGCTGATGGGCGGGATGTAAATTGCCAACAGCCACTCTGGAGAAGTGTACGGTGTGTCCTGAAATATCTAAAAAACACAGCTTAGAGAGAATAGGGCCCTTCCATTCATGGGCGTATAAATTGGGAAAACTAAAAAGCAGCAAGACAGAGGCACCCCGAAGATTAGGGCTGCTCTGTTGACAACAACCTCCACTTTATTACACCTTAAATATCCCAGGAAAGAGAAAAATGGATAAAGAAGTTGTGGTCCGTACGTACAATGGAATATCACTCAGCCATGAAATCAATGTTATAATGCTAGTAGCAGCATGATGAATGGATTTAGGTACGACGATTCTAAGTGAAATAAGTCACACAGAAAAACACACTTATCATAATCTAACACTTATAGAGGGAATGTTAAAATCCTTACGCTTGAACTGAATTACAAAACAGAACAGAGTCACACATTTAGAAAACACGCTATGGCTGCTGAACGGGAAAGGTGAGGTGGGGTGATGCATAAAACAAGGGTTTCAAATTAGCTCAGATACCGTTCCATAAACCCAATATGTAATAGACAAGACCTACTCCTTGCTCAGTGAACTGGACTCAACACCCCCTATTCACCGCACAAGAATATATCTGCCTCTTAAGAATCTTAAAACCTATGGATTGATATCTCTCTGAAAGTGAGTCAAGTGGGTATAAAGCGGCATAAACACAGCAGTGAAAAGCAGCTAAACCCCATTATAAAATAAATTACTTTTAAAAACCCATGAAACAAAGACAGTGAAAGAGAAATTCTTACAAAACTCGTTCAGGGGCTGTGATGCAACCTGAATTGACCATATGTAGACACACAGCTGGATGAGACATAAGGGTGGACACTCTTGGGGCTGAGAGGTTTGGTAAGGTTCGGTGAGCAAACACAGACCCTTTAAAGTAATACTGCGTGGTACCCATCCCATGGGTCCCAAATCTCCAGGTTCAAGGGCCTCTTCCTACATCGAAAACATGCATGAGAAACCCAGAAGTTGGTACACCGTGGGACCGGGAAAGGTTTCTAAAACGCACCTCATTTCTCATCTCCTTGTGCTCGGGGTGGCCATTACAGCCGCTTTACTAGCAATCTCCCTCCTTGGAGAATCAGCAGCACCTTTAACCTCCTGTTCCGTACAGGTTGCAATTTGTCCTGAGGATGAACAGAAGGAGGGGGAACCAATGAGAGACTAGCTCTAGGTGTTGGGACAGGCACAGGTCACACTATTTTCCCATCAGGAGGAAGAATTAACCACAGGCTCAGCCTGCCCCCCAGGAACCAGAATAGGGCCTGAAGCAGTCCTGCGCTTTTGCGGCCAGCTCCCAAAAAAGCGAGTGGAAAAACGGAGCTCAGGGGCACTGCAATTCACAAACCTGCAGAGTTATAAATGATAACTCTCATCCCCAAATATATTGAGGGAAGGCAACGAAGAGGATTTGAAAGCAAGGCAGAATTGCAGGAAACAGATTTCAGGAGGTACATTCGAATCGCCTTTAAAGCACATGAAAAGCGGCAAAACGTCGACAATGTTGCCCTTGGCCAAAAAGGGCGTATGCGTTTTTTCCTGAATATATTCAGGAAAAAACGCATACGCCCTTTTTGGCCAACCAAGCCACGTGGAAAGGCAAATCAGCGCTACAAAGATGTCTCGTTTCCCATCGGTCAAAATGGTCATGCTGAAAAAAGTGTCAAAACCAGAAATGCAGGACAGGCCATGGAGAAATGGGAGCCTTGCTACGCTGATGGGCGGGATGTAAATTGCCAACAGCCACTCTGGAGAAGTGTACGGTGTGTCCTGAAATATCTAAAAAACACAGCTTAGAGAGAATAGGGCCCTTCCATTCATGGGCGTATAAATTGGGAAAACTAAAAAGCAGCAAGACAGAGGCACCCCGAAGATTAGGGCTGCTCTGTTGACAACAACCTCCACTTTATTACACCTTAAATATCCCAGGAAAGAGAAAAATGGATAAAGAAGTTGTGGTCCGTACGTACAATGGAATATCACTCAGCCATGAAATCAATGTTATAATGCTAGTAGCAGCATGATGAATGGATTTAGGTACGACGATTCTAAGTGAAATAAGTCACACAGAAAAACACACTTATCATAATCTAACACTTATAGAGGGAATGTTAAAATCCTTACACTTGAACTGAATTACAAAACAGAACAGAGTCACACATTTAGAAAACACGCTATGGCTGCTGAACGGGAAAGGTGAGGTGGGGTGATGCATAAAACAAGGGTTTCAAATTAGCTCAGATACCGTTCCATAAACCCAATATGTAATAGACAAGACCTACTCCTTGCTCAGTGAACTGGACTCAACACCCCCTATTCACCGCACAAGAATATATCTGCCTCTTAAGAATCTTAAAACCTATGGATTGATATCTCTCTGAAAGTGAGTCAAGTGGGTATAAAGCGACATAAACACAGCAGTGAAAAGCAGCTAAACCCCATTATAAAATAAATTACTTTTAAAAACCCATGAAACAAAGACAGTGAAAGAGAAATTCTTACAAAACTCGTTCAGGGGCTGTGATGCAACCTGAATTGACCATATGTAGACACACAGCTGGATGAGACATAAGGGTGGACACTCTTGGGGCTGAGAGGTTTGGTAAGGTTCGGTGAGCAAACACAGACCCTTTAAAGTAATACTGCGTGGTACCCATCCCATGGGTCCCAAATCTCCAGGTTCAAGGGCCTCTTCCTACATCGAAAACATGCATGAGAAACCCAGAAGTTGGTACACCGTGGGACCGGGAAAGGTTTCTAAAACGCACCTCATTTCTCATCTCCTTGTGCTCGGGGTGGCCATTACAGCCGCTTTACTAGCAATCTCCCTCCTTGGAGAATCAGCAGCACCTTTAACCTCCTGTTCCGTACAGGTTGCAATTTGTCCTGAGGATGAACAGAAGGAGGGGAACCAATGAGAGACTAGCTCTAGGTGTTGGGACAGGCACAGGTCACACTATTTTCCCATCAGGAGGAAGAATTAACCACAGGCTCAGCCTGCCCCCCCCCGGAACCAGAATAGGACCTGAAGCAATCCTGCGCTTTTGCGGCCAGCTCCCAAAAAAGCGAGTGGAAAAACGGAGCTCAGGGGCACTGCAATTCACAAACCTGCAGAGTTATAAATGATAACTCTCATCCCCAAATATATTGAGGGAAGGCAACGAAGAGGATTTGAAAGCAAGGCAGAATTGCAGGAAACAGATTTCAGGAGGTACATTCGAATCGCTTTTAAAGCACATGAAAAGCGGCAAAACGTCGACAATGTTGCCCTTGGCCAAAAAGGGCGTATGCGTTTTTTCCTGAATATATTCAGGAAAAAACGCATACGCCCTTTTTAGCCAACCAAGCCACGTGGAAAGGCAAATCAGCGCTACAAAGATGTCTCGTTTCCCATCGGTCAAAATGGTCATGCTGAAAAAAGTGTCAAAACCAGAAATGCAGGACAGGCCATGGAGAAATGGGAGCCTTGCTACGCTGATGGGCGGGATGTAAATTGCCAACAGCCACTCTGGAGAAGTGTACGGTGTGTCCTGAAATATCTAAAAAACACAGCTTAGAGAGAATAGGGCCCTTCCATTCATGGGCGTATAAATTGGGAAAACTAAAAAGCAGCAAGACAGAGGCACCCCGAAGATTAGGGCTGCTCTGTTGACAACAACCTCCACTTTATTACACCTTAAATATCCCAGGAAAGAGAAAAATGGATAAAGAAGTTGTGGTCCGTACGTACAATGGAATATCACTCAGCCATGAAATCAATGTTATAATGCTAGTAGCAGCATGATGAATGGATTTAGGTACGACGATTCTAAGTGAAATAAGTCACACAGAAAAACACACTTATCATAATCTAACACTTATAGAGGGAATGTTAAAATCCTTACACTTGAACTGAATTACAAAACAGAACAGAGTCACACATTTAGAAAACACGCTATGGCTGCTGAACGGGAAAGGTGAGGTGGGGTGATGCATAAAACAAGGGTTTCAAATTAGCTCAGATACCGTTCCATAAACCCAATATGTAATAGACAAGACCTACTCCTTGCTCAGTGAACTGGACTCAACACCCCCTATTCACCGCACAAGAATATATCTGCCTCTTAAGAATCTTAAAACCTATGGATTGATATCTCTCTGAAAGTGAGTCAAGTGGGTATAAAGCGGCATAAACACAGCAGTGAAAAGCAGCTAAACCCCATTATAAAATAAATTACTTTTAAAAACCCATGAAACAAAGACAGTGAAAGAGAAATTCTTACAAAACTCGTTCAGGGGCTGTGATGCAACCTGAATTGACCATATGTAGACACACAGCTGGATGAGACATAAGGGTGGACACTCTTGGGGCTGAGAGGTTTGGTAAGGTTCGGTGAGCAAACACAGACCCTTTAAATTAATACTGCGTGGTACCCATCCCATGGGTCCCAAATCTCCAGGTTCAAGGGCCTCTTCCTACATCGAAAACATGCATGAGAAACCCAGAAGTTGGTACACCGTGGGACCGGGAAAGGTTTCTAAAACGCACCTCATTTCTCATCTCCTTGTGCTCGGGGTGGCCATTACAGCCGCTTTACTAGCAATCTCCCTCCTTGGAGAATCAGCAGCACCTTTAACCTCCTGTTCCGTACAGGTTGCAATTTGTCCTGAGGATGAACAGAAGGAGGGGGAACCAATGAGAGACTAGCTCTAGGTGTTGGGACAGGCACAGGTCACACTATTTTCCCATCAGGAGGAAGAATTAACCACAGGCTCAGCCTGCCCCCCAGGAACCAGAATAGGGCCTGAAGCAGTCCTGCGCTTTTGCGGCCAGCTCCCAAAAAAGCGAGTGGAAAAACGGAGCTCAGGGGCACTGCAATTCACAAACCTGCAGAGTTATAAATGATAACTCTCATCCCCAAATATATTGAGGGAAGGCAACGAAGAGGATTTGAAAGCAAGGCAGAATTGCAGGAAACAGATTTCAGGAGGTACATTCGAATCGCCTTTAAAGCACATGAAAAGCGGCAAAACGTCGACAATGTTGCCCTTGGCCAAAAAGGGCGTATGCGTTTTTTCCTGAATATATTCAGGAAAAAACGCATACGCCCTTTTTGGCCAACCAAGCCACCTGGAAAGGCAAATCAGCGCTACAAAGAAGTCTCATTTCCCATCGGTCAAAATGGTCATGCTGAAAAAAGTGTCAAAACCAGAAATGCAGGACAGGCCATGGAGAAATGGGAGCCTTGCTACGCTGATGGGCGGGATGTAAATTGCCAACAGCCACTCTGGAGAAGTGTACGGTGTGTCCTGAAATATCTAAAAAACACAGCTTAGAGAGAATAGGGCCCTTCCATTCATGGGCGTATAAATTGGGAAAACTAAAAAGCAGCAAGACAGAGGCACCCCGAAGATTAGGGCTGCTCTGTTGACAACAACCTCCACTTTATTACACCTTAAATATCCCAGGAAAGAGAAAAATGGATAAAGAAGTCGTGGTCCGTACGTACAATGGAATATCACTCAGCCATGAAATCAATGTTATAATGCTAGTAGCAGCATGATGAATGGATTTAGGTACGACGATTCTAAGTGAAATAAGTCACACAGAAAAAGACACTTATCATAATCTAACACTTATAGAGGGAATGTTAAAATCCTTACACTTGAACTGAATTACAAAACAGAACAGAGTCACACATTTAGAAAACACGCTATGGCTGCTGAACGGGAAAGGTGAGGTGGGGTGATGCATAAAACAAGGGTTTCAAATTAGCTCAGATACCGTTCCATAAACCCAACATGTAATAGACAAGGCCTACTCCTTGCTAAGTGAACTGGACTCAACACTCCCTATTCACTGCATAAGAATATATCTGACTCTTAAGAATCTTAAAACCTATAGATTGATACCTCTTTGAAAGTGAGTCAAGTGGGTATAAAGCGACATAAACACAGCAGTGAAAAGCAGCTAAACCCGATTATAAAAATAAATTACTTTTAAAAACCCATGAAACAAAGACAGTGAAAGAGAAATTCTTACAAAATTCGTTCAGGGGCTGTGATGCAACCTTAATTGACCATATGTAGACACACAGCTGGATGAGACATAAGGGTGGACACTCTTGGGGTTGAGAGGTTTGGTGAGGTTGGGTGAGCAAACACAGACCCTTTAAAGTAATACTGCGTGGTACCCATCCCATGCGTCCCAAATCTCCAGGTTCAAGGGCATCTTCCTACATCGAAAACATGCATGAGAAACACAGAAGTTGGTACACCGTGTGACCGGGAAAGGTTTCTAAAACGCACCTCATTTCTCATCTCCTTGTGCTCGGGGTGGCCATTACAGCCGCTTTACTAGCAATCTCCCTCCTTGGAGAATCAGCAGCACCTTTAACCTCCTGTTCCGTACAGGTTGCAATTTGTCCTGAGGATGAACAGAAGGAGGGGGAACCAATGAGAGACTAGCTCTAGGTGTTGGGACAGGCACAGGTCACTCTATTTTCCCATCAGGAGGAAGAATTAACCACAGGCTCAGCATGCCCCCCCCCGGAACCAGAATAGGGCCTGAAGCAATCCTGCGCTTTTGCGGCCAGTTCCCAAAAAAGCGAGTGGAAAAACGAAGCTCCTGGCCACTGCAATCCACAAACCTGCAAGAGTTATAAATGATAACTCTCATCCCCAAATATATTGAGGGAAGGCAACGAAGAGGATTTGAAAGCAAGGCAGAATTGCAGGAAACAGATTTCAGGAGGTACATTCGAATCGCCTTTAAAGCACATGAAAAGTGGCAAAACGTCGACAATGTTGCCCTTGGCCAAAAAGGGCGTATGCGTTTTTCCCTGAATATATTCAGGAAAAAACGCATACGCCCTTTTTGGCCAACCAAGCAACCTGGAAAGGCAAATTAGCGCTACAAAGAAGTCTCGTTTCCCATCGGTCAAAATGGTCATGCTGAAAAAAGTGTCAAAACCAGAAATGCAGGACAGGCCATGGAGAAATGGGAGCCTTGCTACGCTGATGGGCGGGATGTAAATTGCCAACAGCCACTCTGGAGAAGTGTACGGTGTGTCCTGAAATATCTAAAAAACACAGCTTAGAGAGAATAGGGCCCTTCCATTCATGGGCGTATAAATTGGGAAAACTAAAAAGCAGCAAGACAGAGGCACCCCGAAGATTAGGGCTGCTCTGTTGACAACAACCTCCACTTTATTACACCTTAAATATCCCAGGAAAGAGAAAAATGGATAAAGAAGTTGTGGTCCGTATGTACAATGGAATATCACTCAGCCATGAAATCAATGTTATAATGCTAGTAGCAGCATGATGAATGGATTTAGGTACGACGATTCTAAGTGAAATAAGTTACACAGAAAAAGACACTTATCATAATCTAACACTTATAGAGGGAATGTTAAAATCCCTACACTCGAACTGAATTACAAAACAGAACAGAGTCACACATTTAGAAAACACACTATGGCTGCTGAACGGGAAAGGTGAGGTGGGGTGATGCATAAAACAAGGGTTTCAAATTAGCTCAGATACCGTTCCATAAACCCAACATGTAATAGACAAGACCTACTCCTTGCTCAGTGAACTGGACTCAACACCCCCTATTCACCGCACAAGAATATATCTGACTCTTAAGAATCTTAAAACCTATGGTTTGATATCTCTCTGAAAGTGAGTCAAGTGGGTATAAAGCGACATAAACACAGCAGTGAAAAGCAGCTAAACCCCATTATAAAATAAATTACTTTTAAAAACCCATGAAACAAAGACAGTGAAAGAGAAATTCTTACAAAACTCGTTCAGGGGCTGGGATGCAACCTGAATTGACCATATGTAGACACACAGCTGGATGAGACATAAGGGTGGACACTCTTGGGGCTGAGAGGTTTGTTGAGGTTCGGTGAGCAAACACAGACCCTTTAAAGTAATACTGCGTGGTACCCATCCCATGGGTCCCAAAGCCCCAGGTTCAAGGGCCTCTTCCTACATCGAAAACATGCATGAGAAACCCAGGAGTTGGTACACCGTGGGACCGGGAAAGGTTTCTAAAACGCACCTCATTTCTCATCTCCTTGTGCTCGGGGTGGCCATTACAGCCGCTTTACTAGCAATCTCCCTCCTTGGAGAATCAGCAGCACCTTTAACCTCCTGTTCCGTACACGTTGCAATTTGTCCTGAGGATGAACAGAAGGAGGGGGAACCAATGAGAGACTAGCTCTAGGTGTTGAGAAAGGCACAGGTTACTCTAGTTTCCCATCAGGAGGAAGAATTAACCACAGGCTCAGCCTGCCCCCCCGGAACCAGAATAGGGCCTGAAGCAGTCCTGCGCTTTTGCGGCCAGCTCCCAAAAAAGCGAGTGGAAAAACGGAGCTCAGGGGCACTGCAATTCACAAACCTGCAGAGTTATAAATGATAACTCTCATCCCCAAATATATTGAGGGAAGGCAACGAAGAGGATTTGAAAGCAAGGCAGAATTGCAGGAAACAGATTTCAGGAGGTACATTCGAATCGCCTTTAAAGCACATGAAAAGCGGCAAAACGTCGACAATGTTGCCCTTGGCCAAAAAGGGCGTATGCGTTTTTTCCTGAATATATTCAGGAAAAAACGCATACGCCCTTTTTGGCCAACCAAGCCACGTGGAAAGGCAAATCAGCGCTACAAAGATGTCTCGTTTCCCATCGGTCAAAATGGTCATGCTGAAAAAAGTGTCAAAACCAGAAATGCAGGACAGGCCATGGAGAAATGGGAGCCTTGCTACGCTGATGGGCGGGATGTAAATTGCCAACAGCCACTCTGGAGAAGTGTACGGTGTGTCCTGAAATATCTAAAAAACACAGCTTAGAGAGAATAGGGCCCTTCCATTCATGGGCGTATAAATTGGGAAAACTAAAAAGCAGCAAGACAGAGGCACCCCGAAGATTAGGGCTGCTCTGTTGACAACAACCTCCACTTTATTACACCTTAAATATCCCAGGAAAGAGAAAAATGGATAAAGAAGTTGTGGTCCGTACGTACAATGGAATATCACTCAGCCATGAAATCAATGTTATAATGCTAGTAGCAGCATGATGAATGGATTTAGGTACGACGATTCTAAGTGAAATAAGTCACACAGAAAAACACACTTATCATAATCTAACACTTATAGAGGGAATGTTAAAATCCTTACACTTGAACTGAATTACAAAACAGAACAGAGTCACACATTTAGAAAACACGCTATGGCTGCTGAACGGGAAAGGTGAGGTGGGGTGATGCATAAAACAAGGGTTTCAAATTAGCTCAGATACCGTTCCATAAACCCAATATGTAATAGACAAGACCTACTCCTTGCTCAGTGAACTGGACTCAACACCCCCTATTCACCGCACAAGAATATATCTGCCTCTTAAGAATCTTAAAACCTATGGATTGATATCTCTCTGAAAGTGAGTCAAGTGGGTATAAAGCGACATAAACACAGCAGTGAAAAGCAGCTAAACCCCATTATAAAATAAATTACTTTTAAAAACCCATGAAACAAAGACAGTGAAAGAGAAATTCTTACAAAACTCGTTCAGGGGCTGTGATGCAACCTGAATTGACCATATGTAGACACACAGCTGGATGAGACATAAGGGTGGACACTCTTGGGGCTGAGAGGTTTGGTAAGGTTCGGTGAGCAAACACAGACCCTTTAAAGTAATACTGCGTGGTACCCATCCCATGGGTCCCAAATCTCCAGGTTCAAGGGCCTCTTCCTACATCGAAAACATGCATGAGAAACCCAGAAGTTGGTACACCGTGGGACCGGGAAAGGTTTCTAAAACGCACCTCATTTCTCATCTCCTTGTGCTCGGGGTGGCCATTACAGCCGCTTTACTAGCAATCTCCCTCCTTGGAGAATCAGCAGCACCTTTAACCTCCTGTTCCGTACAGGTTGCAATTTGTCCTGAGGATGAACAGAAGGAGGGGGAACCAATGAGAGACTAGCTCTAGGTGTTGGGACAGGCACAGGTCACACTATTTTCCCATCAGGAGGAAGAATTAACCACAGGCTCAGCCTGCCCCCCAGGAACCAGAATAGGGCCTGAAGCAGTCCTGCGCTTTTGCGGCCAGCTCCCAAAAAAGCGAGTGGAAAAACGGAGCTCAGGGGCACTGCAATTCACAAACCTGCAGAGTTATAAATGATAACTCTCATCCCCAAATATATTGAGGGAAGGCAACGAAGAGGATTTGAAAGCAAGGCAGAATTGCAGGAAACAGATTTCAGGAGGTACATTCGAATCGCCTTTAAAGCACATGAAAAGCGGCAAAACGTCGACAATGTTGCCCTTGGCCAAAAAGGGCGTATGCGTTTTTTCCTGAATATATTCAGGAAAAAACGCATACGCCCTTTTTGGCCAACCAAGCCACCTGGAAAGGCAAATCAGCGCTACAAAGAAGTCTCGTTTCCCATCGGTCAAAATGGTCATGCTGAAAAAAGTGTCAAAACCAGAAATGCAGGACAGGCCATGGAGAAATGGGAGCCTTGCTACGCTGATGGGCGGGATGTAAATTGCCAACAGCCACTCTGGAGAAGTGTACGGTGTGTCCTGAAATATCTAAAAAACACAGCTTAGAGAGAATAGGGCCCTTCCATTCATGGGCGTATAAATTGGGAAAACTAAAAAGCAGCAAGACAGAGGCACCCCGAAGATTAGGGCTGCTCTGTTGACAACAACCTCCACTTTATTACACCTTAAATATCCCAGGAAAGAGAAAAATGGATAAAGAAGTCGTGGTCCGTACGTACAATGGAATATCACTCAGCCATGAAATCAATGTTATAATGCTAGTAGCAGCATGATGAATGGATTTAGGTACGACGATTCTAAGTGAAATAAGTCACACAGAAAAAGACACTTATCATAATCTAACACTTATAGAGGGAATGTTAAAATCCTTACACTTGAACTGAATTACAAAACAGAACAGAGTCACACATTTAGAAAACACGCTATGGCTGCTGAACGGGAAAGGTGAGGTGGGGTGATGCATAAAACAAGGGTTTCAAATTAGCTCAGATACCGTTCCATAAACCCAACATGTAATAGACAAGGCCTACTCCTTGCTCAGTGAACTGGACTCAACACTCCCTATTCACTGCATAAGAATATATCTGACTCTTAAGAATCTTAAAACCTATAGATTGATACCTCTTTGAAAGTGAGTCAAGTGGGTATAAAGCGACATAAACACAGCAGTGAAAAGCAGCTAAACCCGATTATAAAAATAAATTACTTTTAAAAACCCATGAAACAAAGACAGTGAAAGAGAAATTCTTACAAAATTCGTTCAGGGGCTGTGATGCAACCTTAATTGACCATATGTAGACACACAGCTGGATGAGACATAAGGGTGGACACTCTTGGGGTTGAGAGGTTTGGTGAGGTTGGGTGAGCAAACACAGACCCTTTAAAGTAATACTGCGTGGTACCCATCCCATGCGTCCCAAATCTCCAGGTTCAAGGGCATCTTCCTACATCGAAAACATGCATGAGAAACACAGAAGTTGGTACACCGTGTGACCGGGAAAGGTTTCTAAAACGCACCTCATTTCTCATCTCCTTGTGCTCGGGGTGGCCATTACAGCCGCTTTACTAGCAATCTCCCTCCTTGGAGAATCAGCAGCACCTTTAACCTCCTGTTCCGTACAGGTTGCAATTTGTCCTGAGGATGAACAGAAGGAGGGGGAACCAATGAGAGACTAGCTCTAGGTGTTGGGACAGGCACAGGTCACTCTATTTTCCCATCAGGAGGAAGAATTAACCACAGGCTCAGCCTGCCCCCCCCGGAACCAGAATAGGACCTGAAGCAATCCTGCGCTTTTGCGGCCAGCTCCCAAAAAAGCGAGTGGAAAAACGGAGCTCAGGGGCACTGCAATTCACAAACCTGCAGAGTTATAAATGATAACTCTCATCCCCAAATATATTGAGGGAAGGCAACGAAGAGGATTTGAAAGCAAGGCAGAATTGCAGGAAACAGATTTCAGGAGGTACATTCGAATCGCCTTTAAAGCACATGAAAAGCGGCAAAACGTCGACAATGTTGCCCTTGGCCAAAAAGGGCGTATGCGTTTTTTCCTGAATATATTCAGGAAAAAACGCATACGCCCTTTTTGGCCAACCAAGCAACCTGGAAAGGCAAATCAGCGCTACAAAGAAGTCTCGTTTCCCATCGGTCAAAATGGTCATGCTGAAAAAAGTGTCAAAACCAGAAATGCAGGACAGGCCATGGAGAAATGGGAGCCTTGCTACGCTGATGGGCGGGATGTAAATTGCCAACAGCCACTCTGGAGAAGTGTACGGTGTGTCCTGAAATATCTAAAAAACACAGCTTAGAGAGAATAGGGCCCTTCCATTCATGGGCGTATAAATTGGGAAAACTAAAAAGCAGCAAGACAGAGGCACCCCGAAGATTAGGGCTGCTCTGTTGACAACAACCTCCACTTTATTACACCTTAAATATCCCAGGAAAGAGAAAAATGGATAAAGAAGTTGTGGTCCGTATGTACAATGGAATATCACTCAGCCATGAAATCAATGTTATAATGCTAGTAGCAGCATGATGAATGGATTTAGGTACGACGATTCTAAGTGAAATAAGTTACACAGAAAAAGACACTTATCATAATCTAACACTTATAGAGGGAATGTTAAAATCCCTACACTCGAACTGAATTACAAAACAGAACAGAGTCACACATTTAGAAAACACACTATGGCTGCTGAACGGGAAAGGTGAGGTGGGGTGATGCATAAAACAAGGGTTTCAAATTAGCTCAGATACCGTTCCATAAACCCAACATGTAATAGACAAGACCTACTCCTTGCTCAGTGAACTGGACTCAACACCCCCTATTCACCGCACAAGAATATATCTGACTCTTAAGAATCTTAAAACCTATGGTTTGATATCTCTCTGAAAGTGAGTCAAGTGGGTATAAAGCGACATAAACACAGCAGTGAAAAGCAGCTAAACCCCATTATAAAATAAATTACTTTTAAAAACCCATGAAACAAAGACAGTGAAAGAGAAATTCTTACAAAACTCGTTCAGGGGCTGGGATGCAACCTGAATTGACCATATGTAGACACACAGCTGGATGAGACATAAGGGTGGACACTCTTGGGGCTGAGAGGTTTGTTGAGGTTCGGTGAGCAAACACAGACCCTTTAAAGTAATACTGCGTGGTACCCATCCCATGGGTCCCAAAGCCCCAGGTTCAAGGGCCTCTTCCTACATCGAAAACATGCATGAGAAACCCAGGAGTTGGTACACCGTGGGACCGGGAAAGGTTTCTAAAACGCACCTCATTTCTCATCTCCTTGTGCTCGGGGTGGCCATTACAGCCGCTTTACTAGCAATCTCCCTCCTTGGAGAATCAGCAGCACCTTTAACCTCCTGTTCCGTACAGGTTGCAATTTGTCCTGAGGATGAACAGAAGGAGGGGGAACCAATGAGAGACTAGCTCTAGGTGTTGGGACAGGCACAGGTCACTCTATTTTCCCATCAGGAGGAAGAATTAACCACAGGCTCAGCCTGCCCCCCCCCCGGAACCAGAATAGGGCCTGAAGCAATCCTGCGCTTTTGCGGCCAGTTCCCAAAAAAGCGAGTGGAAAAACGAAGCTCCTGGGCACTGCAATCCACAAACCTGCAGAGTTATAAATGATAACTCTCATCCCCAAATATATTGAGGGAAGGCAACGAAGAGGATTTGAAAGCAAGGCAGAATTGCAGGAAACAGATTTCAGGAGGTACATTCGAATCGCCTTTAAAGCACATGAAAAGCGGCAAAACGTCGACAATGTTGCCCTTGGCCAAAAAGGGCGTATGCGTTTTTCCCTGAATATATTCAGGAAAAAACGCATACGCCCTTTTTGGCCAACCAAGCCACCTGGAAAGGCAAATCAGCGCTACAAAGAAGTCTCGTTTCCCATCGGTCAAAATGGTCATGCTGAAAAAAGTGTCAAAACCAGAAATGCAGGACAGGCCATGGAGAAATGGGAGCCTTGCTACGCTGATGGGCGGGATGTAAATTGCCAACAGCCACTCTGGAGAAGTGTACGGTGTGTCCTGAAATATCTAAAAAACACAGCTTAGAGAGAATAGGGCCCTTCCATTCACGGGCGTATAAATTGGGAAAACTAAAAAGCAGCAAGAAGAGGCACCCCGAAGATTAGGGCTGCTCTGTTGACAACAACCTCCACTTTATTACACCTTAAATATCCCAGGAAAGAGAAAAATGGATAAAGAAGTTGTGGTCCGTATGTACAATGGAATATCACTCAGCCATGAAATCAATGTTATAATGCTAGTAGCAGCATGATGAATGGATTTAGGTACGACGATTCTAAGTGAAATAAGTTACACAGAAAAAGACACTTATCATAATCTAACACTTATAGAGGGAATGTTAAAATCCCTACACTCGAACTGAATTACAAAACAGAACAGAGTCACACATTTAGAAAACACACTATGGCTGCTGAACGGGAAAGGTGAGGTGGGGTGATGCATAAAACAAGGGTTTCAAATTAGCTCAGATACCGTTCCATAAACCCAACATGTAATAGACAAGACCTACTCCTTGCTCAGTGAACTGGACTCAACACCCCCTATTCACCGCACAAGAATATATCTGACTCTTAAGAATCTTAAAACCTATGGTTTGATATCTCTCTGAAAGTGAGTCAAGTGGGTATAAAGCGACATAAACACAGCAGTGAAAAGCAGCTAAACCCCATTATAAAATAAATTACTTTTAAAAACCCATGAAACAAAGACAGTGAAAGAGAAATTCTTACAAAACTCGTTCAGGGGCTGGGATGCAACCTGAATTGACCATATGTAGACACACAGCTGGATGAGACATAAGGGTGGACACTCTTGGGGCTGAGAGGTTTGTTGAGGTTCGGTGAGCAAACACAGACCCTTTAAAGTAATACTGCGTGGTACCCATCCCATGGGTCCCAAAGCCCCAGGTTCAAGGGCCTCTTCCTACATCGAAAACATGCATGAGAAACCCAGGAGTTGGTACACCGTGGGACCGGGAAAGGTTTCTAAAACGCACCTCATTTCTCATCTCCTTGTGCTCGGGGTGGCCATTACAGCCGCTTTACTAGCAATCTCCCTCCTTGGAGAATCAGCAGCACCTTTAACCTCCTGTTCCGTACACGTTGCAATTTGTCCTGAGGATGAACAGAAGGAGGGGGAACCAATGAGAGACTAGCTCTAGGTGTTGAGAAAGGCACAGGTTACTCTAGTTTCCCATCAGGAGGAAGAATTAACCACAGGCTCAGCCTGCCCCCCCGGAACCAGAATAGGGCCTGAAGCAGTCCTGCGCTTTTGCGGCCAGCTCCCAAAAAAGCGAGTGGAAAAACGGAGCTCAGGGGCACTGCAATTCACAAACCTGCAGAGTTATAAATGATAACTCTCATCCCCAAATATATTGAGGGAAGGCAACGAAGAGGATTTGAAAGCAAGGCAGAATTGCAGGAAACAGATTTCAGGAGGTACATTCGAATCGCCTTTAAAGCACATGAAAAGCGGCAAAACGTCGACAATGTTGCCCTTGGCCAAAAAGGGCGTATGCGTTTTTTCCTGAATATATTCAGGAAAAAACGCATACGCCCTTTTTGGCCAACCAAGCCACGTGGAAAGGCAAATCAGCGCTACAAAGATGTCTCGTTTCCCATCGGTCAAAATGGTCATGCTGAAAAAAGTGTCAAAACCAGAAATGCAGGACAGGCCATGGAGAAATGGGAGCCTTGCTACGCTGATGGGCGGGATGTAAATTGCCAACAGCCACTCTGGAGAAGTGTACGGTGTGTCCTGAAATATCTAAAAAACACAGCTTAGAGAGAATAGGGCCCTTCCATTCATGGGCGTATAAATTGGGAAAACTAAAAAGCAGCAAGACAGAGGCACCCCGAAGATTAGGGCTGCTCTGTTGACAACAACCTCCACTTTATTACACCTTAAATATCCCAGGAAAGAGAAAAATGGATAAAGAAGTTGTGGTCCGTACGTACAATGGACTATCACTCAGCCATGAAATCAATGTTATAATGCTAGTAGCAGCATGATGAATGGATTTAGGTACGACGATTCTAAGTGAAATAAGTCACACAGAAAAAGACACTTATCATAATCTAACACTTATAGAGGGAATGTTAAAATCCTTACACTTGAACTGAATTACAAAACAGAACAGAGTCACACATTTAGAAAACACGCTATGGCTGCTGAACGGGAAAGGTGAGGTGGGGTGATGCATAAAACAAGGGTTTCAAATTAGCTCAGATACCGTTCCATAAACCCAATATGTAATAGACAAGACCTACTCCTTGCTCAGTGAACTGGACTCAACACCCCCTATTCACCGCACAAGAATATATCTGCCTCTTAAGAATCTTAAAACCTATGGATTGATATCTCTCTGAAAGTGAGTCAAGTGGGTATAAAGCGACATAAACACAGCAGTGAAAAGCAGCTAAACCCCATTATAAAATAAATTACTTTTAAAAACCCATGAAACAAAGACAGTGAAAGAGAAATTCTTACAAAACTCGTTCAGGGGCTGTGATGCAACCTGAATTGACCATATGTAGACACACAGCTGGATGAGACATAAGGGTGGACACTCTTGGGGCTGAGAGGTTTGGTAAGGTTCGGTGAGCAAACACAGACCCTTTAAAGTAATACTGCGTGGTACCCATCCCATGGGTCCCAAATCTCCAGGTTCAAGGGCATCTTCCTACATCGAAAACATGCATGAGAAACACAGAAGTTGGTACACCGTGGGACCGGGAAAGGTTTCTAAAACGCACCTCATTTCTCATCTCCTTGTGCTCGGGGTGGCCATTACAGCCGCTTTACTAGCAATCTCCCTCCTTGGAGAATCAGCAGCACCTTTAACCTCCTGTTCCGTACAGGTTGCAATTTGTCCTGAGGATGAACAGAAGGAGGGGGAACCAATGAGAGACTAGCTCTAGGTGTTGGGACAGGCACAGGTCACTCTATTTTCCCATCAGGAGGAAGAATTAACCACAGGCTCAGCCTGCCCCCCCCGGAACCAGAATAGGGCCTGAAGCAATCCTGCGCTTTTGCGGCCAGTTCCCAAAAAAGCAAGTGGAAAAACGAAGCTCCTGGGCACTGCAATCCACAAACCTGCAGAGTTATAAATGATAACTCTCATCCCCAAATATATTGAGGGAAGGCAACGAAGAGGATTTGAAAGCAAGGCAGAATTGCAGGAAACAGATTTCAGGAGGTACATTCGAATCGCCTTTAAAGCACATGAAAAGCGGCAAAACGTCGACAATGTTGCCCTTGGCCAAAAAGGGCGTATGCGTTTTTCCCTGAATATATTCAGGAAAAAACGCATACGCCCTTTTTGGCCAACCAAGCAACCTGGAAAGGCAAATCAGCGCTACAAAGAAGTCTCGTTTCCCATCGGTCAAAATGGTCATGCTGAAAAAAGTGTCAAAACCAGAAATGCAGGACAGGCCATGGAGAAATGGGAGCCTTGCTACGCTGATGGGCGGGATGTAAATTGCCAACAGCCACTCTGGAGAAGTGTACGGTGTGTCCTGAAATATCTAAAAAACACAGCTTAGAGAGAATAGGGCCCTTCCATTCATGGGCGTATAAATTGGGAAAACTAAAAAGCAGCAAGAAGAGGCACCCCGAAGATTAGGGCTGCTCTGTTGACAACAACCTCCACTTTATTACACCTTAAATATCCCAGGAAAGAGAAAAATGGATAAAGAAGTTGTGGTCCGTATGTACAATGGAATATCACTCAGCCATGAAATCAATGTTATAATGCTAGTAGCAGCATGATGAATGGATTTAGGTACGACGATTCTAAGTGAAATAAGTTACACAGAAAAAGACACTTATCATAATCTAACACTTATAGAGGGAATGTTAAAATCCCTACACTTGAACTGAATTACAAAACAGAACAGAGTCACACATTTAGAAAACACACTATGGCTGCTGAACGGGAAAGGTGAGGTGGGGTGATGCATAAAACAAGGGTTTCAAATTAGCTCAGATACCGTTCCATAAACCCAACATGTAATAGACAAGACCTACTCCTTGCTCAGTGAACTGGACTCAACACCCCCTATTCACCGCACAAGAATATATCTGACTCTTAAGAATCTTAAAACCTATGGATTGATATCTCTCTGAAAGTGAGTCAAGTGGGTATAAAGCGACATAAACACAGCAGTGAAAAGCAGCTAAACCCCATTATAAAATAAATTACTTTTAAAAACCCATGAAACAAAGACAGTGAAAGAGAAATTCTTACAAAACTCGTTCAGGGGCTGGGATGCAACCTGAATTGACCATATGTAGACACACAGCTGGATGAGACATAAGGGTGGACACTCTTGGGGCTGAGAGGTTTGTTGAGGTTCGGTGAGCAAACACAGACCCTTTAAAGTAATACTGCGTGGTACCCATCCCATGGGTCCCAAAGCCCCAGGTTCAAGGGCCTCTTCCTACATCGAAAACATGCATGAGAAACCCAGGAGTTGGTACACCGTGGGACCGGGAAAGGTTTCTAAAACGCACCTCATTTCTCATCTCCTTGTGCTCGGGGTGGCCATTACAGCCGCTTTACTAGCAATCTCCCTCCTTGGAGAATCAGCAGCACCTTTAACCTCCTGTTCCGTACAGGTTGCAATTTGTCCTGAGGATGAACAGAAGGAGGGGGAACCAATGAGAGACTAGCTCTAGGTGTTGGGACAGGCACAGGTCACTCTATTTTCCCATCAGGAGGAAGAATTAACCACAGGCTCAGCCTGCCCCCCCCGGAACCAGAATAGGACCTGAAGCAATCCTGCGCTTTTGCGGCCAGCTCCCAAAAAAGCGAGTGGAAAAACGGAGCTCAGGGGCACTGCAATTCACAAACCTGCAGAGTTATAAATGATAACTCTCATCCCCAAATATATTGAGGGAAGGCAACGAAGAGGATTTGAAAGCAAGGCAGAATTGCAGGAAACAGATTTCAGGAGGTACATTCGAATCGCCTTTAAAGCACATGAAAAGCGGCAAAACGTCGACAATGTTGCCCTTGGCCAAAAAGGGCGTATGCGTTTTTTCCTGAATATATTCAGGAAAAAACGCATACGCCCTTTTTGGCCAACCAAGCCACGTGGAAAGGCAAATCAGCGCTACAAAGATGTCTCGTTTCCCATCGGTCAAAATGGTCATGCTGAAAAAAGTGTCAAAACCAGAAATGCAGGACAGGCCATGGAGAAATGGGAGCCTTGCTACGCTGATGGGCGGGATGTAAATTGCCAACAGCCACTCTGGAGAAGTGTACGGTGTGTCCTGAAATATCTAAAAAACACAGCTTAGAGAGAATAGGGCCCTTCCATTCATGGGCGTATAAATTGGGAAAACTAAAAAGCAGCAAGACAGAGGCACCCCGAAGATTAGGGCTGCTCTGTTGACAACAACCTCCACTTTATTACACCTTAAATATCCCAGGAAAGAGAAAAATGGATAAAGAAGTTGTGGTCCGTACGTACAATGGACTATCACTCAGCCATGAAATCAATGTTATAATGCTAGTAGCAGCATGATGAATGGATTTAGGTACGACGATTCTAAGTGAAATAAGTCACACAGAAAAAGACACTTATCATAATCTAACACTTATAGAGGGAATGTTAAAATCCTTACACTTGAACTGAATTACAAAACAGAACAGAGTCACACATTTAGAAAACACGCTATGGCTGCTGAACGGGAAAGGTGAGGTGGGGTGATGCATAAAACAAGGGTTTCAAATTAGCTCAGATACCGTTCCATAAACCCAATATGTAATAGACAAGACCTACTCCTTGCTCAGTGAACTGGACTCAACACCCCCTATTCACCGCACAAGAATATATCTGCCTCTTAAGAATCTTAAAACCTATGGATTGATATCTCTCTGAAAGTGAGTCAAGTGGGTATAAAGCGACATAAACACAGCAGTGAAAAGCAGCTAAACCCCATTATAAAATAAATTACTTTTAAAAACCCATGAAACAAAGACAGTGAAAGAGAAATTCTTACAAAACTCGTTCAGGGGCTGTGATGCAACCTGAATTGACCATATGTAGACACACAGCTGGATGAGACATAAGGGTGGACACTCTTGGGGCTGAGAGGTTTGGTAAGGTTCGGTGAGCAAACACAGACCCTTTAAAGTAATACTGCGTGGTACCCATCCCATGGGTCCCAAATCTCCAGGTTCAAGGGCCTCTTCCTACATCGAAAACATGTATGAGAAACCCAGAAGTTGGTACACCGTGGGACCGGGAAAGGTTTCTAAAACGCACCTCATTTCTCATCTCCTTGTGCTCGGGGTGGCCATTACAGCCGCTTTACTAGCAATCTCCCTCCTTGGAGAATCAGCAGCACCTTTAACCTCCTGTTCCGTACAGGTTGCAATTTGTCCTGAGGATGAACAGAAGGAGGGGGAACCAATGAGAGACTAGCTCTAGGTGTTGGGACAGGCACAGGTCACACTATTTTCCCATCAGGAGGAAGAATTAACCACAGGCTCAGCCTGCCCCCCAGGAACCAGAATAGGGCCTGAAGCAGTCCTGCGCTTTTGCGGCCAGCTCCCAAAAAAGCGAGTGGAAAAACGGAGCTCAGGGGCACTGCAATTCACAAACCTGCAGAGTTATAAATGATAACTCTCATCCCCAAATATATTGAGGGAAGGCAACGAAGAGGATTTGAAAGCAAGGCAGAATTGCAGGAAACAGATTTCAGGAGGTACATTCGAATCGCCTTTAAAGCACATGAAAAGCGGCAAAACGTCGACAATGTTGCCCTTGGCCAAAAAGGGCGTATGCGTTTTTTCCTGAATATATTCAGGAAAAAACGCATACGCCCTTTTTGGCCAACCAAGCCACCTGGAAAGGCAAATCAGCGCTACAAAGAAGTCTCGTTTCCCATCGGTCAAAATGGTCATGCTGAAAAAAGTGTCAAAACCAGAAATGCAGGACAGGCCATGGAGAAATGGGAGCCTTGCTACGCTGATGGGCGGGATGTAAATTGCCAACAGCCACTCTGGAGAAGTGTACGGTGTGTCCTGAAATATCTAAAAAACACAGCTTAGAGAGAATAGGGCCCTTCCATTCATGGGCGTATAAATTGGGAAAACTAAAAAGCAGCAAGACAGAGGCACCCCGAAGATTAGGGCTGCTCTGTTGACAACAACCTCCACTTTATTACACCTTAAATATCCCAGGAAAGAGAAAAATGGATAAAGAAGTCGTGGTCCGTACGTACAATGGAATATCACTCAGCCATGAAATCAATGTTATAATGCTAGTAGCAGCATGATGAATGGATTTAGGTACGACGATTCTAAGTGAAATAAGTCACACAGAAAAAGACACTTATCATAATCTAACACTTATAGAGGGAATGTTAAAATCCTTACACTTGAACTGAATTACAAAACAGAACAGAGTCACACATTTAGAAAACACGCTATGGCTGCTGAACGGGAAAGGTGAGGTGGGGTGATGCATAAAACAAGGGTTTCAAATTAGCTCAGATACCGTTCCATAAACCCAACATGTAATAGACAAGGCCTACTCCTTGCTCAGTGAACTGGACTCAACACTCCCTATTCACTGCATAAGAATATATCTGACTCTTAAGAATCTTAAAACCTATAGATTGATACCTCTTTGAAAGTGAGTCAAGTGGGTATAAAGCGACATAAACACAGCAGTGAAAAGCAGCTAAACCCGATTATAAAAATAAATTACTTTTAAAAACCCATGAAACAAAGACAGTGAAAGAGAAATTCTTACAAAATTCGTTCAGGGGCTGTGATGCAACCTTAATTGACCATATGTAGACACACAGCTGGATGAGACATAAGGGTGGACACTCTTGGGGTTGAGAGGTTTGGTGAGGTTGGGTGAGCAAACACAGACCCTTTAAAGTAATACTGCGTGGTACCCATCCCATGGGTCCCAAATCTCCAGGTTCAAGGGCATCTTCCTACATCGAAAACATGCATGAGAAACACAGAAGTTGGTACACCGTGGGACCGGGAAAGGTTTCTAAAACGCACCTCATTTCTCATCTCCTTGTGCTCGGGGTGGCCATTACAGCCGCTTTACTAGCAATCTCCCTCCTTGGAGAATCAGCAGCACCTTTAACCTCCTGTTCCGTACAGGTTGCAATTTGTCCTGAGGATGAACAGAAGGAGGGGGAACCAATGAGAGACTAGCTCTAGGTGTTGGGACAGGCACAGGTCACTCTATTTTCCCATCAGGAGGAAGAATTAACCACAGGCTCAGCCTGCCCCCCCCCGGAACCAGAATAGGGCCTGAAGCAATCCTGCGCTTTTGCGGCCAGTTCCCAAAAAAGCGAGTGGAAAAACGAAGCTCCTGGGCACTGCAATCCACAAACCTGCAGAGTTATAAATGATAACTCTCATCCCCAAATATATTGAGGGAAGGCAACGAAGAGGATTTGAAAGCAAGGCAGAATTGCAGGAAACAGATTTCAGGAGGTACATTCGAATCGCCTTTAAAGCACATGAAAAGCGGCAAAACGTCGACAATGTTGCCCTTGGCCAAAAAGGGCGTATGCGTTTTTCCCTGAATATATTCAGGAAAAAACGCATACGCCCTTTTTGGCCAACCAAGCAACCTGGAAAGGCAAATCAGCGCTACAAAGAAGTCTCGTTTCCCATCGGTCAAAATGGTCATGCTGAAAAAAGTGTCAAAACCAGAAATGCAGGACAGGCCATGGAGAAATGGGAGCCTTGCTACGCTGATGGGCGGGATGTAAATTGCCAACAGCCACTCTGGAGAAGTGTACGGTGTGTCCTGAAATATCTAAAAAACACAGCTTAGAGAGAATAGGGCCCTTCCATTCATGGGCGTATAAATTGGGAAAACTAAAAAGCAGCAAGACAGAGGCACCCCGAAGATTAGGGCTGCTCTGTTGACAACAACCTCCACTTTATTACACCTTAAATATCCCAGGAAAGAGAAAAATGGATAAAGAAGTTGTGGTCCGTATGTACAATGGAATATCACTCAGCCATGAAATCAATGTTATAATGCTAGTAGCAGCATGATGAATGGATTTAGGTACGACGATTCTAAGTGAAATAAGTCACACAGAAAAAGACACTTATCATAATCTAACACTTATAGAGGGAATGTTAAAATCCCTACACTCGAACTGAATTACAAAACAGAACAGAGTCACACATTTAGAAAACACACTATGGCTGCTGAACGGGAAAGGTGAGGTGGGGTGATGCATAAAACAAGGGTTTCAAATTAGCTCAGATACCGTTCCATAAACCCAACATGTAATAGACAAGACCTACTCCTTGCTCAGTGAACTGGACTCAACACCCCCTATTCACCGCACAAGAATATATCTGACTCTTAAGAATCTTAAAACCTATGGATTGATATCTC
Organism: Balaenoptera borealis; assembly: GCF_965194805.1. Taxonomy (NCBI): domain Eukaryota; kingdom Metazoa; phylum Chordata; class Mammalia; order Artiodactyla; family Balaenopteridae; genus Balaenoptera; species Balaenoptera borealis. Next base: position 228,961 of record NW_028123433.1, read on the forward strand.
TCTGTAACTGAGTCAAGTGGGTGTAAAGCGGCATAAACACAGCAGTGAAAAGCAGCTAAACCCCATTATAAAATAAATTACTTTTAAAAACCCATGAAACAAAGACAGTGAAAGAGAAATTCTTACAAAACTCGTTCAGGGGCTGTGATGCAACCTGAATTGACCATATGTAGACACACAGCTGGATGAGACATAAGGGTGGACACTCTTGGGGCTGAGAGGTTTGTTGAGGTTCGGTGAGCAAACACAGACCCTTTAAAGTAATACTGCGTGGTACCCATCCCATGGGTCCCAAAGCTCCAGATTCAAGGGCCTCTTCCTACATCGAAAACATGCATGAGAAACCCAGAAGTTGGTACACCGTGTGACCGGGAAAGGTTTCTAAAACGCACCTCATTTCTCATCTCCTTGTGCTCGGGGTGGCCATTACAGCCGCTTTACTAGCAATCTCCCTCCTTGGAGAATCAGCAGCACCTTTAACCTCCTGTTCCGTACAGGTTGCAATTTGTCCTGAGGATGAACAGAAGGAGGGGGAACCAATGAGAGACTAGCTCTAGGTGTTGGGAAAGGCACAGGTCACTCTAGTTTCCCATCAGGAGGAAGAATTAACCACAGGCTCAGCCTGCCCCCCCCCCGAACCAGAATAGGACCTGAAGCAATCCTGCGCTTTTGCGGCCAGCTCCCAAAAAAGCGAGTGGAAAAACGGAGCTCAGGGGCACTGCAATTCACAAACCTGCAGAGTTATAAATGATAACTCTCATCCCCAAATATATTGAGGGAAGGCAACGAAGAGGATTTGAAAGCAAGGCAGAATTGCAGGAAACAGATTTCAGGAGGTACATTCGAATCGCCTTTAAAGCACATGAAAAGCGGCAAAACGTCGACAATGTTGCCCTTGGCCAAAAAGGGCGTATGCGTTTTTTCCTGAATATATTCAGGAAAAAACGCATACGCCCTTTTTGGCCAACCAAGCCACCTGGAAAGGCAAATCAGCGCTACAAAGAAGTCTCGTTTCCCATCGGTCAAAATGGTCATGCTGAAAAAAGTGTCAAAACCAGAAATGCAGGACAGGCCATGGAGAAATGGGAGCCTTGCTACGCTGATGGGCGGGATGTAAATTGCCAACAGCCACTCTGGAGAAGTGTACGGTGTGTCCTGAAATATCTAAAAAACACAGCTTAGAGAGAATAGGGCCCTTCCATTCATGGGCGTATAAATTGGGAAAACTAAAAAGCAGCAAGACAGAGGCACCCCGAAGATTAGGGCTGCTCTGTTGACAACAACCTCCACTTTATTACACCTTAAATATCCCAGGAAAGAGAAAAATGGATAAAGAAGTCGTGGTCCGTACGTACAATGGAATATCACTCAGCCATGAAATCAATGTTATAATGCTAGTAGCAGCATGATGAATGGATTTAGGTACGACGATTCTAAGTGAAATAAGTCACACAGAAAAAGACACTTATCATAATCTAACACTTATAGAGGGAATGTTAAAATCCCTACACTTGAACTGAATTACAAAACAGAACAGAGTCACACATTTAGAAAACACACTATGGCTGCTGAACGGGAAAGGTGAGGTGGGGTGATGCATAAAACAAGGGTTTCAAATTAGCTCAGATACCGTTCCATAAACCCAACATGTAATAGACAAGACCTACTCCTTGCTCAGTGAACTGGACTCAACACCCCCTATTCACCGCACAAGAATATATCTGACTCTTAAGAATCTTAAAACCTATGGTTTGATATCTCTCTGAAAGTGAGTCAAGTGGGTATAAAGCGACATAAACACAGCAGTGAAAAGCAGCTAAACCCCATTATAAAATAAATTACTTTTAAAAACCCATGAAACAAAGACAGTGAAAGAGAAATTCTTACAAAACTCGTTCAGGGGCTGTGATGCAACCTGAATTGACCATATGTAGACACACAGCTGGATGAGACATAAGGGTGGACACTCTTGGGGCTGAGAGGTTTGTTGAGGTTCGGTGAGCAAACACAGACCCTTTAAAGTAATACTGCGTGGTACCGATCCCATGGGTCCCAAAGCTCCAGGTTCAAGGGCCTCTTCCTACATCGAAAACATGCATGAGAAACCCAGAAGTTGGTACACCGTGGGACCGGGAAAGGTTTCTAAAACGCACCTCATTTCTCATCTCCTTGTGCTCGGGGTGGCCATTACAGCCGCTTTACTAGCAATCTCCCTCCTTGGAGAATCAGCAGCACCTTTAACCTCCTGTTCCGTACAGGTTGCAATTTGTCCTGAGGATGAACAGAAGGAGGGGGAACCAATGAGAGACTAGCTCTAGGTGTTGGGAAAGGCACAGGTCACTCTAGTTTCCCATCAGGAGGAAGAATTAACCACAGGCTCAGCCTGCCCCCCCCCGAACCAGAATAGGACCTGAAGCAATCCTGCGCTTTTGCGGCCAGCTCCCAAAAAAGCGAGTGGAAAAACGGAGCTCAGGGGCACTGCAATTCACAAACCTGCAGAGTTATAAATGATAACTCTCATCCCCAAATATATTGAGGGAAGGCAACGAAGAGGATTTGAAAGCAAGGCAGAATTGCAGGAAACAGATTTCAGGAGGTACATTCGAATCGCCTTTAAAGCACATGAAAAGCGGCAAAACGTCGACAATGTTGCCCTTGGCCAAAAAGGGCGTATGCGTTTTTCCCTGAATATATTCAGGAAAAAACGCATACGCCCTTTTTGGCCAACCAAGCAACCTGGAAAGGCAAATCAGCGCTACAAAGAAGTCTCGTTTCCCATCGGTCAAAATGGTCATGCTGAAAAAAGTGTCAAAACCAGAAATGCAGGACAGGCCATGGAGAAATGGGAGCCTTGCTACGCTGATGGGCGGGATGTAAATTGCCAACAGCCACTCTGGAGAAGTGTACGGTGTGTCCTGAAATATCTAAAAAACACAGCTTAGAGAGAATAGGGCCCTTCCATTCATGGGCGTATAAATTGGGAAAACTAAAAAGCAGCAAGACAGAGGCACCCCGAAGATTAGGGCTGCTCTGTTGACAACAACCTCCACTTTATTACACCTTAAATATCCCAGGAAAGAGAAAAATGGATAAAGAAGTTGTGGTCCGTATGTACAATGGAATATCACTCAGCCATGAAATCAATGTTATAATGCTAGTAGCAGCATGATGAATGGATTTAGGTACGACGATTCTAAGTGAAATAAGTCACACAGAAAAAGACACTTATCATAATCTAACACTTATAGAGGGAATGTTAAAATCCCTACACTCGAACTGAATTACAAAACAGAACAGAGTCACACATTTAGAAAACACACTATGGCTGCTGAACGGGAAAGGTGAGGTGGGGTGATGCATAAAACAAGGGTTTCAAATTAGCTCAGATACCGTTCCATAAACCCAACATGTAATAGACAAGACCTACTCCTTGCTCAGTGAACTGGACTCAACACCCCCTATTCACCGCACAAGAATATATCTGACTCTTAAGAATCTTAAAACCTATGGATTGATATCTCTCTGTAACTGAGTCAAGTGGGTGTAAAGCGGCATAAACACAGCAGTGAAAAGCAGCTAAACCCCATTATAAAATAAATTACTTTTAAAAACCCATGAAACAAAGACAGTGAAAGAGAAATTCTTACAAAACTCGTTCAGGGGCTGTGATGCAACCTGAATTGACCATATGTAGACACACAGCTGGATGAGACATAAGGGTGGACACTCTTGGGGCTGAGAGGTTTGTTGAGGTTCGGTGAGCAAACACAGACCCTTTAAAGTAATACTGCGTGGTACCCATCCCATGGGTCCCAAAGCTCCAGATTCAAGGGCCTCTTCCTACATCGAAAACATGCATGAGAAACCCAGAAGTTGGTACACCGTGTGACCGGGAAAGGTTTCTAAAACGCACCTCATTTCTCATCTCCTTGTGCTCGGGGTGGCCATTACAGCCGCTTTACTAGCAATCTCCCTCCTTGGAGAATCAGCAGCACCTTTAACCTCCTGTTCCGTACAGGTTGCAATTTGTCCTGAGGATGAACAGAAGGAGGGGGAACCAATGAGAGACTAGCTCTAGGTGTTGGGAAAGGCACAGGTCACTCTAGTTTCCCATCAGGAGGAAGAATTAACCACAGGCTCAGCCTGCCCCCCCCCCGAACCAGAATAGGACCTGAAGCAATCCTGCGCTTTTGCGGCCAGCTCCCAAAAAAGCGAGTGGAAAAACGGAGCTCAGGGGCACTGCAATTCACAAACCTGCAGAGTTATAAATGATAACTCTCATCCCCAAATATATTGAGGGAAGGCAACGAAGAGGATTTGAAAGCAAGGCAGAATTGCAGGAAACAGATTTCAGGAGGTACATTCGAATCGCCTTTAAAGCACATGAAAAGCGGCAAAACGTCGACAATGTTGCCCTTGGCCAAAAAGGGCGTATGCGTTTTTTCCTGAATATATTCAGGAAAAAACGCATACGCCCTTTTTGGCCAACCAAGCCACCTGGAAAGGCAAATCAGCGCTACAAAGAAGTCTCGTTTCCCATCGGTCAAAATGGTCATGCTGAAAAAAGTGTCAAAACCAGAAATGCAGGACAGGCCATGGAGAAATGGGAGCCTTGCTACGCTGATGGGCGGGATGTAAATTGCCAACAGCCACTCTGGAGAAGTGTACGGTGTGTCCTGAAATATCTAAAAAACACAGCTTAGAGAGAATAGGGCCCTTCCATTCATGGGCGTATAAATTGGGAAAACTAAAAAGCAGCAAGACAGAGGCACCCCGAAGATTAGGGCTGCTCTGTTGACAACAACCTCCACTTTATTACACCTTAAATATCCCAGGAAAGAGAAAAATGGATAAAGAAGTCGTGGTCCGTACGTACAATGGAATATCACTCAGCCATGAAATCAATGTTATAATGCTAGTAGCAGCATGATGAATGGATTTAGGTACGACGATTCTAAGTGAAATAAGTCACACAGAAAAAGACACTTATCATAATCTAACACTTATAGAGGGAATGTTAAAATCCCTACACTTGAACTGAATTACAAAACAGAACAGAGTCACACATTTAGAAAACACACTATGGCTGCTGAACGGGAAAGGTGAGGTGGGGTGATGCATAAAACAAGGGTTTCAAATTAGCTCAGATACCGTTCCATAAACCCAACATGTAATAGACAAGACCTACTCCTTGCTCAGTGAACTGGACTCAACACCCCCTATTCACCGCACAAGAATATATCTGACTCTTAAGAATCTTAAAACCTATGGTTTGATATCTCTCTGAAAGTGAGTCAAGTGGGTATAAAGCGACATAAACACAGCAGTGAAAAGCAGCTAAACCCCATTATAAAATAAATTACTTTTAAAAACCCATGAAACAAAGACAGTGAAAGAGAAATTCTTACAAAACTCGTTCAGGGGCTGTGATGCAACCTGAATTGACCATATGTAGACACACAGCTGGATGAGACATAAGGGTGGACACTCTTGGGGCTGAGAGGTTTGTTGAGGTTCGGTGAGCAAACACAGACCCTTTAAAGTAATACTGCGTGGTACCGATCCCATGGGTCCCAAAGCTCCAGGTTCAAGGGCCTCTTCCTACATCGAAAACATGCATGAGAAACCCAGAAGTTGGTACACCGTGGGACCGGGAAAGGTTTCTAAAACGCACCTCATTTCTCATCTCCTTGTGCTCGGGGTGGCCATTACAGCCGCTTTACTAGCAATCTCCCTCCTTGGAGAATCAGCAGCACCTTTAACCTCCTGTTCCGTACAGGTTGCAATTTGTCCTGAGGATGAACAGAAGGAGGGGGAACCAATGAGAGACTAGCTCTAGGTGTTGGGAAAGGCACAGGTCACTCTAGTTTCCCATCAGGAGGAAGAATTAACCACAGGCTCAGCCTGCCCCCCCCCGAACCAGAATAGGACCTGAAGCAATCCTGCGCTTTTGCGGCCAGCTCCCAAAAAAGCGAGTGGAAAAACGGAGCTCAGGGGCACTGCAATTCACAAACCTGCAGAGTTATAAATGATAACTCTCATCCCCAAATATATTGAGGGAAGGCAACGAAGAGGATTTGAAAGCAAGGCAGAATTGCAGGAAACAGATTTCAGGAGGTACATTCGAATCGCCTTTAAAGCACATGAAAAGCGGCAAAACGTCGACAATGTTGCCCTTGGCCAAAAAGGGCGTATGCGTTTTTTCCTGAATATATTCAGGAAAAAACGCATACGCCCTTTTTGGCCAACCAAGCCACCTGGAAAGGCAAATCAGCGCTACAAAGAAGTCTCGTTTCCCATCGGTCAAAATGGTCATGCTGAAAAAAGTGTCAAAACCAGAAATGCAGGACAGGCCATGGAGAAATGGGAGCCTTGCTACGCTGATGGGCGGGATGTAAATTGCCAACAGCCACTCTGGAGAAGTGTACGGTGTGTCCTGAAATATCTAAAAAACACAGCTTAGAGAGAATAGGGCCCTTCCATTCATGGGCGTATAAATTGGGAAAACTAAAAAGCAGCAAGACAGAGGCACCCCGAAGATTAGGGCTGCTCTGTTGACAACAACCTCCACTTTATTACACCTTAAATATCCCAGGAAAGAGAAAAATGGATAAAGAAGTCGTGGTCCGTACGTACAATGGAATATCACTCAGCCATGAAATCAATGTTATAATGCTAGTAGCAGCATGATGAATGGATTTAGGTACGACGATTCTAAGTGAAATAAGTCACACAGAAAAAGACACTTATCATAATCTAACACTTATAGAGGGAATGTTAAAATCCCTACACTTGAACTGAATTACAAAACAGAACAGAGTCACACATTTAGAAAACACACTATGGCTGCTGAACGGGAAAGGTGAGGTGGGGTGATGCATAAAACAAGGGTTTCAAATTAGCTCAGATACCGTTCCATAAACCCAACATGTAATAGACAAGACCTACTCCTTGCTCAGTGAACTGGACTCAACACCCCCTATTCACCGCACAAGAATATATCTGACTCTTAAGAATCTTAAAACCTATGGTTTGATATCTCTCTGAAAGTGAGTCAAGTGGGTATAAAGCGACATAAACACAGCAGTGAAAAGCAGCTAAACCCCATTATAAAATAAATTACTTTTAAAAACCCATGAAACAAAGACAGTGAAAGAGAAATTCTTACAAAACTCGTTCAGGGGCTGTGATGCAACCTGAATTGACCATATGTAGACACACAGCTGGATGAGACATAAGGGTGGACACTCTTGGGGCTGAGAGGTTTGTTGAGGTTCGGTGAGCAAACACAGACCCTTTAAAGTAATACTGCGTGGTACCGATCCCATGGGTCCCAAAGCTCCAGGTTCAAGGGCCTCTTCCTACATCGAAAACATGCATGAGAAACCCAGAAGTTGGTACACCGTGGGACCGGGAAAGGTTTCTAAAACGCACCTCATTTCTCATTTCCCTGTGCTCGGGGTGGCCATTACAGCCGCTTTACTAGCAATCTCCCTCCTTGGAGAATCAGCAGCACCTTTAACCTCCTGTTCCGTACAGGTTGCAATTTGTCCTGAGGATGAACAGAAGGAGGGGGAACCACTGAGAGACTAGCTCTAGGTGTTGGGAAAGGCACAGGTTACTCTAGTTTCCCATCAGGAGGAAGAATTAACCACAGGCTCAGCCTGCCCCCCCGGAACCAGAATAGGGCCTGAAGCAGTCCTGCGCTTTTGCGGCCAGCTCCCAAAAAAGCGAGTGGAAAAACGGAGCTCAGGGGCACTGCAATTCACAAACCTGCAGAGTTATAAATGATAACTCTCATCCCCAAATATATTGAGGGAAGGCAACGAAGAGGATTTGAAAGCAAGGCAGAATTGCAGGAAACAGATTTCAGGAGGTACATTCGAATCGCCTTTAAAGCACATGAAAAGCGGCAAAACGTCGACAATGTTGCCCTTGGCCAAAAAGGGCGTATGCGTTTTTTCCTGAATATATTCAGGAAAAAACGCATACGCCCTTTTTGGCCAACCAAGCCACCTGGAAAGGCAAATCAGCGCTACAAAGAAGTCTCGTTTCCCATCGGTCAAAATGGTCATGCTGAAAAAAGTGTCAAAACCAGAAATGCAGGACAGGCCATGGAGAAATGGGAGCCTTGCTACGCTGATGGGCGGGATGTAAATTGCCAACAGCCACTCTGGAGAAGTGTACGGTGTGTCCTGAAATATCTAAAAAACACAGCTTAGAGAGAATAGGGCCCTTCCATTCATGGGCGTATAAATTGGGAAAACTAAAAAGCAGCAAGACAGAGGCACCCCGAAGATTAGGGCTGCTCTGTTGACAACAACCTCCACTTTATTACACCTTAAATATCCCAGGAAAGAGAAAAATGGATAAAGAAGTCGTGGTCCGTACGTACAATGGAATATCACTCAGCCATGAAATCAATGTTATAATGCTAGTAGCAGCATGATGAATGGATTTAGGTACGACGATTCTAAGTGAAATAAGTCACACAGAAAAAGACACTTATCATAATCTAACACTTATAGAGGGAATGTTAAAATCCCTACACTTGAACTGAATTACAAAACAGAACAGAGTCACACATTTAGAAAACACACTATGGCTGCTGAACGGGAAAGGTGAGGTGGGGTGATGCATAAAACAAGGGTTTCAAATTAGCTCAGATACCGTTCCATAAACCCAACATGTAATAGACAAGACCTACTCCTTGCTCAGTGAACTGGACTCAACACCCCCTATTCACCGCACAAGAATATATCTGACTCTTAAGAATCTTAAAACCTATGGTTTGATATCTCTCTGAAAGTGAGTCAAGTGGATATAAAGCGACATAAACACAGCAGTGAAAAGCAGCTAAACCCCATTATAAAATAAATTACTTTTAAAAACCCATGAAACAAAGACAGTGAAAGAGAAATTCTTACAAAACTCGTTCAGGGGCTGTGATGCAACCTGAATTGACCATATGTAGACACACAGCTGGATGAGACATAAGGGTGGACACTCTTGGGGCTGAGAGGTTTGTTGAGGTTCGGTGAACAACCACAGACCCTTTAAAGTAATACTGCGTGGTACCCATCCCATGGGTCCCAAAGCTCCAGATTCAAGGGCCTCTTCCTACATCGAAAACATGCATGAGAAACCCAGAAGTTGGTACACCGTGTGACCGGGAAAGGTTTCTAAAACGCACCTCATTTCTCATCTCCTTGTGCTCGGGGTGGCCATTACAGCCGCTTTACTAGCAATCTCCCTCCTTGGAGAATCAGCAGCACCTTTAACCTCCTGTTCCGTACAGGTTGCAATTTGTCCTGAGGATGAACAGAAGGAGGGGGAACCAATGAGAGACTAGCTCTAGGTGTTGGGAAAGGCACAGGTCACTCTAGTTTCCCATCAGGAGGAAGAATTAACCACAGGCTCAGCCTGCCCCCCCCCTGAACCAGAATAGGACCTGAAGCAATCCTGCGCTTTTGCGGCCAGCTCCCAAAAAAGCGAGTGGAAAAACGGAGCTCAGGGGCACTGCAATTCACAAACCTGCAGAGTTATAAATGATAACTCTCATCCCCAAATATATTGAGGGAAGGCAACGAAGAGGATTTGAAAGCAAGGCAGAATTGCAGGAAACAGATTTCAGGAGGTACATTCGAATCGCCTTTAAAGCACATGAAAAGCGGCAAAACGTCGACAATGTTGCCCTTGGCCAAAAAGGGCGTATGCGTTTTTTCCTGAATATATTCAGGAAAAAACGCATACGCCCTTTTTGGCCAACCAAGCCACCTGGAAAGGCAAATCAGCGCTACAAAGAAGTCTCGTTTCCCATCGGTCAAAATGGTCATGCTGAAAAAAGTGTCAAAACCAGAAATGCAGGACAGGCCATGGAGAAATGGGAGCCTTGCTACGCTGATGGGCGGGATGTAAATTGCCAACAGCCACTCTGGAGAAGTGTACGGTGTGTCCTGAAATATCTAAAAAACACAGCTTAGAGAGAATAGGGCCCTTCCATTCATGGGCGTATAAATTGGGAAAACTAAAAAGCAGCAAGACAGAGGCACCCCGAAGATTAGGGCAGCTCTGTTGACAACAACCTCCACTTTATTACACCTTAAATATCCCAGGAAAGAGAAAAATGGATAAAGAAGTCGTGGTCCGTACGTACAATGGAATATCACTCAGCCATGAAATCAATGTTATAATGCTAGTAGCAGCATGATGAATGGATTTAGGTACGACGATTCTAAGTGAAATAAGTCACACAGAAAAAGACACTTATCATAATCTAACACTTATAGAGGGAATGTTAAAATCCCTACACTTGAACTGAATTACAAAACAGAACAGAGTCACACATTTAGAAAACACACTATGGCTGCTGAACGGGAAAGGTGAGGTGGGGTGATGCATAAAACAAGGGTTTCAAATTAGCTCAGATACCGTTCCATAAACCCAACATGTAATAGACAAGACCTACTCCTTGCTCAGTGAACTGGACTCAACACCCCCTATTCACCGCACAAGAATATATCTGACTCTTAAGAATCTTAAAACCTATGGTTTGATATCTCTCTGAAAGTGAGTCAAGTGGGTATAAAGCGACATAAACACAGCAGTGAAAAGCAGCTAAACCCCATTATAAAATAAATTACTTTTAAAAACCCATGAAACAAAGACAGTGAAAGAGAAATTCTTACAAAACTCGTTCAGGGGCTGTGATGCAACCTGAATTGACCATATGTAGACACACAGCTGGATGAGACATAAGGGTGGACACTCTTGGGGCTGAGAGGTTTGTTGAGGTTCGGTGAGCAAACACAGACCCTTTAAAGTAATACTGCGTGGTACCCATCCCATGGGTCCCAAAGCTCCAGGTTCAAGGGCCTCTTCCTACATCGAAAACATGCATGAGAAACCCAGAAGTTGGTACACCGTGGGACCGGGAAAGGTTTCTAAAACGCACCTCATTTCTCATCTCCTTGTGCTCGGGGTGGCCATTACAGCCGCTTTACTAGCAATCTCCCTCCTTGGAGAATCAGCAGCACCTTTAACCTCCTGTTCCGTACACGTTGCAATTTGTCCTGAGGATGAACAGAAGGAGGGGGAACCAATGAGAGACTAGCTCTAGGTGTTGGGAAAGGCACAGGTTACTCTAGTTTCCCATCAGGAGGAAGAATTAACCACAGGCTCAGCCTGCCCCCCCGGAACCAGAATAGGGCCTGAAGCAGTCCTGCGCTTTTGCGGCCAGCTCCCAAAAAAGCGAGTGGAAAAACGGAGCTCAGGGGCACTGCAATTCACAAACCTGCAGAGTTATAAATGATAACTCTCATCCCCAAATATATTGAGGGAAGGCAACGAAGAGGATTTGAAAGCAAGGCAGAATTGCAGGAAACAGATTTCAGGAGGTACATTCGAATCGCCTTTAAAGCACATGAAAAGCGGCAAAACGTCGACAATGTTGCCCTTGGCCAAAAAGGGCGTATGCGTTTTTTCCTGAATATATTCAGGAAAAAACGCATACGCCCTTTTTGGCCAACCAAGCCACCTGGAAAGGCAAATCAGCGCTACAAAGAAGTCTCGTTTCCCATCGGTCAAAATGGTCATGCTGAAAAAAGTGTCAAAACCAGAAATGCAGGACAGGCCATGGAGAAATGGGAGCCTTGCTACGCTGATGGGTGGGATGTAAATTGCCAACAGCCACTCTGGAGAAGTGTACGGTGTGTCCTGAAATATCTAAAAAACACAGCTTAGAGAGAATAGGGCCCTTCCATTCATGGGCGTATAAATTGGGAAAACTAAAAAGCAGCAAGACAGAGGCACCCCGAAGATTAGGGCTGCTCTGTTGACAACAACCTCCACTTTATTACACCTTAAATATCCCAGGAAAGAGAAAAATGGATAAAGAAGTTGTGGTCCGTACGTACAATGGAATATCACTCAGCCATGAAATCAATGTTATAATGCTAGTAGCAGCATGATGAATGGATTTAGGTACGACGATTCTAAGTGAAATAAGTCACACAGAAAAACACACTTATCATAATCTAACACTTATAGAGGGAATGTTAAAATCCTTACACTTGAACTGAATTACAAAACAGAACAGAGTCACACATTTAGAAAACACGCTATGGCTGCTGAACGGGAAAGGTGAGGTGGGGTGATGCATAAAACAAGGGTTTCAAATTAGCTCAGATACCGTTCCATAAACCCAATATGTAATAGACAAGACCTACTCCTTGCTCAGTGAACTGGACTCAACACCCCCTATTCACCGCACAAGAATATATCTGACTCTTAAGAATCTTAAAACCTATGGATTGATATCTCTCTGAAAGTGAGTCAAGTGGGTATAAAGCGACATAAACACAGCAGTGAAAAGCAGCTAAACCCCATTATAAAATAAATTACTTTTAAAAACCCATGAAACAAAGACAGTGAAAGAGAAATTCTTACAAAACTCGTTCAGGGGCTGTGATGCAACCTGAATTGACCATATGTAGACACACAGCTGGATGAGACATAAGGGTGGACACTCTTGGGGCTGAGAGGTTTGGTAAGGTTCGGTGAGCAAACACAGACCCTTTAAAGTAATACTGCGTGGTACCCATCCCATGGGTCCCAAATCTCCAGGTTCAAGGGCCTCTTCCTACATCGAAAACATGCATGAGAAACCCAGAAGTTGGTACACCGTGGGACCGGGAAAGGTTTCTAAAACGCACCTCATTTCTCATCTCCTTGTGCTCGGGGTGGCCATTACAGCCGCTTTACTAGCAATCTCCCTCCTTGGAGAATCAGCAGCACCTTTAACCTCCTGTTCCGTACAGGTTGCAATTTGTCCTGAGGATGAACAGAAGGAGGGGGAACCAATGAGAGACTAGCTCTAGGTGTTGGGACAGGCACAGGTCACACTATTTTCCCATCAGGAGGAAGAATTAACCACAGGCTCAGCCTGCCCCCCAGGAACCAGAATAGGGCCTGAAGCAGTCCTGCGCTTTTGCGGCCAGCTCCCAAAAAAGCGAGTGGAAAAACGGAGCTCAGGGGCACTGCAATTCACAAACCTGCAGAGTTATAAATGATAACTCTCATCCCCAAATATATTGAGGGAAGGCAACGAAGAGGATTTGAAAGCAAGGCAGAATTGCAGGAAACAGATTTCAGGAGGTACATTCGAATCGCCTTTAAAGCACATGAAAAGCGGCAAAACGTCGACAATGTTGCCCTTGGCCAAAAAGGGCGTATGCGTTTTTTCCTGAATATATTCAGGAAAAAACGCATACGCCCTTTTTGGCCAACCAAGCCACCTGGAAAGGCAAATCAGCGCTACAAAGAAGTCTCGTTTCCCATCGGTCAAAATGGTCATGCTGAAAAAAGTGTCAAAACCAAAAATGCAGGACAGGCCATGGAGAAATGGGAGCCTTGCTACGCTGATGGGCGGGATGTAAATTGCCAACAGCCACTCTGGAGAAGTGTACGGTGTGTCCTGAAATATCTAAAAAACACAGCTTAGAGAGAATAGGGCCCTTCCATTCATGGGCGTATAAATTGGGAAAACTAAAAAGCAGCAAGACAGAGGCACCCCGAAGATTAGGGCTGCTCTGTTGACAACAACCTCCACTTTATTACACCTTAAATATCCCAGGAAAGAGAAAAATGGATAAAGAAGTTGTGGTCCGTATGTACAATGGAATATCACTCAGCCATGAAATCAATGTTATAATGCTAGTAGCAGCATGATGAATGGATTTAGGTACGACGATTCTAAGTGAAATAAGTTACACAGAAAAAGACACTTATCATAATCTAACACTTATAGAGGGAATGTTAAAATCCCTACACTCGAACTGAATTACAAAACAGAACAGAGTCACACATTTAGAAAACACACTATGGCTGCTGAACGGGAAAGGTGAGGTGGGGTGATGCATAAAACAAGGGTTTCAAATTAGCTCAGATACCGTTCCATAAACCCAACATGTAATAGACAAGGCCTACTCCTTGCTCAGTGAACTGGACTCAACACCCTCTATTCACCGCACAAGAATATATCTGACTAGTAAGAATCCTAAAACCTATGTATTGATATCTCTGTGTAAGTGAGTCAAGTGGGTGTAAAGCGGCATAAACACAGCAGTGAAAAGCAGCTAAACCCCATTATGAAAATGAATTACTTTTAAAAACCCATTAACCAAAGACAGTGAAAGAGAAATTCTTACAAAACTCGTTCAGGGGCTGTGATGCAACCTGAATTGACCATATGTAGACACACAGCTGGTTGAGACATAAGGGTGGACACTCTTGGGGCTGAGAGGTTTGTTGAGGTTCGGTGAGCAAACACAGACCCTTTAAAGTAATACTGCGTGGTACCCATCCCATGGGTCCCAAATCTCCAGGTTCAAGGGCCTCTTCCTACATCGAAAACATGCATGAGAAACCCAGAAGTTGGTACACCGTGTGACCGGGAAAGGTTTCTAAAACGCACCTCATTTCTCATCTCCTTGTGCTCGGGGTGGCCATTCCAGCCGCTTTACTAGCAATCTCCCTCCTTGGAGAATCAGCAGCACCTTTAACCTCCTGTTCCGTACAGGTTGCAATTTGTCCTGAGGATGAACAGAAGGAGGGGGAACCAATGAGAGACTAGCTCTAGGTGTTGGGAAAGGCACAGGTCACTCTAGTTTCCCATCAGGAGGAAGAATTAACCACAGGCTCAGCCTGCCCCCCCGGAACCAGAATAGAGCCTGAAGCAGTCCTGCGCTTTTGCGGCCAGCTCCCAAAAAAGCGAGTGGAAAAACGGAGCTCAGGGGCACTGCAATTCACAAACCTGCAGAGTTATAAATGATAACTCTCATCCCCAAATATATTGAGGGAAGGCAACGAAGAGGATTTGACAGCTAGGCAGAATTGCAGGAAACAGATTTCAGGAGGTACATTCGAATCGCCTTTAAAGCACATGAAAAGCGGAGAAATGCTGCCGCCTTGTGGCCGTTTCCCGCAAGAGCGGCTTTTAACCCACAGCTAATGGTCACTTAACATTCACAAGGACTCAGGGCTGTAAAGACACCTGCCCTCAACATTGAGCTGAGGTAGGGAATGGATTAAAAAATTCAAAACAGGCAAATGTTTCAAGGAGATAGTAGGAAGAGGTAAATTTTACTCACCGTCTTTTTTAAAAAAGGAAAATGGATAAAAGCTCAACCTCAGGAAGTATTAGACTCATGCAATCTAATCTACAAAAAGGTTTCAACTCACACCAGTCGACTGACCATCAGCAGAAGGTCTACAAACAATAAATGCTGAAGGGGTTTTAGAGAACTGTGTACCCTCTAGCTGCTGGTGAGATGTAAAGTGGTTAACAGCCAATGATGAGAACAGAAAGGAGCTGCGTTTGAAAGTAAAAATTGAGGTACCATTCAATCCAGCAGGTGCACCACTGGGCCTCTCACCTGAGAAGACCAGAATCGAGAAGACCCGGGCTGCAAAAGCTGCACTGCAGCCTTATTGACAATAGACAAGACAGTGAAACAACCAAAATGTCCATCCACAGGTGAATGGATAAAGAAGAGGCGGTCCATGTACACAATGGAATATTAGCCGTGGAAAACAGTGAAACACTGCTCTTTGAGGCACCACACATGAGCCTGGAGATAATCACAAAACATGAGGTAAGTCGGAAAGCAAGAGACCTATATTCTATGATATCAGTTATAGGCGTTATCTAATAACTGACACAAATCAACATATTTCCACAGAGAAAGGCACTCACAGACTTAGAAAAAAAAACTATGCTTATCTAAAAGGAAAGGTGGGGGGATTGGATAAATGAAGATTAGCGTTACCATATGTATACAAATACATATTATATACATATATCCAAAAGACCCGCCATATAGCAAGGGAGGTCTACGGAACACGCTGTAATAATTTACATGGGAAGAGGATCTCGACATATATAGATATATAAAATGTGTAGTTGAACCAGAGTGTGTACACCTTGGACAAACAACATTCTAAACATTACCCCAATTTAAAAAATTAAAACAACGAACTAGAAGTAATGAGACATAAACTTATGGGGGGTTTTCCTGACACATTCCATTCAAATTTACAAGCTAGGAAAACCACTTCCAGAACGGCTCTGCTGCCCTAGTAACCAGATTTGGTAATGGAGAAATGCTCCTGCCTTGTGGCCGATTCGTACACCGGCAGCTTAAACCCAGTGCTAATGGCTACTAAATATTGACACACATTGCAGGCCTGTAAATGACACCTGCCTTCAAAAAAATACCCTGGGGACGAAAATCCACCAGAATATTAAAAAGAGGGCCATCTTCCAACAAGATAATTTCAAGAGGTATATTGTACTCACACTTTGTTTTTATACCAGAATAGAAAAACGCCTGGAAAAATGATAAATTTTAGGAATTTTTAAGGACATGCAAGCCCAATTTACCAAAACCTATCAGCTCACACCAGGCAGAATGTCCATCAGCAAAAATGCTGCAAACAATAAATGCTGAAGGGGTTGTGGAGCAATGTGTACCCACAGCTCTAAGGGGGACGTGGGAAGAGCCACTAATGAAAACACAATGGAGGTGCTTTGAAAAGGTAAACATTGAGCTACCAGTGAACCAAGCATACCATCTGCTGGGCCTATCACCTGAGAAAATGAGAATCAAAAAGTCACAGGCTGGCAAACCTGTACGCCAGCAATATTTACCATAGTCAACACTTGGAAGCAACAGAAATGCCCATCAACAGAGGAATGCACCAAGAAGAAGTGGTCCTTGTATACAATGGAGTATTACTCCAGTAAAATATATCAATTAAATTTAAAAAACAAACAAATGTAAGGAGACATCAGCATTTGTGGGTTTATCCGAGCACATTCCACTCTAATTTATAACCGAAGAACACCACTGGCGGGTAGGACTGTTTCCCAAGTACCAGCATGGGGAACGTAGAAAGGCTGCCACCCTCTGGCCGTTACCTGCAAAAGCAGCTTTACAGCCTGGGCTAATGGTCACTTCATATGAACAAGTACTGCAGGGCTGTAAATGAAACCTGTCCTCAAAATGTCTTGAGGAAGGTAATGGTTAAAATATTTCAAAATGGGACACATACTTTCAGAAAACACTTTGAAGTACTAAGCCGTAATCACAGCTGGATAAATAAAAAGGACACGCCTTAAAGCTCAATTTCAACGGATTATGAGACACATGCAAATTCAACCACAAAGAGGTATCAGCTCACACCAGTCAGAATAACCATCAGCAAAAAACTACAAAGAATAAATGCTGAAGGTGCTGTGGAGAAATGCATACCCTCAACTTTAAGTGGGACGTAACCTGGAAAGAGCCACTAAAGAGAACAGAATGGAGGTGCCTTTAAAAGGTTAAAGCTGAGCTACCATATGATCCAGTAGACCTATACCTGGACCTATAACCTAAGAAGACAGAATTGGAAAGACACAGGCAGGCAAATCTGCATTGCATAGTATTACAATAGACAAGATACGGAAGTAACCAAAAAGTCCACCGACAGATGGGTGGACAAAGAAGAACTGCTACATGTACACATGGAATATGAGCTAGCGAAAAAATGAAACAATGCCATCTGCAGCACCATAGATGAGTCTAGAAGTAATCACGCAACTTGGAGTAAGTGAGAAAGCGAAAGACACATATCCTATCATATCACATATAGGTGTTACCTAAAAATTGACACAGACGAAGATATTTCCACAGAGAAAGGCAATCACAGATTCAGTACAAAAACTTATGGTTCACCAAATGGAAAGGTGTGAGGATTGGATACATCACCATATTGAGGTGAACAGAGATATACAAACACACGTGAAACGTATAATCACCAAAGACCTACAGAATACCAAGAGAAGACGACTCAACATTGTGTCCTAACCTACATGGGAAAAGATTCCAAAGAAGAATAGATATATGTATATGTGTGAAGGAACCACATCTTGCACACCTAGAACAAACAAACCATTGTAATCGAATTTGCTGTGATAAAGAATAAAAATTGTGTTAAAAATACGAACAAGAAGTAATGACACATATACTTAAAGGGCTTTTTCCTGGCACATTCCATTGTAATTTACAACCTAGAACACGATTTCCATTAAGGCTCTGTTGCCCTAGTGACCAGATTTGGTAAAGGAGAAATGCTGCCGCCTTGTGGCCGTTTCCCGCAAGAGCAGCTTTAAACCCACAGCTAATGGTCACTTGACATTCACAAGGACTCAGGGCTGTAAAGGACACCTGCCGTCAAAAATTGTGCTCCGGTAGGGAATGGACACAAAAATTCAAAACAGGCAAATGTTTCAAGAAGATACTCTGAAGAGGTAAGTATTCCTCACTCTCTTTAAACAAAAAAACAGGAAAATGGATAAAAGCTCAACCTCAGGAATTATTAGACTCATGCAATCTAATCAACCAAAAGGTTTCAACTCACACCTGTCGACTGACCGTCAGCAAAAAGTCTACAAACAATAAATGCTGATGGGGTTGTAGAGAACTCTGTAACCTCTAGGTGCTGGTGAGATGTAAAGTGGTTAACAGCCAATAATGAGTACAGAAAGGAACTGCGTTTAAAAGTAAAAACTGAGGTACCATTCATGCCAGCAGGCACACCACTGGGCCTCTCACCTGAGAAGACCAGAATCGAAAAGACACAGGCTGCAAAAGCTGCACTGCAGCCTTATTCAAAATAGCCAAGACAGTGAAGCTACCAAAATGTCCATCAACAGGTGAATGGACAAAGAAGAAGGAGTCCATGTACACAATGGAATATTAGCCATGGAAAACAGTGAAACACTGCTCTTTGAGGCACCACACATGAGCCTGGAGATAATCACAAAACATGAGGTAAGTCGGAAAGCAAAAGACCTATATCCTATGATATCCCTTATAGGCGTTATCTAATAACAGACACAAATGAACATATTTCCACAGAGAAAGACACTCACAGACTTAGAAAACCAACTATGCTCATCTAAAAGGAAAGGTAGGGGGAATGGAGAAATGAGATTAGTGTTACTATACATATCCAAACACATATTATATACATATTTCAAAAAGGCCGACCATATAGCAAGGGAGGTCTACAGAACACTCTGTTATATTTTACATGGGAAGAGGATCTGTAGAGTAGACATATATAATGTACAAATGAACCAGATTGTGTACCCCTAGGACAAACAATATTCTAGTCTTTACCCCGATTAAAAAAATTAACAAAAACAAGAAGTAATGAGACCTAAACTTATGGGGGTTTCTCCTGGCACATTCCATTCTAATTTACAACCTAGGAACACGACTTCCAGAAAGGCTCTGCTGCCCTAGTACCCAGATTTGGGAATGGAGAAATGCTGCCTCCTTGTGGCCATTTCCCACAACAGCAGCTTTAAACCCACTGCTAAAGGTCACTAAATATTCACCAACTTGCAATTCTCTAAATGACACCTGCCCTCCAAATAAATCCTGGGATCAAAAATGGAGTAAAAATTTCAAAAGAGGGCAACCTTCCAAGAAGACAATTTCAAGAGGTATATTGTACTCACAGTTTTATCTTTTAAGAGAAAAGAAAAAGGTGTGGGAAAATGATGTATTTTAGGAATTTTCAAAGACATGCAAACCCAAATTACAAAAACCTATCAGCTCACAGCAGTCAGAATGGCCATCAGCAAAAAATGTTTCAAAAAATAAATGCTGAAGGGATTGTGGAGGAATGCGTACACTCAGCTCTAAGGGGGACGTGGTAAGAGCCACTAACGAAAACACAATGGAAGTGCCTTGAAAAGGTAAACATTGAGCTACCCGTCAATCAGTCATACCCACTGCTGGGCCTATCTCTTGAGAAAATGAGAATCAAAACGTCACAGGCTGGCAATCCTGCACTCCAGCCATATTTACCATAGCCAACATTTGGAAGCAATGAAAATGTCCATCAACAGAGGAATGCACCAAGAAGAACTGTTCCATGTACACAGTGGAATATTACTCCAATACTAAATATAAGTTAAATTTAAAAGACAGACATAAGTAAGGAGACATCAGCATTTGTGGGTTTATTCAGGCACATTCCACTCTAATTTATAACCGAGGAACACCACTGGCCGGAAGGTCTGTTTCCCTAGTACCAGCGTGGGGAACGTAGAAAGACTGCCGCCCTCTGGCTGTTATCTGTAAACGCAGGCTTAAGCCTGTGCTAATGGTCACCGCAAAATGTCTTGAGGGAGGTAATGGCCAAAAAATTTTAACACATACTTTAAGAAAACACTTTGAAGAACTAAGCTGTACTCACAGCCTGAAAAATGAAAAGGTCCTGCCTTAAAGCTCAGTTTTAACGGATCATGAGACACATGCAAATTCAACCACAAAGACGTAGCAGCTCACACCAGTCAGAATTACCATCAGTAAAAAACTACAAAGAATAAATGCTGAAGGTGCTGTGGAGAAATGCAAACCCTCAACTTTAAGTGGGATGTAACCTGGAAAGAGCCACTAAAGAGAACAGAGTGCAGGTGTCTTTAAGAGGTAAACATTGAGCTACCGTATGATCCAGAGGCTTATTCCTGGACCTATAACCTAAGAAGACAGAATTGGAAAGAAAGAGGCAGGCAAATCTGCATTGCACAGTATTACAATAGCCAAGATATGGAAGTCACCAAAAAGTCCACCGACAGATGGGTGGACAAAGAAGAACTGCTACATGTACAGATGGATTATGAGCTAGCGATAAAATGAAACAATGCCATTTGCAGCACCATAGATGAGTCTAGAAGTAATCACGCAACTTTTAGTAAGTGACAAAGCGAAAGACACATATCCTACCATATCAGTTACAGGTGTTACCTACGAATTGATTCCAACGAAGATATATCCACGGAGAAAGGCAATCACAGATTCAGTACAAAAACGTATGGTTCACCAAATGGAAAGGTGTGAGGGTTGGACACGTTACTATATTGGGGTTAACAGACATATAAAAACACATGTGAAATATATAATCACCAAAGACGTACGCAATTCCAAGAGAAGACTACTCAACACTGTGTCATAACCTACATGGGAAATGGATCCGAAGAAGAATAGATATATGTATATGTATGAAAGAACCACATCTTGCACACCTAGAACAAACAAAACATTGTAATCAAATTTGCTGTGATTAAAAACTAAAAATTAAATTAAAAATACGAACACGAAGTAATGAGACATAACTTTAAAAGGCTTTTTCCTGGCACATTCCATTGTAATTTATAACCTAGAACACGACTTCCACTAAGGCTCTGTTGCCCTAGTGACCAGATTTGGTAAAGGAGAAATGCTGCCGCCTTGTGGCCGTTTCCCGCAAGAGCGGCTTTTAACCCACAGCTAATGGTCACTTAACATTCACAAGGACTCAGGGCTGTAAAGACACCTGCCCTCAAAATTGTGCTGAGGTGGGGAATGGATGAAAAAATTCTAAACAGGCAAATGTTTCGAGGAGATAGTATGAAGAGGCAAATTTTACTCACCGTCTTTTTAAGAAAAGGAAAATGGATAAAAGCTCAACCTCAGGAAGTATTAGACTCATGCAATCTAATCTACAAAAAGGTTTCAACTCACACCAGTCGACTGACCATCAGCAAAAGGTCTACAAACAATAAATGCTGAAGGGGTTTTAGAGAACTGTGTCCCCTCTAGCTGCTGGTGAGATGTAAAGTGGTTAAGAGCCAATGATGAGAACAGAAAGGAGCTGTGTTTGAAAGTAAAAATTGAGGTACCATTCAAACCAGCAGGTGCACCCCTGGGCCTCTCACCGGAGAAGACCAGAATCGAGCAGACCAGGGCTGCAAAAGCTGCACTGCAGCCTTATTCACAATAGACAAGACAGTGAAGCAACCAAAATGTCCATCCACAGGTGAATGCATAAAGAAGAAGTGGTTCATGTACCAAATGGAATATTAGTCGTGGAAAACAGTGCAACCCTGCTCTGTGAGGCACCACAAATGAGCCTGGAGATAATCACAAAACATGAGGTAAGTTGGAAATCAAGAGACCTATATTCTATGATATCACTTATAGGCGTTATCTAATAACTGACACAAATCAACATATTTCCACAGAGAAAGGCACTCACAGACTTAGAAAACAAACTAATGGTTAACCAAAATGAAAGGTGGGAGGATGGATAAATGAGGATTAAGGGGCTAATATACATATACTAATATATGTTAAATGTCTATAAACGTATAACATATAAACTATATGAATTATATAATCACCAATACATATAAAGTATATAATGACAAAACAACTACCAAATACCAAGGGAGGTCTACTCAACATTCTGTAATAACATACATGTTAACAAGATCCGAAGATGAACAGACATATGTATGAATCACTGAGCAGATTCTGTACAGCCAGACAATCACAACACTCTAATCAAATCTACTCCAGTAATAAATATAAATTAAATTTAAAAAACAAACATAAGTAAGGAGACATAACCTTCTGAGGGCTTGCCCCAGCACATTCCACTCTAATTTACAACCTCGCAACACTACCTCCAGGAAGATTCTGTTGCCCTAGTAACAAGAGTTGAGAACGTAATAATGCTGCCGCCTTGTGGCTGTTTTGCACAACAGCGGCTTTTAACCCAGTGCTAATGGTTACTTAACAGTCACAAGGCCTGCAGGGCGGTAAATGACACCTGCCCTCCAAAAATGCCCTGGGGTAGGGAATAGGCAAAAAATTCAACACATGATAAATTTGTCAAGAAGTCAATATGAAGAGGGAAGTTGTACTCACTCTTTAAGAAATAAAAGGAAAAGAAAAAAACAGAACATGCCTAAAGCTCAGTATAAGGAATTAGTAGCCACATTCAAATCCAACCTCCAGAATGGTTTCATCTCACACCAGTCAAATGACCATCAGCAAAAAGTCTACAAACTATAAATGCTGAAAGGGTTTTAGAGAACTGTGTACCTTCTAGCTGCTGGTGGGATGAAAAGTGATATCAGAACTAATGAAAACTGAACGGAGCTGCTTTAAAAGGAAAAAACTGAGCTACCATATGATGCGGCAGTGCACCTTTTGGACATATAACCTAAGACCAACAGAATCGGAAAGACACAGGCAGGCAAATGTGCACTGCAGCAATACTGAAATAGCCAAGACATGGAAGCAAAAAGAAGGTCCATAAACAAATGAATAGACAAAGAAGAAGTGGTATATGGACACATTGGAATATGAGTCACGAAAAAAAATAAAAGAAAGGCATAGGCAGCACCACAGATGAGCCCAGAGATAATCACACAACGTGAAGTAAGTCAGAATGCGAGAGATAAATGTCCTAGGATATCACTTATGTCATCTGAAAATTCATAAATTGAACATATTTCCACAGAGAAAGACAATGTCACATTGAGAAGACACACTTATGGTTAAGCCAAAGAAAAGGTGTGAGGAATGGATAAATTAGGATATTGGGGCTAACAAACATATACTAATACATATAAAATATATCTTCCCCAAAGACCTATGGAATACCAAGAGTGGTCTACTCAACACTCTGTAATAACCTACATGGAAAAGGACCCAAAGATCAATAGATATATATATATATGTGTGAATGAACAAGATTCTGTTCACCCAGAACAAAACACATTTTTCAATCAAATTTCCTCTGTTAAAAACTACAACTTAAAGACACAAACAAGAATTAAGGAGGCTAAACCTTACAGGGGTTTGTCCGGGCACATTCCACTCCAATCTGCAACCAAAAAGAGCAACTTGCAGCAGGGTTCTGTTTCCCTAGCAAGCAGAGTTGACAACGTGGAAATGCTGCCACCCTAAGGCCGTTTCCTCAAACAGCAGCTTTCAATCTACTGCTAATGGTCACTAATATTCACAAGGACTGCAGGGCTGTAAATGACTCATGCCCTCAAAAAATGTCCTGGGCTTGGGAATGGCCAAAAAATTTCACAACACGGAAAACTTTTCAAGAAAACAGTTTGAAGAGGTAAGTGTTACTCACTCTGTTATTTAAAAAAAAGAAGAACATGGATAAAAGCTCAATATCAGGAATTATTGGTTGGATGCAAATCCAAACTACAAAAAGATTTCGCCACCCAGTATTCAAAATGCCATCCGTAAAATGTCTACAAACAATGAATGTTGACGGGTTAGTGGAGAAAGGCATACCCACTATGCTGCTGGTTAGATGTAAACTGGTAACAGCTAATCATGAGAACAGAATGGAGCTGCATTTAAAAGGTAAAAACTGAGCTACCATATCTTGCAGCTGAGCCCCTAGTGGGCCTATACCCTAAGAAGACCAGAATCGGAAAGGCAGAGACAGGAAAACCTGCACTGCAGCCATATTTACAATAGCCAAGACAGGCAAGCAAACAAAATGTCCATCAACAGATAAATGGACAAAGAAGAAGCGGTATACGTTCCCAATGGAATAGTAGCCTCGGGAAAAAAATGAACAGTGCCGTTTCCAGGAGTGCAGATGAGCCTAGAAGTAATCATATTGGGTTAAGTGAATCAAAAGGGAATGACAAATATCCTATGGTATCGTTTATACATGTTATCCTAAGATTGCTACCAATGAACATATTTCCAAAGAAAAAGACACTCACAGACTTATAAAACAAACTAATGGTTAACCAAAATGAAAGGTGGGAGGATGGATAAATTAGGATTATGGGGCTAACATACATATACTAATATATGTTAAATGTCTATAAACATATAACATATAAACTATATGAATTGTAAAGTCACCAATACATATAAAATATATAATGACAAAACACCTATCAAATACCAAGCGAGGTCTACTCAACATTCTGTAATAACATACATGGTAACCGGATCCGAAGATGAACAGACATATGTATGTATCATTGAGCAGATTCTGTACAGCCAGACAATCACAACACTCTAATCAAATTTACTCCGGTAAGAAATATAAATTAAATTTTAAACACAAACATAAGTAAGGAGACACAACCTTCTGAGGGCTTGCCCTAGCACATTCCACTCTAAATTACGACCTCGCAACACTACCTCCAGGAAGACACTGTTGCCCTAGTAACAACAGTTGGGAACGTAATAATGTTGCCGCCTTGTGGCTGTTTCCCACAACAGCAGCTTTAAACCCAGTGCTAATGGTGGCTTAATAGTCACAAGGCCTGCAGGGCTGCAAATGACACCTGCCCTCCAAAAATGCCCTGGGGTAGGGAATAGGCAAGAAAATTCAACACATGACAAAATTGTCAAGAAGGCAATATGAAGAGGGAAGTTGTACTCACTCTTTAAGAAAAAAAAGGAAAAGAAAATGCAGGACATGCCTAAAGCTCAGTATAAGGAATTAGTAGCCACATGCAAATCCAACCTCCAGAATGGTTTCATCTCACACCAGTCAAATGACCATCAGCAAAAAGTCTACAAACTATAAACACTGAAGGGGTTTTAGAGAACTGTGTACCTTCTAGCTGCTGGTGGGATGTAAAGTGGTATCAGCACTAATGAAAACTGAACGGAGCTGCTTTAAAAGGAAAAAATTGAGCTACCATATGATGCGGCAGGGCACCTTTTGGGCCTCTAACCTAAGACCAACAGAATCGGAAAGACAGAGGCAGACAAATGTGCACTGCAGCAATATTGAAGTAGCCAAGACATGGAAGCAAAAAAAGGGTCCATAAACAAATGAATGGACAAAGAAGAAATGGTATATGGACACATTGGAATATTAGTCACGAAAAAAAATAAAAGAATGGCATAGGCAGCACCACAGATGAGCCTAGAGATAATCACACAATGTGAAGTAAGTCAGAATGCGAGAGACAAATGTCCTAGGATATCACTTATGTCATCTGAAAATTCATAAATTGAACATATTTCCACAGAGAAAGACAATGTCACATTGAGAAGACACACTTATGGTTAAGCCAAAGAAAAGGTGTGAGGAATGGATAAATTAGGATATTGGGGCTAACAAACATATACTAATACATATAAAATATATCTTCCCCAAAGACCTATGGAATACCAAGAGTGGTCTACTCAACACTCTGTAATAACCTACATGGAAAAGGACCCAAAGATTAATAGATACATGTGTATGTGTGAATGAACAAGATTCTGTTCAACCAGAGCAAAAGACACTTTTCAATCAAATTTCCTCTGATAAAAACTACAACTTAAAGACACAAACAAGAATTAAGGAGGCTAAACCTTACAGGGGTTTGTCTGGGCACATTCCACTCTAATCTGCAACTAAAAAGCGCAACTTGCAGCAGGGTTCTATTTCCCTAGCAAGCAGAGTTGACAACGTAGAAATGCTGCCACCCTAAGGACGTTTCCTCAAACAGCAGCTTTCAATCTACTGCTAATGGTCACTAATATTCACAAGGACTGCAGGGCTGTAAATGACTCATGCCCTCAAAAAATGTCCTGGGGTTGGGAATGTCCAAAAAAGTTCACAACATGGAAAACTTTTCAAGAAAACAGTTTGAAGAGGTAAGTGTTACTCACTCTGTTATTTAAAAAAAAGAAGAACATGGATAAAAGCTCAATATCAGGAATTATTGGTTGGATGCAAATCCAAACTACAAAAAGATTTCGCCACCCAGTATTCAAATTGCCATCCGAAAAATGTCTACAAACAATGAATGTTGACGGGTTAGTGGAGAAAGGCATACCCACTATGCTGCTGGTTGGATGTAAACTGGTAACAGCTAATCATGAGAACAGAATGGAGCTGCATTTAAAAGGTAAAAACTGAGCTACCATATCTTGCAGCTGAGCCCCTAATGGGCCTATACCCTAAGAAGACCAGAATCGGAAAGGCAGAGACAGGAAAACCTGCACTGCAGCCATATTTACAATAGCCAAGACAGGCAAGCAAACAAAATGTCCATCAACAGATAAATGGACAAAGAAGAAGCGGTATACGTACCGAATGGAATAGTAGCCTCAGGAAAAAAATGAACAGTGCCATTTTCAGGAGTGCAGATGAGCCTAGAAGTAATCATATTGGGTTAAGTAAGTCAAAAGGGAATGACAAATATCCTATGGTATCGTTTATACATGTTATCCTAAGATTGCTACCAATGAACATATTTCCAAAGAAAAAGACACTCACAGACTTATAAAACAAACTAATGGTTAACCAAAATGAAAGGTGGGAGGATGGATAAATTAGGATTATGGGGCTAACATACATATACTAATATATGTTAAATGTCTATAAACATATAACATATAAACTATATGAATTGTAAAGTCACCAATACATATAAAATATATAATGACAAAACACCTATCAAATACCAAGCGAGGTCTACTCAACATTCTGTAATAACATACATGGTAACCGGATCTGAAGATGAACAGACATATGTATGTATCATTGAGCAGATTCTGTACAGCCAGACAATCACAACACTCTAATCAAATTTACTCCGGTAAGAAATATAAATTAAATTTTAAACACAAACATAAGTAAGGAGACACAACCTTCTGAGGGCTTGCCCCAGCACATTCCACTCTAAATTACGACCTCGCAACACTACCTCCAGGAAGACACTGTTGCCTTAGTAACAACAATTGGGAACGTAATAATGCTGCTGCCTTGTGGCTGTTTCCCACAACAGCAGCTTTAAACCCAGTGCTAATGGTGGCTTAATAGTCACAAGGCCTGCAGGGCTGCAAATGACACCTGCCCTCCAAAAATGCCCTGGGGTAGGGAATAGGCAAGAAAATTCAACACATGACAAATTTGTCAAGAAGTCAATATGAAGAGGGAAGTTGTACTCACTCTTTAAGAAAAAAAAGGAAAAGAAAATGCAGGACATGCCTAAAGCTCAGTATAAGGAATTAGTAGCCACATGCAAATCCAACCTCCAGAATGGTTTCATCTCACACCAGTCAAATGACCATCAGCAAAATGTCTACAAACTGTAAATGTTGAAGGGGTTTTAGAGAACTGTGTACCTTCTATCTGCTGGTGGGACGTAAAGTGGTATCAGCACTAACGAAAACTGCACGGAGCTGCTTTAAATGGTAAAAATTGAGCTACAATATGATGCGGCAGCGCACCTTTTGGGCCTATATCCTAAGACCACCAGAATCAGAAAGACAGAGGCAGGCAAATGTGCACTGCAGCAATATTGAAGTAGCCAAGACATGGAAGCAAAAAAAGGTCCATAAACAAATGAATGGATAAAGAAGTGGTGTATGGACACATTGGAATATTAGTCACGAAAAAAATAAAAGAATGGCATAGGCAGCACCACAGATGAGCCTAGAGATAATCACACAACGTGAAGTAAGTCAGAATGCGAGAGACAAATGTCCTAGGATATCACTTATGTCATCTGAAAATTCATAAAAATGAACATATTTCCACAGAGACAGACAATCTCACATTGAGAAAACACACTTAAGGTTAAGCCAAAGAAAAATTGTGAGGAATGGATAAAATAGGATATTGGGGTTAGCAAACATATACTAATACATATAAAATATATCATCCCCAAAAACCTATGGAATACCAAGAGTGGTCAACTGAACACTCTGTAATAATCGACATGGAAAAGGACCCAAAGATCAATAGATATATGTATATGTGTAAATGAACAAGATTCTGTTCACCCAGAACAAATTCAATCAAATTTTTCAATCAAATTTTTCAATCAAATTTCCTCTGATAAAAACTACAACTTAAAGACACAAACAAGAATTAAGGAGGCTAAACCTTACGGGGGTTTGTCCTGGCATATTCCACTCTAATCTGCAACCAAAAAGCACAACTTGCAGCAAGGTTCTGTTTCCCTAGCAAGCAGAGTAGGCAACGTGGAAATGCTGCCACCCTAAGGCCGTTTCCTCAAACAGCAGCTTTCAATCTACTGCTAATGGTCACTAATATTCACAAGGACTGCAGGGCTGTAAATGACTCATGCCCTCAAAAAATGTCCTGGGCTTGGGAATGGCCAAAAAAGTACACAACACGGAAAATTTTTCAAGAAAACAGTTTGAAGAGGTAAGTGTTACTCACTCTGTTATTTAAAAAAAAAGAAGAACATGGATAAAAGCTCAATATCAGAAATTATTGGTTGGATGGAAATCCAAACTACAAAAAGATTTCGCCACCCAGCATTCAAAATGCCATCCATAAAACGTCTACAAACAATGAATGCTGACGGGTTAGTGGAGAAAGGCATACCCACTATGCTGTTGGTTGGATGTAAATTGGTAACAGCTAATCATGAGAACAGAATGGAGCTGCATTTAAAAGGTAAAAACTGAGCTACCATATCTTGCAGCTGAGCCCCTAATGGGCCTATACCCTAAGAAGACCAGAATCGGAAAGGCAGAGACAGGAAAACCTGCACTGCAGCCATATTTACAATAGCCAAGACAGGCAAGCAAACAAAATGTCCATCAACAGATAAATGGACAAAGAAGAAGCGGTATACGTTCCCAATGGAATAGTAGCCTCGGGAAAAAAATGAACAGTGCCGTTTCCAGGAGTGCAGATGAGCCTAGAAGTAATCATATTGGGTTAAGTGAATCAAAAGGGAATGACAAATATCCTATGGTATCGTTTATACATGTTATCCTAAGATTGCTACCAATGAACATATTTCCACAGAAAAACACTCTCACAGACTTATAAAACAAACTAATGGTTAACCAAAATGAAAGGTGGGAGGATGGATAAATTAGGATTATGGGGCTAACATACATATACTAATATATGTTAAATGTCTATAAACATATAACATATAAACTATATGAATTATATAATCACCAATACATATAAAATATATAATGACAAAACTACCACCAAATACAAAGGTAGGTCTACTCAACATTCTGTAATAACATACATGGTAAGAGGATCCGAAGATGAACAGACATATGTATGTATCATTGAGCAGATTCTGTACAGCCAGACAATCACAACACTCTAATCAAATTTACTCCAGTAAGAAATAGAAATTAAATTTAAAAAACAAACATAAGTAAGGAGACATAACCTTCTGAGGGCTTGCCCCAGCACATTCCACTCTAATTTACAACCTCGCAACACTACCTCCAGGAAGATTCTGTTGCCCTAGTAACAAGAGTTGAGAACGTAATAATGCTGCCGCCTTGTGGCTGTTTCGCACAACAGCAGCTTTAAACCCAGTGCTAATGGTTACTTAATAGTCACAAGGCCTGCAGGGCTGTAAATGACACCTGTCCTACAAAAATGCCCTGGGGTAGGGAATAGGCAAGAAAATTCAACACATGACAAATTTGTCAAGAAGTCAATATGAAGAGGGAAGTTGTACTCACTCTTTAAGAAAAGAAAGGAAAAGAAAAAAACAGAACATGCCTAAAGCTCAGTATACGGAATTAGTAGCCACATGCAAATCCAACCTCCAGAAAGGTTTCAGCTCACACCAGTCAAATGACCATCAGCAAAAAGTCTACAAATTATAAATGCTGAAGGGGTTTTAGAGCACTGTGTACCTTCTAGCTGCTGGTGGGATGTAAAGTGGTATCAGCACTAACGAAAACTGAACGGAGCTGCTTTAAAAGGTAAAAATTGAGCTACCATATGATGCAGCAGGGCACCTTTTGGGCCTATAACCTAAGACCACCAGATTCGGAAAGACAGAGGCAGGCAAATGTGCACTGCAGCAATATTGAAATAGTAGCCAAGAAATGGAAGCAAAAAAAAGGTCCATAAACAAATGAATGGATAAAGAAGAAGTGGAATATGGACACATTGGAATATTAGTCACGAAAAAAAAAATAAAAGAAAGGCATAGGCAGCACCACAGATGAGCCTAGAGATAATCACACAACATGAAGTAAGTCAGAATGTGAGAGACAAATGTCCTAGGATATCACTTATGACATCTGACAATTCATAAAAATGAACATGTTTCCACAGAGAAAGACAATCTCACATTGAGAAGACAAACTTATGGTTAAGCTAATAAAAGGTGTGAGGAATGGATAAATTAGGATATTGGGGTTAACAAACATATACTAATACATATAAAATATATAATCCCCAAAGAACTATTGAATACCAAGAGTGGTCAACTGAACACTCTGTAATAATCGACATGGAAAAGGACCCAAAGATCAACTGATATATATATATATGTGTAAATGAACAAGATTCTGTTCACCCAGAACAAAAGACATTTTTCAATCAAATGTCCTCGGACAAAAACTACAACTTAAAGACACAAACAAGAATTAAGGAGGCTAAACCTTATGGGGGTTTTTCCTGGCACATTCCACTCTAATCTGCAACCAGAAAGCACAACTTGCAGCAAGGTTCTGTTTCCCTAGCAAGCAGAGTTGGCAACGTAGAAATGCTGCCACCCAAAGGCCGTTTCCTCAAACAGCAGCTTTCAATCTACTGCTAATGGTCACTAATATTCACAAGGACTGCAGGGCTGTAAGTGACTCATGCCCTCAAAAAATGTCCTGGCATTGGGAATGGTCAAAAAAGTTCACAACACTGAAAACTTTTCAAGAAAACAGTTTGAAGAGGTAAGTGTTACTCACTCTGTTATTTAAAAAAAAGAAGAACATGGATAAAAGCTCAGTATCAGGAATTATTGGTTGGATGCAAATCCAAACTACAAAAAGATTTCGCCACTCAGTATTAAAATGCCATCCGTAAAACGCCTACAAACAATGAATGCTGACGGGTTAGTGGAGAAAGGCATACCCACTATGCTGTTGGTTGGATGTAAATTGGTAACAGCTAATCATGAGAACAGAATGGAGCTGCATTTAAAAGGTAGAAACTGAGCTACCATATGTTGCGGCCGATCCCCTAATGGGCCTATACCCTAAGAAGACCAGAATCGGAAAGGCACAGACAGGAAAACATGCACTGCAGCCATATTTACAATAGCCAAGACAGGCAAGCAAACAAAATGTCCATCAACAGATAAATGGACAAAGAAGAAGCGGTATACGTGCCCAATGGAATAGTAGCTTCGGGAAAAAAATGAACAGTGCCGTTTTCAGGAGTGCAGATGAGCCTAGAAATAATTGGGTAAGTAATTGGGTAAAGTAAGTCAAAAGGGAATGACAAATATCCTATGGTATCGTTTATACATGTTATCCTAAGATTGCTACCAATGAACATATTTCCACAGAAAAACACTCTCACAGACTTATAAAACAAACTAATAGTTAACCAAAATGAAAGGTGGGAGGATGGATAAATTAGGATTATGGGGCTAACATACATACACTAATGTATGTTAAATGTCTATAAACATATAACATATAAACTATATGAATTATATAATCACCAATACATATAAAATATATAATGACAAAATACCTACCAAATACCAAGGGAGGTCTACTCAGCATTCTGTAATAACATACATGGTAACAGGATCCGAAGATGAACAGACATATGTATGAATCATTGAGCAGATTCTGTACAGCCAGACAATCACAACACTCTAATCAAATTTTCTCCTATATGAAATATAAATTAAATTTTAAAAACAAACATAAGTAAGGAGACATAACCTTCTGAGGGCTTGCCCCAGCACATTCCACT
This sequence comes from Balaenoptera borealis, assembly GCF_965194805.1. Taxonomy (NCBI): domain Eukaryota; kingdom Metazoa; phylum Chordata; class Mammalia; order Artiodactyla; family Balaenopteridae; genus Balaenoptera; species Balaenoptera borealis. Next base: position 261,571 of record NW_028123433.1, read on the forward strand.
CTAATTTACAACCTTGGAACACTACCTCCAGGAAGACTCTGTTGCCCTAGTAACAAGAGTTGAGAACGTAATAATGCTGCCACCTTGTGGCTGTTTCGCACAACAGCAGCTTTAAACCCAGTGCTAATGGTTGCTTAATAGTCACAAGGCCTGCAGGGCTGTAAATGACACCTGCCCTCAAAAAATGCCCTGGGATAGGGAATAGGCAAGAAAATTCAACACATTACAAATTTTTCAAGAAGTCAATATGAAGAGGGAAGTTGTACTTACTCGTTAAGAAAAGAAAGGAAAAGAAGAAGCAGAACATGCCTAAAGCTTAGTATAAGGAATTAGTAGCCACATGCAAATCCAACCTCCAGAATGGTTTCAGCTCACACCAGTCAAATGACCATCAGCAAAAATTCTACAAACTATAAATGCTGAAGGGGTTTTAGAAAACTGTGTACCCTCTAGCTGCTGGTGAGATGTAAAGTGGTTAACAGACAATAAAGAGAACAGAAAGGAGCTGCATTTAAAAGGAAAAATTGAGGTACCATTCAATCCAGCACTTGCACCTATGGGCCTCTCACCTGAGAAGACCAGAGTCAAGAAGACCCGGGCTGCAAAAGCTGCAGTGCAGCCTTATTCACAATAGACAAGACAGTGAAGCAACCAAAATGTCCATCAACAGATGAAGGGATAAAGAAATGGTCCATGTACACAATGAATACTAGCCATGGAAAACAATGAAACACTGCTCTTTTAGGCACCATAGATGATCTTGGAGATAATCACAGAACATGAGGTAAGTCGGAAAGCAAAAGTCCTATATCCTATGATATCACTTATAGGCGTTATCTAATAACTGACACAAATGAACATATTTCCACAGAGAAAGTCAATCACAGACTTATTAAAATAAACTATGCTTATTTAAAAGGAAAGGTGGGGTTAATGGATAAATGAAGATTAGTGTTACCATATGTATACAAATACATATTATATACATATATCAAAAAGACCGACCATATAGCAAGGGAGGTTTACGGAACACTCTGTAATAATTTACATGGGAAGAGACTCTCTACTTAAATAGATATATTTAATGTGTAAATGAACCAGAGTGTGTACACCTTGGACAAGCAACATTCTAACCATTTCCCCAATTTTAAAAATTAAAACAACGAACTAGGAGTAATGAGACATAAACTTATGGGGGGTTTTCCTGGCACATTCCATTCAAATTTACAACCTAGGTAAACGACTTCCAGAACGGCTCTGCTGCCCTCGTACCCAGATTTGGGAATGGGGAAATGCTGCATGATTGTGGCCGTTTCCCACAACAGCAGCTTTAAACCCACTGCAAAAGGTCACTAAATATTCACCAATTGCAGTTCTGTAAATGACACCTGCCCTCCAAAAAATACTGAGGTTGAAAATCGACCAAAAAATTCAAGAGTGCAACCTTCCAAAAAGACAATTTGAAGAAGTATATTGTACTCACACTTTTTTTCCTTTTTTTCTTTTAACAGAAAAGAAAAAGGCGTGGACAAATGATGAATTTTAGGAATATTTACAGACATGTAAACCCAAATTACAAAAACCTATCAGCTCACACCAGTCAGAATGGCCATCAACAAAAATGCTGCAAACAATAAATGCTGATGTGATTGTGGACAAATGCGTACCCTCGATTCTAAGGGGGACGTGGTAAGAGCCACTAATGAAAGCACAATTGAGGTGCCTTGAAAAGGTAAACATTGAGCTACCATACCAGTCAATCAATCATACCCACTGCTGGGTCCATCACCTGAGAAAATGAAAATCAAAAATCACAGGCTGGCAATCCTGCACTCCAGCAATATTTACCATAGGCAACATTTGGAAGCAACGAAAATGTCCATCAACAGAGGAATGCACCAAGAAGAAGTGGTCCATGTATACAATGGAATATTAGCCATGGAAAACATTGAAGCACTGCTCTTTGAGGCACCATAGATGAGCCTGGAGATAATCACAAAACATGAAGTAGGTTGGAAAGCAAAAGACCTATATCCTATAATATCACTTATGGCATTATCTAATAACTGACACAAATGAACATTTTTCCAAAGAGAAAGACACTCACAGGCTTAGAAAACAAACTATGCTCATCTAAAAGGAAAGGAGGGGGGAATTTATAAATGAAGATTAGTGTTAGTATACGTATACAAATACATACTATATACATATATCAAAAAGCCAGACCATATATTAAGGGGGTCTACGGAACACTCTGTACTATTTTACATGGGAAGAGGATCTGTACATGAATAGATATATATAATGTACAAATGAACCAGATTGTGTACACTTAGGACAAACAATACTCTAATCTTCACTCCGATTAAAAAAATGAACAAAACCAAGAAGTAATGAGACATAAACTTATCGGGGTATCTCCTGACACATTCCATTCTAATTTACAACCTAGGAACATGACTTCCGGAAAGGCTCTTGCCCTAGTATCCAGATTTGGGAATGGAGAAAGTCTACCTCATTGTAGCCGTTTCCCGCAACAGCAGCTTTAAACCCATTGATTAAGGTCACTACATATTCACAAAACTTGCAGGCCTGTAAATGACACCTACCCTCCAAAACAATCCTGGGGTTGAAAATTGACCGAAAAATTCAAAAGAGGGCAACGTTCCAAGAAGACAATTTCAAGAGGTATATTGTACTCACACTTTTTTCTTTTTTTTAAACAGAAAAGAAAAAGGCGTGGAAAAATGATGAATTTTAGAAATTTTAATGATATGCATACCCATATTACAAAAACCTATCAGCTCACAGCAGTCAGAATGGCCATTAGGAAAAATCCTGCAAAAATTAAATGCTGAAGCGATTGTGGAGAAATGCGTACCCTCGGTTGTAAGGGGGGGGGCATGTAAAGAGCCACTAATGAAAACACAATGTAGGTGCTTTGAAAAGGGAAACTTTGAGCTACCAGTCAATCAATCACAGCCACTGCTGGGCCTATCACCTGAGAAAATGAGAATCAAAAAGTCACAGGCTGGCAAGCCTGTACGTCAGCAATATTTAACATAGTCAACACTTGGAAGCAACAAAAATGTCCATCAACAGAGGAATGCACCAAGAAGAAGTGGTCCTTGTATACAATGGAGTATTACTCCAGTAAAAAATATCAATTAAATTTAAAAAACAAACAAATGTAAGGAGACATCAGCGTTTGTGGGTTTATCTGAGCACATTCCACTTTAATTTATAACCGAGGAACACCACTGGCGGGTAGGTCTGTTTCCCAAGTACCAGCGTGGGGAATGTAGAAAGGCTGCCACCCTCTGGCTGTTACCTGCAAAAGCAGCTTTACAGCCTGGGCTAATGGTCACTTCATATGAACAAGTACTGCAGGGCTGTAAATGAAACCTGCCCTCAAAATGTCTTGAGGGAGGTAATGGCCAAAAATTTTCAAAATGTGACACATACTTAAGAAAACACTTTGAAGATCTAAGCTGTAATCACAGTTTGATAAATAAAAAGGACATGCTTTAAAGCTCAATTTCAACAGATTATGGGACACATGCAAATTCAACCACAAAGAGGTCTCAGCTCGCACCTGTCAGAATAACCATCAGCAAGAGAACTACAAACAATAAATATTGAAGGTGTTTTGGAGAAATGCATACCCTCAACTTTAAGTGGGACGTAACCTGGAAAGAGCAACTAATGAGAACTGAATGGTGGTGCCTTTAAAATGTACACACTGAGCTACCATATGATACAGCAAGCCCACTCCTTGTCCTATAACATAAGAAGATAAAACTGGAAAGACACAGGCAAGCAAATGTGCATTGCAGCAGTATTACAATAGCCAAGACATGGACGCAACCAAAAAGTCCATCAAGAGGTGCGTGGTCAAAGAAGAACTGGTACACGTACAGATGGAATATTAGCCAGAGAAAAAAATGAAACAATGCCATTTGCAGCACCATGTATCATTCTTGTGGTAATCAGGTAAATTGTACTAAGTCAGAAAGCAAAAGACACATATCCTATAATATCACTTATAGGTCTTAGCTAAAAATTGATACCAATGAAGATATTTCCACAGAGAAATGCAATCACAGATTCATTAACTAAGCTTATGGTTCACCAAATGGAAAGGTGTGAGGATTGGATACATTAGGATATTGGGGTTAAGATAGATATAGAAACACATGTGAAATATGTAATCACCAAAGACCTATGTAATACCAAGAGAAGATTACTCAACAGTGTGTCATAACCTACATGGGAAAATGATCCAAAGAAGAATAGATATATGTATATGTTTAAAAGAATCACATCTTGCACACCTAGAAGAAACAAAACATTTTAATCAAATTTGCTCAGATAAAAATTAAAAATTAAATTAAAAAAAGAACAAGAAGTAATGAGACATAAACTTAAGGGGCTTTTTGCTGACACATTGTATTCTAATTTCCAACCAGAACATGACTTCCATTAAGGCTCTGTCATCACTAATAAAGCAGCTTTATAAGCAATGTTGAAGATAGCTTAAAAGAAGTCTCACTAATTATTGATAGTAACAAGAAAACAAAGTAAAGTAAAAATCTCACTGCAAAAAGTATACATAGAGTAAGGATAGTAGATCAAACACTTATTAAACTTCTGTAAAGAATAAAAGACAACAGTAGTATGTTTTTTTAAAAAGAGAGGGCCCAAATAAACCTGAAATGAAAGAGATGATGTTACAACAGACACCACAGAAATACAAAGTATCCTAAGATACACACAGCGTAACTCAGGGCTCAGACTGGACAGAACCCACTCTCCAGTCCCCTGTACATGACCTACAGGAGCCTCAGGAACTGAGGAGGGGGTCCCTGAGGAGAGGCTCAAGATAGAATATGGTAGGCATTAACATGGCTGCATTCATCTTAAACATGCCTGAACTACATTCACACGAGATGATTTTGTCCTGTATGTACATTGGCACCTCTAGTCGGAACTGCAGATCTTTGGCTTCATCACCTCTACTGACAGCATTAGCTTCACCTGCTGTGGATCGTCTCTTATAGGATTTCTAGAACCACAAAACATCGAAGCTTCACAGGACCCAGAGTCTGTGCGACTCCACGCAGAGTCTCAGAGTCTCAAGTCCACTCAGATACTCCACTCTTGGAGGGCACACACAAAGTAGTGTGCACATCAGGACCCAGGGGAAGGAGCAGTGACCCTGTAAGAGAATGACCAGAACTACCTGCTAGTTTTAGAGGGTCTCCTGCAGAGGCAGGTGCTGGCTGTGGCTGTGGCTCACCATGAGGACAACGACACTGGCAGCAGAAGTTCTGGGAAATACTCCTTGGTGTGAGCCCTCCCAGAGTCCACCATTAGCCCTACCAAGAGCAAGGTAGGCTCCAGTGCTGGCTTGCCTCAGGCCAAACAACCAACAGGGAGGGAACCCAGCCCCATGCATCAGCAGACAAGCGGATTAAACTTTTTTATTAAAGTTTTATTTAATCCACAGACAAGCGGATTAAAGCTCTGCCCACCAAAGCAACACCCAGCTCTACCCACCACCAGTCCCTCCCATCAGGAAGCTTGCACAAGCCTCTAAGATAGACTCATCCACTGGAGAGCAGACAGCAGAAGCAAGAAGAACTACAATTCTGAAGCCTGTGGAAGGAAAACCACATTCACAGAAAGATAGACAAAATGAAAAGGCAGAGGACTTTATACCAGATCAAGGAACAAGATAAAACCCCAGAAAAAAAACGAAATGAGGTGGAGATAGGGAACCTCCCAGAAAAAGAATTCCAAATAATGATAGTGAAGATGATCCAAGACCTTGGAAAAAGAATGGAGGCAAAGTTCGAGAAGATGCAAGAAATGCTTAACAAAGACCTAGAAGAATTAAGGAACAAACACCTAGAAGAATTAAAGAACAAACAAACAGAGGTGAATAATATAATAACTGAAATGAAAAATACACTAGAAGGAATCAGTAGCAGAATAACTGTGGCAGAAGAACGGATAAGTGACCTGGAAGACAGAAAGGTGGAAATCACTGTCATGGAACAGAATAAAGAAAAAGAATGAAAATAAATGAAGACACCCTAAGAGTCCTCTGGGACAACATTAAACGCAACAACATTCACATTATAGGGGTCCCAGAAGGAGAAGAGAGAGAGAAAGGACCCAAGAATATATTTGAAGAGATTATAGTCAAAAACTTCCCTAGCATGGGAACAGAAATAGCCAGCCAAGTCCAGGAAGTGCAGAGAGTCCCAGGCAGGATAAACCAAAGGAGAAAAATGCCAAGACACATAGTAACCAAATTGACAACAATTAAAGACAAAGAAAAATTATTGAAAGCAACAAGGGAAAAATGACAAATAACATACAAGGGAACTCCCATAACAGCTGATTTCTCAGCAGAAAATCTACAAGCCAGAATGGAGTGGCATGATAAATTTAAAGTGATGAAAGGGAAGAACCTACAACCAAGAGTACTCCACCCAGCAAGGATCTCATTCAGATTTCACAGAGAAATCAAAAGTCCTACAGACAAGCAAAAGCTAAGAGAATTCAGCACCATGAAACCAGCTCTACACCAAATGCTAAAGGAACTTCTCTAAGTGGGAAACACAAGAGAAGAAAAGGACCCACCAAGACAAACCCGTAACAATTAAGAAAATAGTAATAGGAACATTCGTATCGATAATTACCTTAAAAATGAATGGACTAAATGTTCCAACCAAAAGACACAGGCTCTCTGAATGGAAACAAAAACAAGACCCATATATATGCTGTCTACAAGAGACCCATTTCAGACCTAGGGACACATACAGACTGAAAGTGAGGCGATGGAAAAATATATTCTATGCAAATGAAAATCAAAATAAAGCTGGAGTAGCAATACTCATATCAGATAAAATAGATTTTAAAATAAAGAATGTTACAAGAGGCAAGGAAAGACACTACATAATGGTCAAGGGATCAATCCAAGAAGAAGATATAACAATTATAAATATATATGTACCCAACATAGGAGCACCTCAATATATAAGGCAACTGCTAACAGCTAAAAAAGAGGAAATCGACAGTAACACAGTAATAGCGGGGGACTTTAACAGCTCACTTACACCAGTGGAGATCATCCAGACAGAAAATTAATAAGGAAACACAAGCTTTAAATGACACAATAGACCAGATAGAGTTAATTGATATAGGACATTCCATCCAAAAACAGCAGATTACACGTTCTTCTCAACTGCACACGGAACATTCTCCAGGAGAGATCACATCTTGGGTCACAAAAAAGCCTCAGTAAATTTAAGAAAACTGAAATCATATAAAGAAGCTGTTCTGACCAAAATGCTATGAGATTAGAAATCAATTACAGGGAAAAAACCGTAAAAAACACAAACACATGGAGGCTAAACAATACGTTACTAAATAACCAAGAGATCACTGAAGAAATAAAAGACGAAATCAAAAACTACCTAGAGACAAAATGACAACAAAAACACGATGATCCAAAACCTATGGGATGCAGCAAAAACAGTTCTAAGAGGGAAGTTTATAGCAATACAAGCCTACCTCAAGAAACAAGAAAAATCTCAAATAAACAATCTAACCTTACACCTAGAGGAACTAGAGAAAGAAGAACAAAACCCAAAGTTAGTAGAAGGAAAGGAATCATAAAGATCAGAGCAGGAATAAATGAAATAGAAACAAAGAAAACGAAAGCAAAGATCAATAAAACTAAAAGCTGGTTCTTTGACAAGATAAACAAAAATGATAAACCTTTAGCCAGACTCAAGAAAAAGAGGGAGAGGACTCAAATCAACAAAATTAGAAGTGAAAAAGGAGAAGTTACAACAGACACCACAGGAATACAAAGCATCCTAAGAGACTACTACAAGCAACTCTATGCCAATAAAATGGACAACCTGGAAGAAATGGACAAATTCTTAGAAAGGGATAACCTTCCAAGACTGAATCAGGAAGAAATAGAAAATATGAACAAACCTATCACAAGCAATGAAATTGAAACTGTGATTAAAAATCTTCCAACAAACAAAAGTCCAGAACCAGATGGCATCACAGGTGAATTCTATCAAATATTTAGAGAAGAGCTAACACCCAACCTTCTCAAATTCTTCAAAACAATTGCAGGGGAAGGAACACTCCCAAACTCATTCTATGAGACCACCATCACCCTGATACCAAAACCAGACAAAGATACTACAAGGAAAGAAAATTATAGACCAATATCACTGATGAATATAGATGTAAAAATCCTCAACAAAATACTAGCAAACAGAATCGAACAACACATTAAAAGGATCATACACCATGATCAAGTGGGGTTTATCCCAGGGATGCAAGGATTCTTCAATATACACAAATCAATGTGATACACCATATTAACAAGTTGTAGAATAAAACCATATGATCATCTCAATAGATGCAGGAAAAGATTTTGAGAAAATTCAACACCCATTTATGATAAAAACTCTGCAGAGTGTGGGCATAGAGGGAAACTACCTCAACATAATAAAGACCATATATGACAAACCCACAGCAAACAGCATTCTCAATGGTGAAAAACTGAAAGCATTTCCTCTAAGATCAGCAACAAGACGAGGATGTCCACTCTCACCACTACTATTTGACATAGCTTTGGAAGTCCTAGCCATGGCAATCAGAGAAGAAAAAGAAATAAAAGGAATACAAAAAGGAAAAGAAGAAGTAAAATTGTCACTGTTTGCAGATGACATCATATCATAGATAGAGAATCCTAAAGATGCCACCAGAAAACCACTGGAGTTAATCAATGAATTTGGTAAAGTTGCAGGATACAAAATTAATGCACAGAAATTGCTTGCATTCCTATACACTAACAATGAAAGATCAGAAAGAGAAATTAAGGAAACAATCCCATTACCACTGCAACAAAAAGAATAAAATACCTAGGAATAAACCTAACTAAGGAAGTAAAAGCCCTGTACTCAGAAAACTATAAGACACTGATGAAAGAAATCAAAGATGATATAAACAGATGGAGACATACACCATGTTCTTGGATTAGAAGAATCAATATTGTGAAAAAGACTATACTACCCAAAGCAATCTACAGATTCAATGCAATCACTATCAAAATACCTTTGGCATTTTCTACAGAACTAGAAAAAAATCTTAAAATTTGTAGGGAGACACAAAAGACCCCGGATAGCCAAAGCAGTCTTGAGGTGAAAAAAAAAAAGAGCTGGAGGAATCAGACTTACAGACTTCAGACTATATTACAAAGCTACAGTAATCAAGATAATAATGGTACTGACACAAAAACAGAAATAGAGATCAATAGAACAGGATAGAAAGCACAGAGATAAACCCACGTACCTATGGTTAACTAATCTATGACAAAGGAGGCAAGGGTATACAATGGAGAAAAGACAGTGTCTTCAGTAAGTGGTGCTGGGAAAACTGGACAGCTACATGTAAAAGAATGAAATTAGAACACTCCCTAACACCATACACAAACATAAACTCCAAATGGATTAGAGACCTAAATGTAAGACCAGCCACTATAAAACTCTTAGAGGAAAACATAAGCAGAACAGTCTATGACAAAAATCACAGCAAGATCCTTCTTTGACGCACCTCCTAGATAAATGGAAATAAAAACAAAAATTAAAAAATGGGATCTAATGAAACTTAAAATATTTTGCAAAGCAAAGGAAAACATAAGCAAGATGAAAAGACAACCATCAGAATGGGAGAAAATATTTTCAAATGAAGCAAACGGCAAAGGATTAATCTCCGAAAAGCAGCTCATGTAGCTCAATATCACAAAACCAAACAACCCAATCCAAACATGGGCAGAAGACCTAAATAGACATTTCTCCAAAGAAGATATACAGATTGCCAACAAACACATGAAAGAATGCTCAACATCACTGATCATTAGAGAAATGCAAATCGAAATTACAATGAGGTATCATCACACACAGGTAAGAATGGCCATCATCAAAAAAATCTACAAACAATAAATGCTGCAGAGGTGTGCAAAAAAGGGAACCCTCTTGCACCATTGGTGGGAGTGTAAATTGATACAGCCACTATCGAGAACAGTATGGAGGTTCCTTAAAAAACTAAAAATAGAACTACCATATGACACAGCAATCCCACTAGTGGGCATATACCTGGAGAAAACCATAATTCAAAAAGAGTCATGTTCCACAATGTTCATTGCAGCTCTATTTGCAATAGCCAGGACATGGAAGCAACCTAAGTGTCCATCAAGTGATGAATGGGTAAAAAAGATATTGCACATCTTCAATATAAAATGGAATATTACTCAGCCATAAAAAGAAATGAAATTGAGTTATTTGTAGTGAGATGGATGGACCTAGAGTCTGTCCTACAGAGTGAAGTAAGTCAGAAAGAGAAAAACAAATACTGTATGCTAACACATATATATGGAATCTAAAAGAAAAAAAGTTTATGAAGAACCTAGGGGCAGGAAAAGATTAAGGACACAGACGTAGAGAAAGGACTTGAGGATACGGGGAGGGGGAAGGGTAAGCTGGGACAAAGTGAGAGAGTGGTATGGACTTATATACACTACCAAATGTAAAATTGATAGCTACTGGGAAACAGCCACATAGCACAGGGAGATCAGCTCGGTGCTTTGTGACCACCTAAAGGGGTGGGAAAAGGGAGTGAGAGGGAGGTGAAAGAGGGAGGGGATATGGTGTTATATGTATACGTATAGCTGATTCACTTTTTTATACAGCAGAAACTAACACACAATTGTAAAGCAATTATACTCCAATAAAGATGTAAAAGAAAAAAAAAGAAAGCCCAGAGACAAACCTACAAACCTATGGTCCACTAATCTATGACAAAGGAGGCAAGGATATACAATGGAGAAAAGACAGTCTCTTCAATAAGTGGTGCTGGGAAAAATGGACAGCTACATGTAAAAGAATGAAATTAGAACACTCCCTAACACCATACACAAAAAATAAACTCAAGATGGATTAGAGACCAAAATGTAAGACCTGACACTATAAAACTCTTAGAGGAAAACATAGGAAGAATACTCTTTGACGTAAATCACAGCAAGATCTTTTTTGATCCACCTCCTAGAGTAATGGAATAAAAAACAAAAATAAACAAATGGGAGCAAATGAAACCTAAAAGCTTTTGGAAAGCAAAGGAAACTACAAACAAGACGAAAAGACAACCCTCAGAATAGGAGAAAATATTTGCAAATGAATCAATGGACAAAGGATTAATCTCCAATATATATAAACAGCTCATGCAGCTCAACAGTAAAAAAACAAACCCAATCCCAAAATGGGCAGATGACGTAAATAGACATTTGCCCCAAGAAGACATACAGATGGCCACGAAGCACATGAAAAGCTGCTCAACATCACTAATTATTAGAGGAATATAAACCAAAACTACAATGAGGTATCACCTCACACAAGTTAGAATGGGCATCATCAGAAAATCTACAAACAACAAATGCTGGAGAGGGTGTGGAGAAAAGGGAACCCTCTTACACTATTTGTGAGAATGTAAATTGATACAGTCACTATGGAGAACAGTATGGAGGTTCCTTAAAAAACTAAAAATAGAATTACCATATGACCCAGCAATCCCACTACTGGGCATATACCCAGAGAAAACCATAATTCAAAAAGACACATTCAGCACAATGTTCATTGCAGCACTATTTACAATAACCAGGTCATGGAAGCAACCTAAATGCCCATAGACAGACAAATGGAAAAGATGTGGTACATATATAAAATGGAATATTACTCATCCATAAAAAGGAATGAAATTGGGTCATTTGTAGAGACGTGGATAGATCTAGAGACTGTCATACAAAGTGAAGTAAGTCAGAAAGAGAAAAACAAATATCGTATATTAACGCATACATGTGGAACCTAGAAAAATGGTACAGATGAACCGGTTTGCAAGGCAGAAATAGAGACACAGATGTAGAGAACAAATGTATGGACACCAAAGGGGGAAAGTGGCAGGGTGGTGGTGGTGGGATGAATTGCGAGCCTGGGATTGACACATATACACTTATATGTATAAAATAGATAACCAATAAGAACCTGCTGTATAAAAAAATGAATAAAATAAAATTAAAAAATTAAAAAATAAATAATATTTAAAAAAATAAAACAGAAAAAAAGTTCTGTCCTTCCCATAGACATATTTATATGAATGAATTATTTCCATGCTTATATCTATAAATACAAAAAGAGGAATAAAACCTACCTTGAACCAAAAAAGAAAAAAAAAACAGAACCCACTGGCCATACAGAGGAAAATCCTATCAGGGCACTTGCTCCAGTGGTAAACAATTCTGAATTTGGTCAGAGGTGGGGAATCGTCTCCCATGCAGCCAGCAGCCCCCACGCAAGGAGCGTCCTCATTGCAAAGCTGGGGGACCCTGAGGAGGCGTCTCTGAGTAAACGTGAACTGAGCCCGAGGCCAGCTGCTTCTGAACTTTTCCCACCCTTCCCAGGTAAAACTCCTGAATGTGTGCAAAGACTTTAAAGCCTAGAGGAAGGGGCTTGGAGTCACACCAGCGACAGCACGCAGGCCGACTTGGTGCCTGCAGGCCAGCCAGGACGGTCCTGGCCCCGGGCGCTCTTCTGGAAGCTTTCCATTTCCCTGCCTGAGGTACCCCTCCTGTCCTGGCCCCCACTGCTTTTTTCCTTCCTCACCTGTGCCCGGGGAGAAATTCCAGCAGCAGGTATGGGTGACACATCCTCTTCTTTAGCAGGTGGCAGCCCGGCAACTCCTGCAGAAAGTCCAACAGAGCCCCACTCACACGGGGCCACCCATAGAGCTGTGGGTCCTACTCCCTCCCACCAGCCCAATCCCGAGACTGCTGACGGGACAGACAATATGGCGTCAGGCACAGCTGCAGAGGCTTTTGCTGCCTGGAGGGGTGTTTATATTGACCTCAACCCAGGCACACCTGGGAAGGGCTGGCCGGCCGGGTCAGGCTGCCCAGGTCAGCCAATCCTCGCCCCTCAGGGGCTCAGAGTTGCAGAAAATGGGCCTTGCTGCACCGGCCAGATCCAAGGAACAGGTGTAGGGTCCCGAGAGTCAGCATAGACAAGGGGCGGCAGCCCTGGCTTGTTTTCTAATCATTTTATCTGGTCCATGAGTGGGAGACAACTTCAAGAAGACCCTCTCCTAATGAGAGGAACCCAGGAGTCAGGGAGAGGAGGGGTGGTGGGTGGAGACAGAGGCCTGGTGCCCCGGCTGCAGTGGAAGCCCCCGGAAGACCAGGCGGAGGGAGGCGGCACAGAGTGAAGCCCAGGGTCACAGACCTGTCGGAGCTGCTGTCTGTTAGTTCAAGCCCTGCTCTGAGGTGCTCTGTGTCAGCTCTGAGCAACAGGTGTGCTGGGGGTGCTCTGCAATGAGGGCTATGTGCACGGTTCCTGTGTGCCCAGCCCTGCCGGGGTACCTGCCCAGGGGAGCTCCATATCCAGGGAGGGGCCTGCCCACGAGAGCCCCGTGAGCTGCTGGGTACCTGCCCAGGTGAGTTCCATATCCTGGGAGGGGCCTGACCACGAGAGCCCCATGGGCTGCTGGGTACCTGCACAGGTGAGCTCCATATCCTGGGAGGGGCCTGACCACGAGAGCCCCGTGGGCTGCTGGGGACCTGGTAAAGGACGCCAGGACAGTCAGTGAAGCCACAGAGGATATACATCCAGTAGTTCCTAATTCCTACACCCTGCTGGTCATTCTACCATCCACCAGGACATGCTATTCTGTATTAGACTTCAATGATGCCTTCTTCTGTATTCCATTAGTCCCAGAGTCACAAGAAAGTTTGGCTGTGAGTGGCAGGACTCAACATACAACAAAAACAATACTGCTGGGACGTCCTGCCCCAGGGCTTCAAAAATACCCACACCATCTTTGGGGAAACGTTAGCTAAAGCCCTAAAAGATCTACCTCTGGAGAAGGGAACCCTCCTTCAATATGCAGACGACATCCTGATCGCCAGCCCTACTAAGGAGGCCTCTGAACTTCCTAGCCAATAAAAGATAGAAGGTGTCCAAGAAAAAGGCTCAAATATCACAGACTAAGGTGACCTGCCTGGGCTTCATTCTCACAGAAGATCAGAGAAGCCCAGCCCAGGAAAGGGAAGAAGCCATTTGCAGCCTCACCCTTCCTAAAACTAGAAGACAGCTTAGTGGTTCCTGGGGAGACCGGGGTTTGCTGCATCTGGATCCCTAAATACAGTCTAATAGCTGGGCCTCTATATGAAACACTGAAAGGAAAAGATGATGATTCTTTTGAATAGAATCCAGAAGCAGCCTTTCAAGAATGGAAAGAGCAGTCAATTCAGACCCTTGCCCTGGACCTCCCTAATTTAGCTAAACCCTTTGATCTTTACATTCCTGGTTGAAGGCAAATCGCCCTTGGAGTATTAGTGCAAAAACTGGGACCACTTGAAATGGAACAACGCAAGAATGCCCTCCAGGCATTGGCCAGCCACCCCATCCGACCAGGATACTGGGGGTATCTAAAAACCTGGAAAGCGAGCAGCCCACAAGCCAGCTCCCTCCTAAGGGAAAAGGACGCCACTTGGTGATCCTAACCACCCACCATGCCCTGAAGTTGCAGGGATCGCTCCGTGGGCACAATGACCTCGAGTGAGGAGGCCCTCCAACTCCAACCTCCAGAGAGAAAACCTGGGGCAACAGTTCCCCATGACGACTCGTGTGACCATCACTTGACCTGGAGCTTCTCTCAGAAAACCACAAGAGTGTACCCCAAGAGAGCAGACTATTGCTTGCAGGACTTACTGAACCCAGAGCGGAGCTAATAAACTTGGCAGGGGACCCGTAAATAAGGCTGCCAACATAGAAAAGCCTACAGACACCACGGTGACGGCAGCCAATGAGACCGACTGTACTCCTGGTTACTTCAAAAGGCCATTGACTGAGTGGCCGTCATGGTCCTGGATCACCACCGGCCCTGGACTGTCTGGGAGTTGAGGAAGCAGGGTTCTGACACCTGGTGCTGTTTGTCCGTTAATTCAGTGGCCTAACTGAAGAAAGCGCAGACTACTGGTCAGAGCATCTAGGCTGGCAGAAACCGTCAGCCTAAGGGGGCCGAACCAATGTGGAACAGGGTAAAACCGGCCCCCCCAGCGTCCCTGCGCATCTCTTTCCTGGACTCTTAAAGGTCATTAGAATCTATAAAACTTCCAATGCTGGTGCTCAGGTGGACAAGCAGTGAGGGAGGAGGCCTGGGGACAATCAACCTCACCTGGAGGCTGCTGGGGAGAAGTCCTGCCCCTCCCCCCAGGTATGAGGACACCTAACTCAGCACGAAGCATTTACAGAAGAGGTGTCTGCACCCTCAGCGCCCCAAGAATGTGGAATGGGACAAGAGGCAGAGGAGGGGTTTGTCACCGGCAAAGCCCATTAAAAATTCCTGGGAGATAAAAATAGAATCTGGGCAATAAAATAAAGTCTAACCTTTTTTTCCTTTGTGCTTTGTCTAATTTCACTTGCTCCTAGGTTTCCACAGGCAGAGGTCCCACACCCGGCACTTCAGACCCAATTTCCTAGTGCAAAATGTCTGGGCCGACACCTCAGCTCGCGGGACCCCATGCAGAGCAGACTCCGCAACACAGAGCCTGAGCTCCAGCCAACCCGGCCCTCAATAGCTCCGCCCCGTCCCTCCCGCTGACTCTGACGGGATCCCTACACAGCAGCCTGGCCCACAGCCCGCGGGGGAGCGCACGCTACCACCTCTCCATTCTCTGATCAAAATATAAAGTTTTCCTTTGCTTCTGAACCAAAGTCAGTCTCGATCTGTTGGCTCCAATGACACTGGGCAGGGGGACCCTTGTTGGGGCCCACTCTGCAGGATCAGTAACAGAATTTGAGAACACTGTAACTTCAATAAACAGATGTGTGAGCCAAACTGTAATTAACATAGAGCAGTGTATAAGTCCCGTGTAAAATAAGATGTTTCTAACACTTCCATTTGATATTTCCATCACTTTATTATAAGCAAGTTCAGTGGAAGGGTTTGTCTTATTTGTCAGGTCAACATTAGAGAAATGCAGTGATTTCTTTCCAAGGATGTACATCTAATAATCTTGGCTGAAGTTTCAATCTTGTTTTGAATGATTTTCCATTGAAAATGATACCTCTCTTTCAGCTACTAGATTTCTGAGAAGTATAAAATCAATCTTATATTTTTTTATTACCAAAGGGGAAAGGTGGGAGGAGGGATAAATTAACAGTTTCAGATTAACATATACACACTGCTATGTGTAAAATATATCATCAACAGGGAACTACTGTATAGCACAGGGAACTATACTCAATATTTTGTAATAACCCCTAAGTGGAAATAATTTGAAAAACAATAGATATTTATATCAACATCATCTATCAACTACAGATAAAATGGAACCTAAAGGAGGCCGATGGTGAGCATTTCTGACCCTGAAGACTTCAATCATCTAAAGTTCGGACTCTGCCTATGGCGCAAGTCCCTTAATGAATATACATGTACCAGTAGCTTAAAAATTCCCCAGACTGGGGTTCGTAATGACACTGATTTGGAAAAATCCCTGGTGTTCTCCTTACATACATGAGACCTTTCATACAGCTAAAAAATGCCTGTGACACCCAGAAGATGGTGCACGGTTGGATCAGGAAGATTTTGGAAAAGGCACCTCATTTCCTAATCTCCTGGTTGTCGGGTTCACCCCTCCAGCCCCTTTCCTAACACTCTGCACACTTGAGGATGTCAGCACCTTCAACATCCTGTTGCACAGAGTTTGGAATTTGTCCAGAGGATGAAGGTGAAGGAGGAGAAACAATGAGAGACAAGCCCTAGATTTTCGGAAAGGCACACTTTCCACTTTGGCCACTTCGGTACACCTTAAATATGCCAGGAAAGAGAAAAATGGATAAAGATGTTGTGGTACTTACGTACAATGGAATATCACTCAGCCATGAAATCAATGTCACAAGGCTATTAGCAGCATGCTGAGTGGATTTACGTACGATGTTTCTAAGTGAAATAAGTCACACAGAGAAAGACACTTATCATAAGATATCACTTATAGAGGGAATGTAAAAATCGCTACCCATGACCTGAATTACAAAACAGAAGAGAGTCACACATTTAGAAAACACACTATGACTGCTTAACGGGAAAGGTGAGGTGGGGCGAGGCATAAAACAAGGGTTTGAAATTAGCACAGATACCGTTCCATAAACCAAATATGTAAAAGACAAGCCCTACTCTTTGATCAGGGAACTGGACTCCACACCACATATCCGACGCACAAAAATATATCTGACTACTAAGAATCTTAAAACCTATGTATTGATATCTCTCTGTAAGTAAATCAACTGGGAGTAAAACGGCATAAACACAGCAGTGAAAATCAGCTAAACCCCTTTATAAAAATAAATTTCAAAAATAAAACAACAAAGACATTGAAAGAGAGAGAAATCCTTACAGAGTACGTTCAGGGGCTTTGAAGAAACCTGGATTCACCATATCTAGACCCAAAGCTGGATGAGACATAAGGCTGGACACTCTTGGGGCTGAGAGATTTGGTGAGGTTGGGTGAGCAAACGAAGACCCTTTAAAGTAATACTGCGTGATACCCATTCCATGTGTCCCAAATCTCGAGGTTCAAGGGCATCTTCCTACATCGAAAACACGCATGAGAAACCCAGAAGATGGTACACCATGTGATCGGGAAAGGTTTCTAAAACGCACCTCATTTCTCATCTCCTTGTGCTCGGGTTCACCATTCCAGCCGCTTTACTAGCAATCTCCCTCCTTGGAGAATCAGCACCTTTAACCTCCTGTTCCGTACAGGTTACAAATTGTCCTGAGGATGAACGTGAAGAGGGGGAACCCATGAGAGACTAGCTCTAGGTGTTGGGACAGGCACAGGTCACTCTATTTTCCCATCAGGAAGAAGAATTAACCACAGGCTCAGCCTGCCCCACAGAACCAGAATAGGGCCTGAAGCAATCCTGCGGTTTTGCGGCCTGCTCCAAAAAAAGCCAGTTGAAAAATGGAGCTCAGGGGCACTGCAATTCACAAACCTGCAGAGGTATAAATTATAACACTCGTCCAATAATATATTGAGGGAAGGCAACGAAGAGGATCTGAGAGCAAGGCAGAATTGCAGGAAACAGATTTCAGGAGGTAGATACAAATCGCCTTTAGAACACATGAAAAGCGGCAAAACCTCGACAATGATGCAATTGGCCAAAAAGGGCGTATGCGTTTTTTCCTGAATATATTCAGGGAAAAACGCATACGCCCTTTTTGGCCAACCAAGCAAGCCGGAAAGGCAAATCAGCACTACAAAGAAGTCTCATTTCCCATCGGTCCAAAGGGCCATCCTAAAAAAGTGTAAAAACAAGAAGTGCAGGACAGGCCAGGGAGAAAAGGGAGCCTTGTTAGGCTAATGTGCGGGATGTAAATTGCCAACCTCCACTCGAGAGAACTGTATGGTGTTTCCCAGAACATCTAAAAAACACAGCTAGACAGCATTGGGCACTTCCACTCATGGGCGTATAAAATGGGAAATCTAAAAATCAACAAGACACGGGCACCCCAAATTTTAGGGCTGCTCTGTTTACAAGAAACTCCACTTCGGTACACCTTAAATATGCCAGGAAATAGAAAAATGGATAAAGAAGTTGTGGTACTTATGAACAATAGAATATCACTCAGCCATGAAATCAATGTCATAAGGCTAGTAGCAGCATGCTGAATGGATGTACATACCATGTTTCTAAGTGAAATAAGTCACAGAGTAAAAGACACTTATCATAAGATATCACTTGTAAAAAGAAAGTAAAAATCGCTACCCATGACCTGAATTACAAAACAAAACAGAGTCACACATTTAGAAAACACACTATGGCTGCTTAACGGGAAAGGTGAGGTGCAGCGAGGCATAAAACAAGAGTTTGAAATTAGCACAGATACCATTCCATAAAACAAATATGTAACAGACAAGCCTTACTCCTTGCTCAGTGAACTGGACTCAACACCCCCTATTCACCGCACAAGAATATATCTGACTAGTAAGAATCCTAAAACCTATGAATTGATATCTCTGTGTAAGTGAGTCAAGTGGGTGTAAAGCGGCATAAACACAGCAGTGAAAAGCAGCTAAACCCCATTATAAAAATAAATTACTTTTAAAAACCCATGAACCAAAGACAGTGAAAGAGAGAGAAATTCCTACAAAATTCGTTCAGGGGCTGTGATGCAACCTGGAATGACCATATCTAGACCCACAGCTGGATGAGACATAAGGGTGGACACTCTTGGGGCTGAGAGGTTTGGTGAGGTTGGGTGAGCAAACGCAGACCCTTTCAAGTAATACTGCGTGGTACCCAACCCGTGGGTCCCAAATCTCCAGGTTCAAGGGCATCATCCTACATCGAAAACATGCACGAGAAAGCCAGAAGATGGTACACCGTGTGATCGGGAAAGGTTTCTAAACCGCACCTCATTTCTCATCTCCTTGTGCTCGGGTTCGCCATTCCAGCCGCTTTACTAGCAATCTCCCTCCTTGGAGAATCAGCACCTTTAACCTCCTGTTCCGTACAGGTTGCAATTTGTCCTGAGGATGAATGGGAAGAGGGGGAACCAATGAGAGACTAGCTCTACGTGTTGGGACAGGCACAGGTCACTCTATTTTTCAATCAGGAAGAAGCATTAGCCACAGGCTCAGCCTGCCCCCCGGAACCAGAAGAGGGCCAGAAGCAATCCTGTGCTTTTGTGGCCAGCTCCCAAAAAAGCGAGTTGAAAAATGGAGCTCAGGGGCACTGCAATTCACAAACCTGCAGACTTATAAATGATAACTCTCGTCACAAATATATTGAGGGAAGGCAACGAAGAGGATTTGAAAGCAAAGCAGAATTGCAGGAAACAGATTTCAGGAGGTACATTCGAATCGCCTTTAAAGCACATGAAAAGCGGCAAAAAGTCTACAATGTTGCCCTTGGCCAAAAAGGGCGTATGCGTTTTTTCCTGAATATATTCAGGAAAAAACGCATACGCCCTTTTTGGCCAACCAAGCAACCTGGAAAGGCAAATCAGCGCTACAAAGAAGCCTCGCTTCCCATCGGTCAAGAGGGCCATGCTGAAAAAAGTGTCAAAACCAGAAATGCAGGACAGGCCATGGAGAAGTGGGAGCCTTACTACGCTGATGGGCGGGATGTAAATTGCCAACAGCCACTCTGGAGGAGTGTACGGTGTGTCCTGGAACATCTAAAAAACACAGCTTAGAGCGCATAGGGCACTTCCACTCATGGGCGTATAAATTGGGAAAACTAAAAATCAGCAAGACACAGGCACCCCAAAGTGTAGGGCTGCTCTGTTGCCAAGAATCTCCACTTCGTTACACCTTAAATATCCCAGGAAAGAGAAAAATGGATAAAGAAACTGTGCTCCTTATGTACAATGGAATATCACTCAGCCGTGAAATCAATGCCATAAGGCTAGTAGCAGCATGATGAGTGGATTTAGGTACGACGATTCTAAGTGAAATAAGTCACACAGAAAAAGACACTTATCATGAGATATCACTTATAGAGGGAATGTAAAAATCGCTACAGTTGAACTGAATTAAAAAACAGAACAGAGTCACACATTTAGAAATCACACTATGGCTGCTGAACGGGAAACGTGAGGTGGGGAGATGCATAAAACAAGGGTTTCAAATTAGCTCAGATACCGTTCCATAAACCCAATATGTAATAGACAAGACCTACTCCTTGCTCAGTGAACTGGACTCAACACCCCCTATTCACCACACAAGAATATATCTGACTAGTAAGAAACCTAAAACCTATGTATTGATATCTCTGTGTAAGTGAGTCAAGTGGGTGTAAAGCGGCATAAACACAGCAGTGAAAAGCAGCTAAACCCCATTAGAAAAATAAATTACTTTTAAAAACCCATGAACCAAAGACAGTGAAAGAGAGAGAAATTCCTACACAACTCGTTCAGGGGCTGTGATGCAACCTGGAATGACCATATCTAGACCCACAGCTGGATGAGACATAAGGGTGGACACTCTTAGGGCTGAGAGGTTTGGTGAGGTTGGGTGAGCAAACGCAGACCCTTTCAAGTAATACTGCGTGGTACCCATCTCGTGGGTCCCAAATCTCCAGGTTCAAGGGCATCTTCCTACATCAAAAACATGAACGAGAAACCCAGAAGATGGTACACCGTGTGATCGGGAAAGGTTTCTAAACCGCACCTCATTTCTCATCTCCTTGCGCTCGGATTCGCCAATCCAACCACTTTACTAGCAATCTCCCTCCTTGGAGAATCAGCACCTTTAATCTCCTGTTCCGTACAGGTTGCATTTTGTCCTGAGGATGAACGGGAAGAGGGGGAACCAATGAGAGACTAGCTCTAGGTGTTGGGACAGGCACAGGTCACTCTATTTTTCCATCAGGAAGAAGCATTAGCCACAGGCTCAGCCTGCCCCCCGGAACCAGAAGAGGGCCAGAAGCAATCCTGTGCTTTTGTGGCCAGCTCCCAAAAAAGCGAGTTGAAAAATGGAGCTCAGGAGCACTGCAATTCACAAACCTGCAGAGTTATAAATGATAACTCTCGTACACAAATATTTTGAGGGAAGGCAACGAAGAGGATTTGAAAGCAAGGCAAAATTGCAGGAAACAGATTTCAGGAGGTAGATTCGAATCGCCTTTAAAGCACATGAAAAGCGGCAAAACGTCGACAATGTTGCCCTTGGCCAAAAAGGGCGTATGCGTTTTTTCCTGAATATATTCAGGAAAAAACGCATACGCCCTTTTTGGCCAACCATGCAACCTGGAAAGGCAAATCAGCGCTACAAAGAAGCCTCGCTTCCCATCGGTCAAGAGGGCCATGCTGAAAAAAGTGTCAACACCAGAAATGCAGGACAGGCCATGGAGAAGTGGGAGCCTTGCTACGCTGATGGGCGGGATGTAAATTGCCAACAGCCACTCTGGAGAAGTGTACGGTGTGTCCTGGAACATCTAAAAAACACAGCTTAGAGCGCATAGGGCACTTCCACTCATGGGCGTATAAATTGGGAAAACTAAAAATCAGCAAGACACAGGCACCACAAAGTTTAGGGCTGCTCTGTTGGCAAGAACCTCCACTTCGTTACACCTTAAATATCCCAGGAAAGAGAAAAATGGATAAAGAAACTGTGCTCCTTATGTACAATGGAATATCACTCAGCCGTGAAATCAATGCCATAAGGCTAGTAGCAGCATGATGAGTGGATTTAGGTACGACGATTCTAAGTGAAATAAGTCACACAGAAAAAGACACTTATCATGAGATATCACTGATAGAGGGAATGTAAAAATCGCTACACTTGAACTGAATTACAAAACAGAACAGAGTCACACATTTAGAAATCACACTATGGCTGCTGAACGGGAAACGTGAGGTGGGGAGATGCATAAAACAAGGGTTTCAAATTAGCTCAGATACCGTTCCATAAACCCAATATGTAATAGACAAGACCTACTCCTTGCTCAGTGAACTGGACTCAACACCCCCTATTCACCGCACAAGAATATATCTGACTAGTAAGAATCCTAAAACCTATGTATTGGTATCTCTGTGTAAGTGAGTCAAGTGGGTATAAAGCGGCATAAACACAGCAGTGAAAAGCAGCTAAACCCCATTAGAAAAATAAATTACTTTTAAAAACCCATGAACCAAAGACAGTGAAAGAGAGAGAAATTCCTACAAAATTCGTTCAGGGGCTGTGATGCAACCTGGAATGACCATATCTAGACCCACAGCTGGATGAGACATAAGGGTGGACACTCTTGGGGCTGAGAGGTTTGGTGAGGTTGGGTGAGCAAACGCAGACCCTTTCAAGTAATACTGCGTGGTACCCATCTCGTGGGTCCCAAATCTCCAGGTTCAAGGGCATCTTCCTACATCGAAAAAATGCACGAGAAACCCAGAAGATGGTACACCGTGTGATCGGGAAAGGTTTCTAAAACGCACCTCATTTCTCATCTCCTTGGTCTCGGGTACGCCATTTCAGCCGCTTTACTAGCAACCTCCCTCCTTGGAGAATCAGCACCTTTAACCTCCTGTTCCGTACAGGTTGCAATTTGTCCTGAGGATGAACGGGAAGAGGGGGAACCAATGAGAGACTAGCTCTAGGTGTTGGGACAGGCACAGGTCACTCTATTTTCCCATCAGGAAGAGGCATTAGCCACAGGCTCAGCCTGACCCCGGAACGAGAATAGGTCCAGAAGCAATCCTGTGCTTTTGCGGCCAGCTCCCAAAAAAGCGAGTTGAAAAATGGAGCTCAGGGGCACTGCAATTCACAAACCTGCAGAGTTATAAATGATAACTCTCGTCCACAAATATATTGAGGGAAGGCAACGAAGAGGATTTGAAAGCAAGGCAGAATTGCAGGAAACAGACTTCAGGAGTTAGATTCGAATCGCCTTTAAAGCACATGAAAAGCGGCAAAACGTCGACAATGTTGCCCTTGGCCAAAAAGGGCGTATGCGTTTTTTCCTGAATATATTCAGGAAAAAACGCATACGCCCTTTTTGGCCAACCAAGCAACCTGGAAAGGCAAATCAGCGCTACAAAGAAGCCTCGCTTCCCATCGGTCAAGAGGGCCATGCTGAAAAAAGTGTCAAAACCAGAAATGCAGGACAGGCCATGGAGAAGTGGGAGCCTTGCTACGCTGATGGGCGGGATGTAAATTGCCAACAGCCACTCTGGAGAAGTGTACGGTGTGTCCTGGAACATCTAAAAAACACAGCTTAGAGAGCATAGGGCACTTCCACTCATGGGCGTATAAATTGGGAAAACTAGAAATCAGCAAGTCACAGGCACCCCAAAGTTTAGGGCTGCTCTGTTGGCAAGAACCTCCACTTCGTTACACCTTAAATATCCCAGGAAAGAGAAAAATGGATAAAGAAACTGTGCTCCTTATGTACAATGGAATATCACTCAGCCGTGAAATCAATGCCATAAGGCTAGTAGCAGCATGATGAGTGGATTTAGGTACGACGATTCTAAGTGAAATAAGTCACACAGAAAAAGACACTTATCATAAGATATCACTTATAGAGGGAATGTAAAAATCGCTACACTTGAACTGAATTACAAAACAGAACAGAGTCACACATTTAGAAATCACACTATGGCTGCTGAACGGGAAAGGGGAGGTGGGGTGACGCATAAAAGAAGGCTTTCAAATTAGCTCAGATACCGTTCCATAAACCCAATATGTAATAGACAAGACCTACTCCTTGCTCAGTGAACTGGACTCAACACCCCCTATTCACCGCACAAGAATATATCTGACTAGTAAGATTCCTAAAACCTATGTATTGGTATCTCTGTGTAAGTGAGTCAAGTGGGTATAAAGCGGCATAAACACAGCAGTGAAAAGCAGCTAAACCCCATTATAAAAATAAATTACTTTTAAAAACCCAAGAACCAAAGACAGTGAAAGAGAGAGAAATTCCTACACAATTCGTTCAGGGGCTGTGATGCAACCTGGAATGACCATATCTAGACCCACAGCTGGATGAGACATAAGGGTGGACACTCTTGGGGCTGAGAGGTTTGGTGAGGTTGGGTGAGCAAACGCAGACCCTTTCAAGTAATACTGCGTGGTACCCATCTCGTGGGTCCCAAATCTCCAGGTTCAAGGGCATCTTCCTACATCAAAAACATGCACGAGAAACCCAGAAGATGGTACACCGTGTGATCGGGAAAGGTTTCTAAACCGCACCTCATTTCTCATCTCCTTGCGCTCGGATTCGCCAATCCAACCACTTTACTAGCAATCTCCCTCCTTGGAGAATCAGCACCTTTAATCTCCTGTTCCGTACAGGTTGCAATTTGTCCTGAGGATGAACGGGAAGAGGGGGAACCAATGAGAGACTAGCTCTAGGTGTTGGGACAGGCACAGGTCACTCTATTTTTCCATCAGGAAGAAGCATTAGCCACAGGCTCAGCCTGCCCCCCGGAACCAGAAGAGGGCCAGAAGCAATCCTGTGCTTTTGTGGCCAGCTCCCAAAAAAGCGAGTTGAAAAATGGAGCTCAGGGGCACTGCAATTCACAAACCTGCAGAGTTATAAATGATAACTATCGTCCACAAATATTTTGAGGGAAGGCAACGAAGAGGATTTGAAAGCAAGGCAGAATTGCAGGAAACAGATTTCAGGAGGTAGATTCGAATCGCCTTTAAAGCATATGAAAAGCGGCAAAACGTCGACAATGTTGCCCTTGGCCAAAAAGGGCGTATGCGTTTTTTCCTGAATATATTCAGGAAAAAACGCATACGCCCTTTTTGGCCAACGATGCAACCTGGAAAGGCAAATCAGCGCTACAAATAAGCCTCGCTTCCCATCGGTCAAGAGGGCCATGCTGAAAAAAGTGTCAACACCAGAAATGCAGGACAGGCCATGGAGAAGTGGGAGCCTTGCTACGCTGATGGGCGGGATGTAAATTGCCAACAGCCACTCTGGAGAAGTGTACGGTGTGTCCAGGAACATCTAAAAAACACAGCTTAGAGCGCATAGGGCACTTCCACTCATGGGCGTATAAATTGGGAAAACTAGAAATCAGCAAGACACAGGCACCCCAAAGTTTAGGGCTGCTCTGTTGGCAAGAACCTCCACTTCGTTACACTTTAAATATCCCAGGAAAGAGAAAAATGGATAAAGAAACTGTGCTCCTTATGTACAATGGAATATCACTCAGCCGTGAAATCAATGCCATAAGGCTAGTAGCAGCATGATGAGTGGATTTAGGTACGACGATTCTAAGTGAAATAAGTCACACAGAAAAAGACACTTATCATGAGATATCACTTATAGAGGGAATGTAAAAATCGCTACACTTGAACTGAATTACAAAACAGAACAGAGTCACACATTTAGAAATCACACTATGGCTGCTGAACGGGAAACGTGAGGTGGGGAGATGCCTAAAACAAGGGTTTCAAATTAGTTCAGATACCGTTCCATAAACCCAATATGTAATAGACAAGACCTACTCCTTGCTCAGTGAACTGGACTCAACACCCCCTATTCACCGCACAAGAATATATCTGACTCTTAAGAATCTTAAAACCTATGGATTGATATCTCTCTGAAAGTGAGTCAAGTGGGTATAAAGCGACATAAACACAGCAGTGAAAAGCAGCTAAACCCCATTATAAAATAAATTACTTTTAAAAACCCATGAAACAAAGACAGTGAAAGAGAAATTCTTACAAAACTCGTTCAGGGGCTGTGATGCAACCTGAATTGACCATATGTAGACACACAGCTGGATGAGACATAAGGGTGGACACTCTTGGGGCTGAGAGGTTTGGTAAGGTTCGGTGAGCAAACACAGACCCTTTAAAGTAATACTGCGTGGTACCCATCCCATGGGTCCCAAATCTCCAGGTTCAAGGGCCTCTTCCTACATCGAAAACATGCATGAGAAACCCAGAAGTTGGTACACCGTGGGACCGGGAAAGGTTTCTAAAACGCACCTCATTTCTCATCTCCTTGTGCTCGGGGTGGCCATTACAGCCGCTTTACTAGCAATCTCCCTCCTTGGAGAATCAGCAGCACCTTTAACCTCCTGTTCCGTACAGGTTGCAATTTGTCCTGAGGATGAACAGAAGGAGGGGGAACCAATGAGAGACTAGCTCTAGGTGTTGGGACAGGCACAGGACACACTATTTTCCCATCAGGAGGAAGAATTAACCACAGGCTCAGCCTGCCCCCCGGGAACCAGAATAGGGCCTGAAGCAAACCTGCGCTTTTGCGGCCAGCTCCCAAAAAAGCAAGTGGAAAAACGGAGCTCAGGGGCACTGCAATTAACAAACCTGCAGAGTTATAAATGATAACTCTCATCCCCAAATATATTGAGGAAAGGCAACGAAGAGGATTTGAAAGCAAGGCAGAATTGCAGGAAACAGATTTCAGGAGGTACATTCAATTCGCCTTTAAAGCACATGAAAAGCGGCAAAACGTCGACAATGTTGCCCTTGGCCAAAAAGGGCGTATGCGTTTTTTCCTGAATATATTCAGGAAAAAACGCATATGCCCTTTTTGGCCAACCAAGCAACCTGGAAAGGCAAATCACTGCTACAAAGAAGTCTCGTTTCCCATCGGTCAAAATGGTCAAGCTGAAAAAAGTGTCAAAACCAGAAATGCAGGACAGGCCATGGAGAAATGGGAGCCTTGCTACGCTGATGGGCGGGATGTAAATTGCCAACAGCCACTCTGGAGAAGTGTACGGTGTGTCCTGAAATATCTAAAAAACACAGCTTAGAGAGAATAGGGCCCTTCCATTCATGGGCGTATAAATTGGGAAAACTAAAAAGCAGCAAGACAGAGGCACCCCGAAGATTAGGGCTGCTCTGTTGACAACAACCTCCACTTTATTACACCTTAAATATCCCAGGAAAGAGAAAAATGGATAAAGAAGTTGTGGTCCGTATGTACAATGGAATATCACTCAGCCATGAAATCAATGTTATAATGCTAGTAGCAGCATGATGAATGGATTTACGTACGACGATTCTAAGTGAAATAAGTCACACAGAAAAAGACACTTATCATAATCTAACACTTATAGAGGGAATGTTAAAATCCCTACACTTGAACTGAATTACAAAACAGAACAGAGTCACACATTTAGAAAACACGCTATGGCTGCTGAACGGGAAAGGTGAGGTGGGGTGATGCATAAAACAAGGGTTTCAAATTAGCTCAGATACCGTTCCATAAACCCAACATGTAATAGACAAGGCCTACTCCTTGCTCAGTGAACTGGACTCAACACTCCCTATTCACTGCATAAGAATATATCTGACTCTTAAGAATCTTAAAACCTATAGATTGATACCTCTTTGAAAGTGAGTCAAGTGGGTATAAAGCGACATAAACACAGCAGTGAAAAGCAGCTAAACCCCATTATAAAATAAATTACTTTTAAAAACCCATGAAACAAAGACAGTGAAAGAGAAATTCTTACAAAATTCGTTCAGGGGCTGTGATGCAACCTGAATTGACCATATGTAGACACACAGCTGGATGAGACATAAGGGTGGACACTCTTGGGGTTGAGAGGTTTGGTGAGGTTGGGTGAGCAAACACAGACCCTTTAAAGTAATACTGCGTGGTACCCATCCCATGGGTCCCAAAGCTCCAGATTCAAGGGCCTCTTCCTACATCGAAAACATGCATGAGAAACCCAGAAGTTGGTACACCGTGTGACCGGGAAAGGTTTCTAAAACGCACCTCATTTCTCATCTCCTTGTGCTCGGGGTGGCCATTACAGCCGCTTTACTAGCAATCTCCCTCCTTGGAGAATCAGCAGCACCTTTAACCTCCTGTTCCGTACAGGTTGCAATTTGTCCTGAGGATGAACAGAAGGAGGGGGAACCAATGAGAGACTAGCTCTAGGTGTTGGGACAGGCACAGGTCACACTATTTTCCCATCAGGAGGAAGAATTAACCACAGGCTCAGCCTGCCCCCCGGGAACCAGAATAGGGCCTGAAGCAAACCTGCGCTTTTGCGGCCAGCTCCCAAAAAAGCAAGTGGAAAAACGGAGCTCAGGGGCACTGCAATTCACAAACCTGCAGAGTTATAAATGATAACTCTCATCCCCAAATATATTGAGGGAAGGCAACGAAGAGGATTTGAAAGCAAGGCAGAATTGCAGGAAACAGATTTCAGGAGGTACATTCGAATCGCCTTTAAAGCACATGAAAAGCGGCAAAACGTCGACAATGTTGCCCTTGGCCAAAAAGGGCGTATGCGTTTTTTCCTGAATATATTCAGGAAAAAACGCATATGCCCTTTTTGGCCAACCAAGCAACCTGGAAAGGCAAATCAGCGCTACAAAGATGTCTCGTTTCCCATCGGTCAAAATGGTCATGCTGAAAAAAGTGTCAAAACCAGAAATGCAGGACAGGCCATGGAGAAATGGGAGCCTTGCTACGCTGATGGGCGGGATGTAAATTGCCAACAGCCACTCTGGAGAAGTGTACGGTGTGTCCTGAAATATCTAAAAAACACAGCTTAGAGAGAATAGGGCCCTTCCATTCATGGGCGTATAAATTGGGAAAACTAAAAAGCAGCAAGACAGAGGCACCCCGAAGATTAGGGCTGCTCTGTTGACAACAACCTCCACTTTATTACACCTTAAATATCCCAGGAAAGAGAAAAATGGATAAAGAAGTTGTGGTCCGTATGTACAATGGAATATCACTCAGCCATGAAATCAATGTTATAATGCTAGTAGCAGCATGATGAATGGATTTAGGTACGACGATTCTAAGTGAAATAAGTCACACAGAAAAACACACTTATCATAATCTAACACTTATAGAGGGAATGTTAAAATCCTTACACTTGAACTGAATTACAAAACAGAACAGAGTCACACATTTAGAAAACACGCTATGGCTGCTGAACGGGAAAGGTGAGGTGGGGTGATGCATAAAACAAGGGTTTCAAATTAGCTCAGATACCGTTCCATAAACCCAATATGTAATAGACAAGACCTACTCCTTGCTCAGTGAACTGGACTCAACACCCCCTATTCACCGCACAAGAATATATCTGACTCTTAAGAATCTTAAAACCTATGGATTGATATCTCTCTGAAAGTGAGTCAAGTGGGTATAAAGCGACATAAACACAGC
The DNA here is from genome assembly GCF_965194805.1 of Balaenoptera borealis. NCBI lineage: Eukaryota > Metazoa > Chordata > Mammalia > Artiodactyla > Balaenopteridae > Balaenoptera > Balaenoptera borealis. Next base: position 291,336 of record NW_028123433.1, read on the forward strand.
AGTGAAAAGCAGCTAAACCCCATTATAAAATAAATTACTTTTAAAAACCCATGAAACAAAGACAGTGAAAGAGAAATTCTTACAAAACTCGTTCAGGGGCTGTGATGCAACCTGAATTGACCATATGTAGACACACAGCTGGATGAGACATAAGGGTGGACACTCTTGGGGCTGAGAGGTTTGGTAAGGTTCGGTGAGCAAACACAGACCCTTTAAAGTAATACTGCGTGGTACCCATCCCATGGGTCCCAAATCTCCAGGTTCAAGGGCCTCTTCCTACATCGAAAACATGCATGAGAAACCCAGAAGTTGGTACACCGTGGGACCGGGAAAGGTTTCTAAAACGCACCTCATTTCTCATCTCCTTGTGCTCGGGGTGGCCATTACAGCCGCTTTACTAGCAATCTCCCTCCTTGGAGAATCAGCAGCACCTTTAACCTCCTGTTCCGTACAGGTTGCAATTTGTCCTGAGGATGAACAGAAGGAGGGGGAACCAATGAGAGACTAGCTCTAGGTGTTGGGACAGGCACAGGTCACACTATTTTCCCATCAGGAGGAAGAATTAACCACAGGCTCAGCCTGCCCCCCGGGAACCAGAATAGGGCCTGAAGCAAACCTGCGCTTTTGCGGCCAGCTCCCAAAAAAGCAAGTGGAAAAACGGAGCTCAGGGGCACTGCAATTAACAAACCTGCAGAGTTATAAATGATAACTCTCATCCCCAAATATATTGAGGAAAGGCAACGAAGAGGATTTGAAAGCAAGGCAGAATTGCAGGAAACAGATTTCAGGAGGTACATTCAATTCGCCTTTAAAGCACATGAAAAGCGGCAAAACGTCGACAATGTTGCCCTTGGCCAAAAAGGGCGTATGCGTTTTTTCCTGAATATATTCAGGAAAAAACGCATACGCCCTTTTTGGCCAACCAAGCAACCTGGAAAGGCAAATCAGCGCTACAAAGAAGTCTCGTTTCCCATCGGTCAAAATGGTCAAGCTGAAAAAAGTGTCAAAACCAGAAATGCAGGACAGGCCATGGAGAAATGGGAGCCTTGCTACGCTGATGGGCGGGATGTAAATTGCCAACAGCCACTCTGGAGAAGTGTACGGTGTGTCCTGAAATATCTAAAAAACACAGCTTAGAGAGAATAGGGCCCTTCCATTCATGGGCGTATAAATTGGGAAAACTAAAAAGCAGCAAGACAGAGGCACCCCGAAGATTAGGGCTGCTCTGTTGACAACAACCTCCACTTTATTACACCTTAAATATCCCAGGAAAGAGAAAAATGGATAAAGAAGTTGTGGTCCGTATGTACAATGGAATATCACTCAGCCATGAAATCAATGTTATAATGCTAGTAGCAGCATGATGAATGGATTTACGTACGACGATTCTAAGTGAAATAAGTCACACAGAAAAAGACACTTATCATAATCTAACACTTATAGAGGGAATGTTAAAATCCCTACACTTGAACTGAATTACAAAACAGAACAGAGTCACACATTTAGAAAACACACTATGGCTGCTGAACGGGAAAGGTGAGGTGGGGTGATGCATAAAACAAGGGTTTCAAATTAGCTCAGATACCGTTCCATAAACCCAACATGTAATAGACAAGGCCTACTCCTTGCTCAGTGAACTGGACTCAACACTCCCTATTCACTGCATAAGAATATATCTGACTCTTAAGAATCTTAAAACCTATAGATTGATACCTCTTTGAAAGTGAGTCAAGTGGGTATAAAGCGACATAAACACAGCAGTGAAAAGCAGCTAAACCCGATTATAAAAATAAATTACTTTTAAAAACCCATGAAACAAAGACAGTGAAAGAGAAATTCTTACAAAATTCGTTCAGGGGCTGTGATGCAACCTTAATTGACCATATGTAGACACACAGCTGGATGAGACATAAGGGTGGACACTCTTGGGGTTGAGAGGTTTGGTGAGGTTGGGTGAGCAAACACAGACCCTTTAAAGTAATACTGCGTGGTACCCATCCCATGGGTCCCAAATCTCCAGGTTCAAGGGCATCTTCCTACATCGAAAACATGCATGAGAAACACAGAAGTTGGTACACCGTGTGACCGGGAAAGGTTTCTAAAACGCACCTCATTTCTCATCTCCTTGTGCTCGGGGTGGCCATTACAGCCGCTTTACTAGCAATCTCCCTCCTTGGAGAATCAGCAGCACCTTTAACCTCCTGTTCCGTACAGGTTGCAATTTGTCCTGAGGATGAACAGAAGGAGGGGGAACCAATGAGAGACTAGCTCTAGGTGTTGGGACAGGCACAGGTCACTCTATTTTCCCATCAGGAGGAAGAATTAACCACAGGCTCAGCCTGCCCCCCCCGGAACCAGAATAGGGCCTGAAGCAATCCTGCGCTTTTGCGGCCAGTTCCCAAAAAAGCGAGTGGAAAAACGAAGCTCCTGGGCACTGCAATTCACAAACCTGCAGAGTTATAAATGATAACTCTCATCCCCAAATATATTGAGGGAAGGCAACGAAGAGGATTTGAAAGCAAGGCAGAATTGCAGGAAACAGATTTCAGGAGGTACATTCGAATCGCCTTTAAAGCACATGAAAAGTGGCAAAACGTTGACAATGTTGCCCTTGGCCAAAAAGGGCGTATGCGTTTTTCCCTGAATATATTCAGGAAAAAACGCATACGCCCTTTTTAGCCAACCAAGCAACCTGGAAAGGCAAATCAGCGCTACAAAGAAGTCTCGTTTCCCATCGGTCAAAATGGTCATGCTGAAAAAAGTGTCAAAACCAGAAATGCAGGACAGGCCATGGAGAAATGGGAGCCTTGCTACGCTGATGGGCGGGATGTAAATTGCCAACAGCCACTCTGGAGAAGTGTACGGTGTGTCCTGAAATATCTAAAAAACACAGCTTAGAGAGAATAGGGCCCTTCCATTCATGGGCGTATAAATTGGGAAAACTAAAAAGCAGCAAGACAGAGGCACCCCGAAGATTAGGGCTGCTCTGTTGACAACAACCTCCACTTTATTACACCTTAAATATCCCAGGAAAGAGAAAAATGGATAAAGAAGTTGTGGTCCGTATGTACAATGGAATATCACTCAGCCATGAAATCAATGTTATAATGCTAGTAGCAGCATGATGAATGGATTTAGGTACGACGATTCTAAGTGAAATAAGTTACACAGAAAAAGACACTTATCATAATCTAACACTTATAGAGGGAATGTTAAAATCCCTACACTCGAACTGAATTACAAAACAGAACAGAGTCACACATTTAGAAAACACACTATGGCTGCTGAATGGGAAAGGTGAGGTGGGGTGATGCATAAAACAAGGGTTTCAAATTAGCTCAGATACCGTTCCATAAACCCAACATGTAATAGACAAGACCTACTCCTTGCTCAGTGAACTGGACTCAACACCCCCTATTCACCGCACAAGAATATATCTGACTCTTAAGAATCTTAAAACCTATGGATTGATATCTCTCTGTAAGTGAGTCAAGTGGGTGTAAAGCGGCATAAACACAGCAGTGAAAAGCAGCTAAACCCCATTATAAAATAAATTACTTTTAAAAACCCATGAAACAAAGACAGTGAAAGAGTAATTCTTACAAAACTCGTTCAGGGGCTGTGATGCAACCTGAATTGACCATATGTAGACACACAGCTGGATGAGACATAAGGGTGGACACTCTTGGGGCTGAGAGGTTTGTTGAGGTTCGGTGAGCAAACACAGACCCTTTAAAGTAATACTGCGTGGTACCCATCCCATGGGTCCCAAAGCTCCAGATTCAAGGGCCTCTTCCTACATCGAAAACATGCATGAGAAACCCAGAAGTTGGTACACCGTGTGACCGGGAAAGGTTTCTAAAACGCACCTCATTTCTCATCTCCTTGTGCTCGGGGTGGCCATTACAGCCGCTTTACTAGCAATCTCCCTCCTTGGAGAATCAGCAGCACCTTTAACCTCCTGTTCCGTACAGGTTGCAATTTGTCCTGAGGATGAACAGAAGGAGGGGGAACCAATGAGAGACTAGCTCTAGGTGTTGGGAAAGGCACAGGTCACTCTAGTTTCCCATCAGGAGGAAGAATTAACCACAGGCTCAGCCTGCCCCCCCCCGGAACCAGAATAGGACCTGAAGCAGTCCTGCGCTTTTGCGGCCAGCTCCCAAAAAAGCGAGTGGAAAAACGGAGCTCAGGGGCACTGCAATTCACAAACCTGCAGAGTTATAAATGATAACTCCCATCCCCAAATATATTGAGGGAAGGCAACGAAGAGGATTTGAAAGCAAGGCAGAATTGCAGGAAACAGATTTCAGGAGGTACATTCGAATCGCCTTTAAAGCACATGAAAAGCGGCAAAACGTCGACAATGTTGCCCTTGGCCAAAAAGGGCGTATGCGTTTTTTCCTGAATATATTCAGGAAAAAACGCATACGCCCTTTTTGGCCAACCAAGCCACCTGGAAAGGCAAATCAGCGCTACAAAGAAGTCTCGTTTCCCATCGGTCAAAATGGTCATGCTGAAAAAAGTGTCAAAACCAGAAATGCAGGACAGGCCATGGAGAAATGGGAGCCTTGCTACGCTGATGGGCGGGATGTAAATTGCCAACAGCCACTCTGGAGAAGTGTACGGTGTGTCCTGAAATATCTAAAAAACACAGCTTAGAGAGAATAGGGCCCTTCCATTCATGGGCGTATAAATTGGGAAAACTAAAAAGCAGCAAGACAGAGGCACCCCGAAGATTAGGGCTGCGCTATTGACAACAACCTCCACTTTATTACACCTTAAATATCCCAGGAAAGAGAAAAATGGATAAAGAAGTCGTGGTCCGTACGTACAATGGAATATCACTCAGCCATGAAATCAATGTTATAATGCTAGTAGCAGCATGATGAATGGATTTAGGTACGACGATTCTAAGTGAAATAAGTCACACAGAAAAAGACACTTATCATAATCTAACACTTATAGAGGGAATGTTAAAATCCCTACACTTGAACTGAATTACAAAACAGAACAGAGTCACACATTTAGAAAACACACTATGGCTGCTGAACGGGAAAGGTGAGGTGGGGTGATGCATAAAACAAGGGTTTCAAATTAGCTCAGATACCGTTCCATAAACCCAACATGTAATAGACAAGACCTACTCCTTGCTCAGTGAACTGGACTCAACACCCCCTATTCACCGCACAAGAATATATCTGACTCTTAAGAATCTTAAAACCTATGGTTTGATATCTCTCTGAAAGTGAGTCAAGTGGGTATAAAGCGACATAAACACAGCAGTGAAAAGCAGCTAAACCCCATTATAAAATAAATTACTTTTAAAAACCCATGAAACAAAGACAGTGAAAGAGAAATTCTTACAAAACTCGTTCAGGGGCTGTGATGCAACCTGAATTGACCATATGTAGACACACAGCTGGATGAGACATAAGGGTGGACACTCTTGGGGCTGAGAGGTTTGTTGAGGTTCGGTGAGCAAACACAGACCCTTTAAAGTAATACTGCGTTATACCCATCCCATGGGTCCCAAAGCCCCAGGTTCAAGGGCCTCTTCCTACATCGAAAACATGCATGAGAAACCCAGAAGTTGGTACACCGTGGGACCGGGAAAGGTTTCTAAAACGCACCTCATTTCTCATCTCCTTGTGCTCGGGGTGGCCATTACAGCCGCTTTACTAGCAATCTCCCTCCTTGGAGAATCAGCAGCACCTTTAACCTCCTGTTCCGTACACGTTGCAATTTGTCCTGAGGATGAACAGAAGGAGGGGGAACCAATGAGAGACTAGCTCTAGGTGTTGAGAAAGGCACAGGTTACTCTAGTTTCCCATCAGGAGGAAGAATTAACCACAGGCTCAGCCTGTCCCCCCGGAACCAGAATAGGGCCTGAAGCAGTCCTGCGCTTTTGCGGACAGCTCCCAAAAAAGCGAGTGGAAAAACGGAGCTCAGGGGCACTGCAATTCACAAACCTGCAGAGTTATAAATGATAACTCTCAAACCCCAAATATATTGAGGGAAGGCAACGAAGAGGATTTGAAAGCAAGGCAGAATTGCAGGAAACAGATTTCAGGAGGTACATTCGAATCGCCTTTAAAGCACATGAAAAGCGGCAAAACGTCGACAATGTTGCCCTTGGCCAAAAAGGGCGTATGCGTTTTTTCCTGAATATATTCAGGAAAAAACGCATACGCCCTTTTTGGCCAACCAAGCCACGTGGAAAGGCAAATCAGCGCTACAAAGATGTCTCGTTTCCCATCGGTCAAAATGGTCATGCTGAAAAAAGTGTCAAAACCAGAAATGCAGGACAGGCCATGGAGAAATGGGAGCCTTGCTACGCTGATGGGCGGGATGTAAATTGCCAACAGCCACTCTGGAGAAGTGTACGGTGTGTCCTGAAATATCTAAAAAACACAGCTTAGAGAGAATAGGGCCCTTCCATTCATGGGCGTATAAATTGGGAAAACTAAAAAGCAGCAAGACAGAGGCACCCCGAAGATTAGGGCTGCTCTGTTGACAACAACCTCCACTTTATTACACCTTAAATATCCCAGGAAAGAGAAAAATGGATAAAGAAGTTGTGGTCCGTACGTACAATGGAATATCACTCAGCCATGAAATCAATGTTATAATGCTAGTAGCAGCATGATGAATGGATTTAGGTACGACGATTCTAAGTGAAATAAGTCACACAGAAAAACACACTTATCATAATCTAACACTTATAGAGGGAATGTTAAAATCCCTACACTTGAACTGAATTACAAAACAGAACAGAGTCACACATTTAGAAAACACACTATGGCTGCTGAATGGGAAAGGGGAGGTGGGGTGATGCATAAAACAAGGGTTTCAAATTAGCTCAGATACCGTTCCATAAACCCAACATGTAATAGACAAGACCTACTCCTTGCTCAGTGAACTGGACTCAACACCCCCTATTCACCGCACAAGAATATATCTGATTCTTAAGAATCTTAAAACCTATGGTTTGATATCTCTCTGAAAGTGAGTCAAGTGGGTATAAAGCGACATAAACACAGCAGTGAAAAGCAGCTAAACCCCATTATAAAATAAATTACTTTTAAAAACCCATGAAACAAAGACAGTGAAAGAGAAATTCTTACAAAACTCGTTCAGGGGCTGTGATGCAACCTGAATTGACCATATGTAGACACACAGCTGGATGAGACATAAGGGTGGACACTCTTGGGGCTGAGAGGTTTGTTGAGGTTCGGTGAGCAAACACAGACCCTTTAAAGTAATACTGCGTGGTACCCATCCCATGGGTCCCAAATCTCCAGGTTCAAGGGCCTCTTCCTACATCGAAAACATGCATGAGAAACCCAGAAGTTGGTACACCGTGTGACCGGGAAAGGTTTCTAAAACGCACCTCATTTCTCATCTCCTTGTGCTCGGGGTGGCCATTACAGCCGCTTTACTAGCAATCTCCCTCCTTGGAGAATCAGCAGCATCTTTAACCTCCTGTTCCGTACACGTTGCAATTTGTCCTGAGGATGAACAGAAGGAGGGGGAACCAATGAGAGACTAGCTCTAGGTGTTGGGAAAGGCACAGGTCACTCTAGTTTCCCATCAGGAGGAAGAATTAACCACAGGCTCAGCCTGCCCCCCCGGAACCAGAATAGGGCCTGAAGCAGTCCTGCGCTTTTGCGGCCAGCTCCCAAAAAAGCGAGTGGAAAAACGGAGCTCAGGGGCACTGCAATTCACAAACCTGCAGAGTTATAAATGATAACTCTCATCCCCAAATATATTGAGGGAAGGCAACGAAGAGGATTTGAAAGCAAGGCAGAATTGCAGGAAACAGATTTCAGGAGGTACATTCGAATCGCCTTTAAAGCACATGAAAAGCGGCAAAACGTCGACAATGTTGCCCTTGGCCAAAAAGGGCGTATGCGTTTTTTCCTGAATATATTCAGGAAAAAACGCATACGCCCTTTTTGGCCAACCAAGCAACCTGGAAAGGCAAATCAGCGCTACAAAGATGTCTCGTTTCCCATCGGTCAAAATGGTCATGCCGAAAAAAGTGTCAAAACCAGAAATGCAGGACAGGCCATGGAGAAATGGGAGCCTTGCTACGCTGATGGGCGGGATGTAAATTGCCAACAGCCACTCTGGAGAAGTGTACGGTGTGTCCTGAAATATCTAAAAAACACAGCTTAGAGAGAATAGGGCCCTTCCATTCATGGGCGTATAAATTGGGAAAACTAAAAAGCAGCAAGACAGAGGCACCCCGAAGATTAGGGCTGCTCTGTTGACAACAACCTCCACTTTATTACACCTTAAATATCCCAGGAAAGAGAAAAATGGATAAAGAAGTTGTGGTCCGTATGTACAATGGAATATCACTCAGCCATGAAATCAATGTTATAATGCTAGTAGCAGCATGATGAATGGATTTAGGTACGACGATTCTAAGTGAAATAAGTCACACAGAAAAACACACTTATCATAATCTAACACTTATAGAGGGAATGTTAAAATCCTTACACTTGAACTGAATTACAAAACAGAACAGAGTCACACATTTAGAAAACACGCTATGGCTGCTGAACGGGAAAGGTGAGGTGGGGTGATGCATAAAACAAGGGTTTCAAATTAGCTCAGATACCGTTCCATAAACCCAATATGTAATAGACAAGACCTACTCCTTGCTCAGTGAACTGGACTCAACACCCCCTATTCACCGCACAAGAATATATCTGACTCTTAAGAATCTTAAAACCTATGGATTGATATCTCTCTGAAAGTGAGTCAAGTGGGTATAAAGCGACATAAACACAGCAGTGAAAAGCAGCTAAACCCCATTATAAAATAAATTACTTTTAAAAACCCATGAAACAAAGACAGTGAAAGAGAAATTCTTACAAAACTCGTTCAGGGGCTGGGATGCAACCTGAATTGACCATATGTAGACACACAGCTGGATGAGACATAAGGGTGGACCCTCTTGGGGCTGAGAGGTTTGGTGAGGTTCGGTGAGCAAACACAGACCCTTTAAAGTAATACTGCGTGGTACCCATCCCATGGGTCCCAAATCTCCAGGTTCAAGGGCCTCTTCCTACATCGAAAACATGCATGAGAAACCCAGAAGTTGGTACACCGTGGGACCGGGAAAGGTTTCTAAAACGCACCTCATTTCTCATCTCCTTGTGCTCGGGGTGGCCATTACAGCCGCTTTACTAGCAATCTCCCTCCTTGGAGAATCAGCAGCACCTTTAACCTCCTGTTCCGTACAGGTTGCAATTTGTCCTGAGGATGAACAGAAGGAGGGGGAACCAATGAGAGACTAGCTCTAGGTGTTGGGACAGGCACAGGTCACACTATTTTCCCATCAGGAGGAAGAATTAACCACAGGCTCAGCCTGCCCCCCGGGAACCAGAATAGGGCCTGAAGCAAACCTGCGCTTTTGCGGCCAGCTCCCAAAAAAGCAAGTGGAAAAACGGAGCTCAGGGGCACTGCAATTCACAAACCTGCAGAGTTATAAATGATAACTCTCATCCCCAAATATATTGAGGGAAGGCAACGAAGAGGATTTGAAAGCAAGGCAGAATTGCAGGAAACAGATTTCAGGAGGTACATTCGAATCGCCTTTAAAGCACATGAAAAGCGGCAAAACGTCGACAATGTTGCCCTTGGCCAAAAAGGGCGTATGCGTTTTTTCCTGAATATATTCAGGAAAAAACGCATACGCCCTTTTTGGCCAACCAAGCAACCTGGAAAGGCAAATCAGCGCTACAAAGATGTCTCGTTTCCCATCGGTCAAAATGGTCATGCTGAAAAAAGTGTCAAAACCAGAAATGCAGGACAGGCCATGGAGAAATGGGAGCCTTGCTACGCTGATGGGCGGGATGTAAATTGCCAACAGCCACTCTGGAGAAGTGTACGGTGTGTCCTGAAATATCTAAAAAACACAGCTTAGAGAGAATAGGGCCCTTCCATTCATGGGCGTATAAATTGGGAAAACTAAAAAGCAGCAAGACAGAGGCACCCCGAAGATTAGGGCTGCTCTGTTGACAACAACCTCCACTTTATTACACCTTAAATATCCCAGGAAAGAGAAAAATGGATAAAGAAGTTGTGGTCCGTATGTACAATGGAATATCACTCAGCCATGAAATCAATGTTATAATGCTAGTAGCAGCATGATGAATGGATTTAGGTACGACGATTCTAAGTGAAATAAGTCACACAGAAAAAGACACTTATCATAATCTAACACTTATAGAGGGAATGTTAAAATCCCTACACTTGAACTGAATTACAAAACAGAACAGAGTCACACATTTAGAAAACACGCTATGGCTGCTGAACGGGAAAGGTGAGGTGGGGTGATGCATAAAACAAGGGTTTCAAATTAGCTCAGATACCGTTCCATAAACCCAACATGTAATAGACAAGGCCTACTCCTTGCTCAGTGAACTGGACTCAACACTCCCTATTCACTGCATAAGAATATATCTGACTCTTAAGAATCTTAAAACCTATAGATTGATACCTCTTTGAAAGTGAGTCAAGTGGGTATAAAGCGACATAAACACAGCAGTGAAAAGCAGCTAAACCCGATTATAAAAATAAATTACTTTTAAAAACCCATGAAACAAAGACAGTGAAAGAGAAATTCTTACAAAATTCGTTCAGGGGCTGTGATGCAACCTTAATTGACCATATGTAGACACACAGCTGGATGAGACATAAGGGTGGACACTCTTGGGGTTGAGAGGTTTGGTGAGGTTGGGTGAGCAAACACAGACCCTTTAAAGTAATACTGCGTGGTACCCATCCCATGGGTCCCAAATCTCCAGGTTCAAGGGCATCTTCCTACATCGAAAACATGCATGAGAAACCCAGAAGTTGGTACACCGTGGGACCGGGAAAGGTTTCTAAAACGCACCTCATTTCTCATCTCCTTGTGCTCGGGGTGGCCATTACAGCCGCTTTACTAGCAATCTCCCTCCTTGGAGAATCAGCAGCACCTTTAACCTCCTGTTCCGTACAGGTTGCAATTTGTCCTGAGGATGAACAGAAGGAGGGGGAACCAATGAGAGACTAGCTCTAGGTGTTGGGACAGGCACAGGTCACTCTATTTTCCCATCAGGAGGAAGAATTAACCACAGGCTCAGCCTGCCCCCCCCGGAACCAGAATAGGGCCTGAAGCAATCCTGCGCTTTTGCGGCCAGTTTCCAAAAAAGCGAGTGGAAAAACGAAGCTCCTGGGCACTGCAATTCACAAACCTGCAGAGTTATAAATGATAACTCTCATCCCCAAATATATTGAGGGAAGGCAACGAAGAGGATTTGAAAGCAAGGCAGAATTGCAGGAAACAGATTTCAGGAGGTACATTCGAATCGCCTTTAAAGCACATGAAAAGTGGCAAAACGTTGACAATGTTGCCCTTGGCCAAAAAGGGCGTATGCGTTTTTCCCTGAATATATTCAGGAAAAAACGCATACGCCCTTTTTAGCCAACCAAGCAACCTGGAAAGGCAAATCAGCGCTACAAAGAAGTCTCGTTTCCCATCGGTCAAAATGGTCATGCTGAAAAAAGTGTCAAAACCAGAAATGCAGGACAGGCCATGGAGAAATGGGAGCCTTGCTACGCTGATGGGCGGGATGTAAATTGCCAACAGCCACTCTGGAGAAGTGTACGGTGTGTCCTGAAATATCTAAAAAACACAGCTTAGAGAGAATAGGGCCCTTCCATTCATGGGCGTATAAATTGGGAAAACTAAAAAGCAGCAAGACAGAGGCACCCCGAAGATTAGGGCTGCTCTGTTGACAACAACCTCCACTTTATTACACCTTAAATATCCCAGGAAAGAGAAAAATGGATAAAGAAGTTGTGGTCCGTATGTACAATGGAATATCACTCAGCCATGAAATCAATGTTATAATGCTAGTAGCAGCATGATGAATGGATTTAGGTACGACGATTCTAAGTGAAATAAGTTACACAGAAAAAGACACTTATCATAATCTAACACTTATAGAGGGAATGTTAAAATCCCTACACTCGAACTGAATTACAAAACAGAACAGAGTCACACATTTAGAAAACACACTATGGCTGCTGAATGGGAAAGGTGAGGTGGGGTGATGCATAAAACAAGGGTTTCAAATTAGCTCAGATACCGTTCCATAAACCCAACATGTAATAGACAAGACCTACTCCTTGCTCAGTGAACTGGACTCAACACCCCCTATTCACCGCACAAGAATATATCTGACTCTTAAGAATCTTAAAACCTATGGATTGATATCTCTCTGTAAGTGAGTCAAGTGGGTGTAAAGCGGCATAAACACAGCAGTGAAAAGCAGCTAAACCCCATTATAAAATAAATTACTTTTAAAAACCCATGAAACAAAGACAGTGAAAGAGTAATTCTTACAAAACTCGCTCAGGGGCTGTGATGCAACCTGAATTGACCATATGTAGACACACAGCTGGATGAGACATAAGGGTGGACACTCTTGGGGCTGAGAGGTTTGTTGAGGTTCGGTGAGCAAACACAGACCCTTTAAAGTAATACTGCGTGGTACCCATCCCATGGGTCCCAAAGCTCCAGATTCAAGGGCCTCTTCCTACATCGAAAACATGCATGAGAAACCCAGAAGTTGGTACACCGTGTGACCGGGAAAGGTTTCTAAAACGCACCTCATTTCTCATCTCCTTGTGCTCGGGGTGGCCATTACAGCCGCTTTACTAGCAATCTCCCTCCTTGGAGAATCAGCAGCACCTTTAACCTCCTGTTCCGTACAGGTTGCAATTTGTCCTGAGGATGAACAGAAGGAGGGGGAACCAATGAGAGACTAGCTCTAGGTGTTGGGAAAGGCACAGGTCACTCTAGTTTCCCATCAGGAGGAAGAATTAACCACAGGCTCAGCCTGCCCCCCCCCCCCCGGAACCAGAATAGGACCTGAAGCAGTCCTGCGCTTTTGCGGCCAGCTCCCAAAAAAGCGAGTGGAAAAACGGAGCTCAGGGGCACTGCAATTCACAAACCTGCAGAGTTATAAATGATAACTCCCATCCCCAAATATATTGAGGGAAGGCAACGAAGAGGATTTGAAAGCAAGGCAGAATTGCAGGAAACAGATTTCAGGAGGTACATTCGAATCGCCTTTAAAGCACATGAAAAGCGGCAAAACGTCGACAATGTTGCCCTTGGCCAAAAAGGGCGTATGCGTTTTTTCCTGAATATATTCAGGAAAAAACGCATACGCCCTTTTTGGCCAACCAAGCCACCTGGAAAGGCAAATCAGCGCTACAAAGAAGTCTCGTTTCCCATCGGTCAAAATGGTCATGCTGAAAAAAGTGTCAAAACCAGAAATGCAGGACAGGCCATGGAGAAATGGGAGCCTTGCTACGCTGATGGGCGGGATGTAAATTGCCAACAGCCACTCTGGAGAAGTGTACGGTGTGTCCTGAAATATCTAAAAAACACAGCTTAGAGAGAATAGGGCCCTTCCATTCATGGGCGTATAAATTGGGAAAACTAAAAAGCAGCAAGACAGAGGCACCCCGAAGATTAGGGCTGCTCTGTTGACAACAACCTCCACTTTATTACACCTTAAATATCCCAGGAAAGAGAAAAATGGATAAAGAAGTTGTGGTCCGTACGTATAATGGAATATCACTCAGCCATGAAATCAATGTTATAATGCTAGTAGCAGCATGATGAATGGATTTAGGTACGACGATTCTAAGTGAAATAAGTTACACAGAAAAAGACACTTATCATAATCTAACACTTATAGAGGGAATGTTAAAATCCCTACACTCGAACTGAATTACAAAACAGAACAGAGTCACACATTTAGAAAACACACTATGGCTGCTGAATGGGAAAGGTGAGGTGGGGTGATGCATAAAACAAGGGTTTCAAATTAGCTCAGATACCGTTCCATAAACCCAACATGTAATAGACAAGACCTACTCCTTGCTCAGTGAACTGGACTCAACACCCCCTATTCACCGCACAAGAATATATCTGACTCTTAAGAATCTTAAAACCTATGGATTGATATCTCTCTGTAAGTGAGTCAAGTGGGTGTAAAGCGGCATAAACACAGCAGTGAAAAGCAGCTAAACCCCATTATAAAATAAATTACTTTTAAAAACCCATGAAACAAAGACAGTGAAAGAGAAATTCTTACAAAACTCGTTCAGGGGCTGTGATGCAACCTGAATTGACCATATGTAGACACACAGCTGGATGAGACATAAGGGTGGACACTCTTGGGGCTGAGAGGTTTGTTGAGGTTCGGTGAGCAAACACAGACCCTTTAAAGTAATACTGCGTTATACCCATCCCATGGGTCCCAAAGCCCCAGGTTCAAGGGCCTCTTCCTACATCGAAAACATGCATGAGAAACCCAGAAGTTGGTACACCGTGGGACCGGGAAAGGTTTCTAAAACGCACCTCATTTCTCATCTCCTTGTGCTCGGGGTGGCCATTACAGCCGCTTTACTAGCAATCTCCCTCCTTGGAGAATCAGCAGCACCTTTAACCTCCTGTTCCGTACACGTTGCAATTTGTCCTGAGGATGAACAGAAGGAGGGGGAACCAATGAGAGACTAGCTCTAGGTGTTGAGAAAGGCACAGGTTACTCTAGTTTCCCATCAGGAGGAAGAATTAACCACAGGCTCAGCCTGCCCCCCCGGAACCAGAATAGGGCCTGAAGCAGTCCTGCGCTTTTGCGGCCAGCTCCCAAAAAAGCGAGTGGAAAAACGGAGCTCAGGGGCACTGCAATTCACAAACCTGCAGAGTTATAAATGATAACTCTCAAACCCCAAATATATTGAGGGAAGGCAACGAAGAGGATTTGAAAGCAAGGCAGAATTGCAGGAAACAGATTTCAGGAGGTACATTCGAATCGCCTTTAAAGCACATGAAAAGCGGCAAAACGTCGACAATGTTGCCCTTGGCCAAAAAGGGCGTATGCGTTTTTTCCTGAATATATTCAGGAAAAAACGCATACGCCCTTTTTGGCCAACCAAGCCACGTGGAAAGGCAAATCAGCGCTACAAAGATGTCTCGTTTCCCATCGGTCAAAATGGTCATGCTGAAAAAAGTGTCAAAACCAGAAATGCAGGACAGGCCATGGAGAAATGGGAGCCTTGCTACGCTGATGGGCGGGATGTAAATTGCCAACAGCCACTCTGGAGAAGTGTACGGTGTGTCCTGAAATATCTAAAAAACACAGCTTAGAGAGAATAGGGCCCTTCCATTCATGGGCGTATAAATTGGGAAAACTAAAAAGCAGCAAGACAGAGGCACCCCGAAGATTAGGGCTGCTCTGTTGACAACAACCTCCACTTTATTACACCTTAAATATCCCAGGAAAGAGAAAAATGGATAAAGAAGTTGTGGTCCGTACGTACAATGGAATATCACTCAGCCATGAAATCAATGTTATAATGCTAGTAGCAGCATGATGAATGGATTTAGGTACGACGATTCTAAGTGAAATAAGTCACACAGAAAAACACACTTATCATAATCTAACACTTATAGAGGGAATGTTAAAATCCCTACACTTGAACTGAATTACAAAACAGAACAGAGTCACACGTTTAGAAAACACACTATGGCTGCTGAATGGGAAAGGGGAGGTGGGGTGATGCATAAAACAAGGGTTTCAAATTAGCTCAGATACCGTTCCATAAACCCAACATGTAATAGACAAGACCTACTCCTTGCTCAGTGAACTGGACTCAACACCCCCTATTCACCGCACAAGAATATATCTGACTCTTAAGAATCTTAAAACCTATGGATTGATATCTCTCTGTAAGTGAGTCAAGTGGGTGTAAAGCGACATAAACACAGCAGTGAAAAGCAGCTAAACCCCATTATAAAATAAATTACTTTTAAAAACCCATGAAACAAAGACAGTGAAAGAGAAATTCTTACAAAACTCGTTCAGGGGCTGTGATGCAACCTGAATTGACCATATGTAGACACACAGCTGGATGAGACATAAGGGTGGACACTCTTGGGGCTGAGAGGTTTGTTGAGGTTCGGTGAGCAAACACAGACCCTTTAAAGTAATACTGCGTGGTACCCATCCCATGGGTCCCAAAGCTCCAGATTCAAGGGCCTCTTCCTACATCGAAAACATGCATGAGAAACCCAGAAGTTGGTACACCGTGTGACCGGGAAAGGTTTCTGAAACGCACCTCATTTCTCATCTCCTTGTGCTCGGGGTGGCCATTACAGCCGCTTTACTAGCAATCTCGCTCCTTGGAGAATCAGCAGCACCTTTAACCTCCTGTTCCGTACAGGTTGCAATTTGTCCTGAGGATGAACAGAAGGAGGGGGAACCAATGAGAGACTAGCTCTAGGTGTTGGGAAAGGCACAGGTCACTCTAGTTTCCCATCAGGAGGAAGAATTAACCACAGGCTCAGCCTGCCCCCCCCGGAACCAGAATAGGACCTGAAGCAATCCTGCGCTTTTGCGGCCAGCTCCCAAAAAAGCGAGTGGAAAAACGGAGCTCAGGGGCACTGCAATTCACAAACCTGCAGAGTTATAAATGATAACTCTCATCCCCAAATATATTGAGGGAAGGCAACGAAGAGGATTTGAAAGCAAGGCAGAATTGCAGGAAACAGATTTCAGGAGGTACATTCGAATCGCCTTTAAAGCACATGAAAAGCGGCAAAACGTCGACAATGTTGCCCTTGGCCAAAAAGGGCGTATGCGTTTTTTCCTGAATATATTCAGGAAAAAACGCATACGCCCTTTTTGGCCAACCAAGCCACCTGGAAAGGCAAATCAGCGCTACAAGGAAGTCTCGTTTCCCATCGGTCAAAATGGTCATGCTGAAAAAAGTGTCAAAACCAGAAATGCAGGACAGGCCATGGAGAAATGGGAGCCTTGCTACGCTGATGGGCGGGATGTAAATTGCCAACAGCCACTCTGGAGAAGTGTACGGTGTGTCCTGAAATATCTAAAAAACACAGCTTAGAGAGAATAGGGCCCTTCCATTCATGGGCGTATAAATTGGGAAAACTAAAAAGCAGCAAGACAGAGGCACCCCGAAGATTAGGGCTGCTCTGTTGACAACAACCTCCACTTTATTACACCTTAAATATCCCAGGAAAGAGAAAAATGGATAAAGAAGTCGTGGTCCATACGTACAATGGAATATCACTCAGCCATGAAATCAATGTTATAATGCTAGTAGCAGCATGATGAATGGATTTAGGTACGACGATTCTAAGTGAAATAAGTCACACAGAAAAAGACACTTATCATAATCTAACACTTATAGAGGGAATGTTAAAATCCCTACACTTGAACTGAATTACAAAACAGAACAGAGTCACACATTTAGAAAACACGCTATGGCTGCTGAACGGGAAAGGTGAGGTGGGGTGATGCATAAAACAAGGGTTTCAAATTAGCTCAGATACCGTTCCATAAACCCAACATGTAATAGACAAGGCCTACTCCTTGCTCAGTGAACTGGACTCAACACTCCCTATTCACTGCATAAGAATATATCTGACTCTTAAGAATCTTAAAACCTATAGATTGACACCTCTTTGAAAGTGAGTCAAGTGGGTATAAAGCGACATAAACACAGCAGTGAAAAGCAGCTAAACCCGATTATAAAAATAAATTACTTTTAAAAACCCATGAAACAAAGACAGTGAAAGAGAAATTCTTACAAAATTCGTTCAGGGGCTGTGATGCAACCTTAATTGACCATATGTAGACACACAGCTGGATGAGACATAAGGGTGGACACTCTTGGGGTTGAGAGGTTTGGTGAGGTTGGGTGAGCAAACACAGACCCTTTAAAGTAATACTGCGTGGTACCCATCCCATGGGTCCCAAATCTCCAGGTTCAAGGGCATCTTCCTACATCGAAAACATGCATGAGAAACCCAGAAGTTGGTACACCGTGGGACCGGGAAAGGTTTCTAAAACGCACCTCATTTCTCATCTCCTTGTGCTCGGGGTGGCCATTACAGCCGCTTTACTAGCAATCTCCCTCCTTGGAGAATCAGCAGCACCTTTAACCTCCTGTTCCGTACAGGTTGCAATTTGTCCTGAGGATGAACAGAAGGAGGGGGAACCAATGAGAGACTAGCTCTAGGTGTTGGGACAGGCACAGGTCACTCTAGTTTCCCATCAGGAGGAAGAATTAACCACAGGCTCAGCCTGCCCCCCCCGGAACCAGAATAGGGCCTGAAGCAATCCTGCGCTTTTGCGGCCAGTTCCCAAAAAAGCGAGTGGAAAAACGAAGCTCCTGGGCACTGCAATCCACAAACCTGCAGAGTTATAAATGATAACTCTCATCCCCAAATATATTGAGGGAAGGCAACGAAGAGGATTTGAAAGCAAGGCAGAATTGCAGGAAACAGATTTCAGGAGGTACATTCGAATCGCCTTTAAAGCACATGAAAAGTGGCAAAACGTCGACAATGTTGCCCTTGGCCAAAAAGGGCGTATGCGTTTTTCCCTGAATATATTCAGGAAAAAACGCATACGCCCTTTTTGGCCAACCAAGCAACCTGGAAAGGCAAATCAGCGCTACAAAGAAGTCTCGTTTCCCATTGGTCAAAATGGTCATGCTGAAAAAAGTGTCAAAACCAGAAATGCAGGACAGGCCATGGAGAAATGGGAGCCTTGCTACGCTGATGGGCGGGATGTAAATTGCCAACAGCCACTCTGGAGAAGTGTACGGTGTGTCCTGAAATATCTAAAAAACACAGCTTATAGAGAATAGGGCCCTTCCATTCATGGGCGTATAAATTGGGAAAACTAAAAAGCAGCAAGACAGAGGCACCCCGAAGATTAGGGCTGCTCTGTTGACAACAACCTCCACTTTATTACACCTTAAATATCCCAGGAAAGAGAAAAATGGATAAAGAAGTTGTGGTCCGTACGTACAATGGAATATCACTCAGCCATGAAATCAATGTTATAATGCTAGTAGCAGCATGATGAATGGATTTAGGTACGACGATTCTAAGTGAAATAAGTCACACAGAAAAACACACTTATCATAATCTAACACTTATAGAGGGAATGTTAAAATCCTTACACTTGAACTGAATTACAAAACAGAACAGAGTCACACATTTAGAAAACACGCTATGGCTGCTGAACGGGAAAGGTGAGGTGGGGTGATGCATAAAACAAGGGTTTCAAATTAGCTCAGATACCGTTCCATAAACCCAATATGTAATAGACAAGACCTACTCCTTGCTCAGTGAACTGGACTCAACACCCCCTATTCACCGCACAAGAATATATCTGACTCTTAAGAATCTTAAAACCTATGGATTGATATCTCTCTGAAAGTGAGTCAAGTGGGTATAAAGCGACATAAACACAGCAGTGAAAAGCAGCTAAACCCCATTATAAAATAAATTACTTTTAAAAACCCATGAAACAAAGACAGTGAAAGAGAAATTCTTACAAAACTCGTTCAGGGGCTGTGATGCAACCTGAATTGACCATATGTAGACACACAGCTGGATGAGACATAAGGGTGGACACTCTTGGGGCTGAGAGGTTTGTTGAGGTTCGGTGAGCAAACACAGACCCTTTAAAGTAATACTGCGTGGTACCCATCCCATGGGTCCCAAAGCTCCAGGTTCAAGGGCCTCTTCCTACATCGAAAACATGCATGAGAAACCCAGAAGTTGGTACACCGTGGGACCGGGAAAGGTTTCTAAAACGCACCTCATTTCTCATCTCCTTGTGCTCGGGGTGGCCATTACAGCCGCTTTACTAGCAATCTCCCTCCTTGGAGAATCAGCAGCACCTTTAACCTCCTGTTCCGTACACGTTGCAATTTGTCCTGAGGATGAACAGAAGGAGGGGGAACCAATGAGAGACTAGCTCTAGGTGTTGGGAAAGGCACAGGTTACTCTAGTTTCCCATCAGGAGGAAGAATTAACCACAGGCTCAGCCTGCCCCCCCGGAACCAGAATAGGGCCTGAAGCAGTCCTGCGCTTTTGCGGCCAGCTCCCAAAAAAGCGAGTGGAAAAACGGAGCTCAGGGGCACTGCAATTCACAAACCTGCAGAGTTATAAATGATAACTCTCATCCCCAAATATATTGAGGGAAGGCAACGAAGAGGATTTGAAAGCAAGGCAGAATTGCAGGAAACAGATTTCAGGAGGTACATTCGAATCGCCTTTAAAGCACATGAAAAGCGGCAAAACGTCGACAATGTTGCCCTTGGCCAAAAAGGGCGTATGCGTTTTTTCCTGAATATATTCAGGAAAAAACGCATACGCCCTTTTTGGCCAACCAAGCCACCTGGAAAGGCAAATCAGCGCTACAAAGAAGTCTCGTTTCCCATCGGTCAAAATGGTCATGCTGAAAAAAGTGTCAAAACCAGAAATGCAGGACAGGCCATGGAGAAATGGGAGCCTTGCTACGCTGATGGGTGGGATGTAAATTGCCAACAGCCACTCTGGAGAAGTGTACGGTGTGTCCTGAAATATCTAAAAAACACAGCTTAGAGAGAATAGGGCCCTTCCATTCATGGGCGTATAAATTGGGAAAACTAAAAAGCAGCAAGACAGAGGCACCCCGAAGATTAGGGCTGCTCTGTTGACAACAACCTCCACTTTATTACACCTTAAATATCCCAGGAAAGAGAAAAATGGATAAAGAAGTTGTGGTCCGTACGTACAATGGAATATCACTCAGCCATGAAATCAATGTTATAATGCTAGTAGCAGCATGATGAATGGATTTAGGTACGACGATTCTAAGTGAAATAAGTCACACAGAAAAACACACTTATCATAATCTAACACTTATAGAGGGAATGTTAAAATCCTTACACTTGAACTGAATTACAAAACAGAACAGAGTCACACATTTAGAAAACACGCTATGGCTGCTGAACGGGAAAGGTGAGGTGGGGTGATGCATAAAACAAGGGTTTCAAATTAGCTCAGATACCGTTCCATAAACCCAATATGTAATAGACAAGACCTACTCCTTGCTCAGTGAACTGGACTCAACACCCCCTATTCACCGCACAAGAATATATCTGACTCTTAAGAATCTTAAAACCTATGGATTGATATCTCTCTGAAAGTGAGTCAAGTGGGTATAAAGCGACATAAACACAGCAGTGAAAAGCAGCTAAACCCCATTATAAAATAAATTACTTTTAAAAACCCATGAAACAAAGACAGTGAAAGAGAAATTCTTACAAAACTCGTTCAGGGGCTGGGATGCAACCTGAATTGACCATATGTAGACACACAGCTGGATGAGACATAAGGGTGGACCCTCTTGGGGCTGAGAGGTTTGGTGAGGTTCGGTGAGCAAACACAGACCCTTTAAAGTAATACTGCGTGGTACCCATCCCATGGGTCCCAAATCTCCAGGTTCAAGGGCCTCTTCCTACATCGAAAACATGCATGAGAAACCCAGAAGTTGGTACACCGTGGGACCGGGAAAGGTTTCTAAAACGCACCTCATTTCTCATCTCCTTGTGCTCGGGGTGGCCATTACAGCCGCTTTACTAGCAATCTCCCTCCTTGGAGAATCAGCAGCACCTTTAACCTCCTGTTCCGTACAGGTTGCAATTTGTCCTGAGGATGAACAGAAGGAGGGGGAACCAATGAGAGACTAGCTCTAGGTGTTGGGACAGGCACAGGTCACACTATTTTCCCATCAGGAGGAAGAATTAACCACAGGCTCAGCCTGCCCCCCGGGAACCAGAATAGGGCCTGAAGCAAACCTGCGCTTTTGCGGCCAGCTCCCAAAAAAGCAAGTGGAAAAACGGAGCTCAGGGGCACTGCAATTCACAAACCTGCAGAGTTATAAATGATAACTCTCATCCCCAAATATATTGAGGGAAGGCAACGAAGAGGATTTGAAAGCAAGGCAGAATTGCAGGAAACAGATTTCAGGAGGTACATTCGAATCGCCTTTAAAGCACATGAAAAGCGGCAAAACGTCGACAATGTTGCCCTTGGCCAAAAAGGGCGTATGCGTTTTTTCCTGAATATATTCAGGAAAAAACGCATACGCCCTTTTTGGCCAACCAAGCAACCTGGAAAGGCAAATCAGCGCTACAAAGATGTCTCGTTTCCCATCGGTCAAAATGGTCATGCTGAAAAAAGTGTCAAAACCAGAAATGCAGGACAGGCCATGGAGAAATGGGAGCCTTGCTACGCTGATGGGCGGGATGTAAATTGCCAACAGCCACTCTGGAGAAGTGTACGGTGTGTCCTGAAATATCTAAAAAACACAGCTTAGAGAGAATAGGGCCCTTCCATTCATGGGCGTATAAATTGGGAAAACTAAAAAGCAGCAAGACAGAGGCACCCCGAAGATTAGGGCTGCTCTGTTGACAACAACCTCCACTTTATTACACCTTAAATATCCCAGGAAAGAGAAAAATGGATAAAGAAGTTGTGGTCCGTATGTACAATGGAATATCACTCAGCCATGAAATCAATGTTATAATGCTAGTAGCAGCATGATGAATGGATTTAGGTACGACGATTCTAAGTGAAATAAGTCACACAGAAAAAGACACTTATCATAATCTAACACTTATAGAGGGAATGTTAAAATCCCTACACTTGAACTGAATTACAAAACAGAACAGAGTCACACATTTAGAAAACACGCTATGGCTGCTGAACGGGAAAGGTGAGGTGGGGTGATGCATAAAACAAGGGTTTCAAATTAGCTCAGATACCGTTCCATAAACCCAACATGTAATAGACAAGGCCTACTCCTTGCTCAGTGAACTGGACTCAACACTCCCTATTCACTGCATAAGAATATATCTGACTCTTAAGAATCTTAAAACCTATAGATTGATACCTCTTTGAAAGTGAGTCAAGTGGGTATAAAGCGACATAAACACAGCAGTGAAAAGCAGCTAAACCCGATTATAAAAATAAATTACTTTTAAAAACCCATGAAACAAAGACAGTGAAAGAGAAATTCTTACAAAATTCGTTCAGGGGCTGTGATGCAACCTTAATTGACCATATGTAGACACACAGCTGGATGAGACATAAGGGTGGACACTCTTGGGGTTGAGAGGTTTGGTGAGGTTGGGTGAGCAAACACAGACCCTTTAAAGTAATACTGCGTGGTACCCATCCCATGGGTCCCAAATCTCCAGGTTCAAGGGCATCTTCCTACATCGAAAACATGCATGAGAAACCCAGAAGTTGGTACACCGTGGGACCGGGAAAGGTTTCTAAAACGCACCTCATTTCTCATCTCCTTGTGCTCGGGGTGGCCATTACAGCCGCTTTACTAGCAATCTCCCTCCTTGGAGAATCAGCAGCACCTTTAACCTCCTGTTCCGTACAGGTTGCAATTTGTCCTGAGGATGAACAGAAGGAGGGGGAACCAATGAGAGACTAGCTCTAGGTGTTGGGACAGGCACAGGTCACTCTATTTTCCCATCAGGAGGAAGAATTAACCACAGGCTCAGCCTGCCCCCCCCCGGAACCAGAATAGGGCCTGAAGCAATCCTGCGCTTTTGCGGCCAGTTTCCAAAAAAGCGAGTGGAAAAACGAAGCTCCTGGGCACTGCAATTCACAAACCTGCAGAGTTATAAATGATAACTCTCATCCCCAAATATATTGAGGGAAGGCAACGAAGAGGATTTGAAAGCAAGGCAGAATTGCAGGAAACAGATTTCAGGAGGTACATTCGAATCGCCTTTAAAGCACATGAAAAGTGGCAAAACGTTGACAATGTTGCCCTTGGCCAAAAAGGGCGTATGCGTTTTTCCCTGAATATATTCAGGAAAAAACGCATACGCCCTTTTTAGCCAACCAAGCAACCTGGAAAGGCAAATCAGCGCTACAAAGAAGTCTCGTTTCCCATCGGTCAAAATGGTCATGCTGAAAAAAGTGTCAAAACCAGAAATGCAGGACAGGCCATGGAGAAATGGGAGCCTTGCTACGCTGATGGGCGGGATGTAAATTGCCAACAGCCACTCTGGAGAAGTGTACGGTGTGTCCTGAAATATCTAAAAAACACAGCTTAGAGAGAATAGGGCCCTTCCATTCATGGGCGTATAAATTGGGAAAACTAAAAAGCAGCAAGACAGAGGCACCCCGAAGATTAGGGCTGCTCTGTTGACAACAACCTCCACTTTATTACACCTTAAATATCCCAGGAAAGAGAAAAATGGATAAAGAAGTTGTGGTCCGTATGTACAATGGAATATCACTCAGCCATGAAATCAATGTTATAATGCTAGTAGCAGCATGATGAATGGATTTAGGTACGACGATTCTAAGTGAAATAAGTTACACAGAAAAAGACACTTATCATAATCTAACACTTATAGAGGGAATGTTAAAATCCCTACACTCGAACTGAATTACAAAACAGAACAGAGTCACACATTTAGAAAACACACTATGGCTGCTGAATGGGAAAGGTGAGGTGGGGTGATGCATAAAACAAGGGTTTCAAATTAGCTCAGATACCGTTCCATAAACCCAACATGTAATAGACAAGACCTACTCCTTGCTCAGTGAACTGGACTCAACACCCCCTATTCACCGCACAAGAATATATCTGACTCTTAAGAATCTTAAAACCTATGGATTGATATCTCTCTGTAAGTGAGTCAAGTGGGTGTAAAGCGGCATAAACACAGCAGTGAAAAGCAGCTAAACCCCATTATAAAATAAATTACTTTTAAAAACCCATGAAACAAAGACAGTGAAAGAGTAATTCTTACAAAACTCGCTCAGGGGCTGTGATGCAACCTGAATTGACCATATGTAGACACACAGCTGGATGAGACATAAGGGTGGACACTCTTGGGGCTGAGAGGTTTGTTGAGGTTCGGTGAGCAAACACAGACCCTTTAAAGTAATACTGCGTGGTACCCATCCCATGGGTCCCAAAGCTCCAGATTCAAGGGCCTCTTCCTACATCGAAAACATGCATGAGAAACCCAGAAGTTGGTACACCGTGTGACCGGGAAAGGTTTCTAAAACGCACCTCATTTCTCATCTCCTTGTGCTCGGGGTGGCCATTACAGCCGCTTTACTAGCAATCTCCCTCCTTGGAGAATCAGCAGCACCTTTAACCTCCTGTTCCGTACAGGTTGCAATTTGTCCTGAGGATGAACAGAAGGAGGGGGAACCAATGAGAGACTAGCTCTAGGTGTTGGGAAAGGCACAGGTCACTCTAGTTTCCCATCAGGAGGAAGAATTAACCACAGGCTCAGCCTGCCCCCCCCCCCCGGAACCAGAATAGGACCTGAAGCAGTCCTGCGCTTTTGCGGCCAGCTCCCAAAAAAGCGAGTGGAAAAACGGAGCTCAGGGGCACTGCAATTCACAAACCTGCAGAGTTATAAATGATAACTCCCATCCCCAAATATATTGAGGGAAGGCAACGAAGAGGATTTGAAAGCAAGGCAGAATTGCAGGAAACAGATTTCAGGAGGTACATTCGAATCGCCTTTAAAGCACATGAAAAGCGGCAAAACGTCGACAATGTTGCCCTTGGCCAAAAAGGGCGTATGCGTTTTTTCCTGAATATATTCAGGAAAAAACGCATACGCCCTTTTTGGCCAACCAAGCCACCTGGAAAGGCAAATCAGCGCTACAAAGAAGTCTCGTTTCCCATCGGTCAAAATGGTCATGCTGAAAAAAGTGTCAAAACCAGAAATGCAGGACAGGCCATGGAGAAATGGGAGCCTTGCTACGCTGATGGGCGGGATGTAAATTGCCAACAGCCACTCTGGAGAAGTGTACGGTGTGTCCTGAAATATCTAAAAAACACAGCTTAGAGAGAATAGGGCCCTTCCATTCATGGGCGTATAAATTGGGAAAACTAAAAAGCAGCAAGACAGAGGCACCCCGAAGATTAGGGCTGCTCTGTTGACAACAACCTCCACTTTATTACACCTTAAATATCCCAGGAAAGAGAAAAATGGATAAAGAAGTTGTGGTCCGTACGTATAATGGAATATCACTCAGCCATGAAATCAATGTTATAATGCTAGTAGCAGCATGATGAATGGATTTAGGTACGACGATTCTAAGTGAAATAAGTTACACAGAAAAAGACACTTATCATAATCTAACACTTATAGAGGGAATGTTAAAATCCCTACACTCGAACTGAATTACAAAACAGAACAGAGTCACACATTTAGAAAACACACTATGGCTGCTGAATGGGAAAGGTGAGGTGGGGTGATGCATAAAACAAGGGTTTCAAATTAGCTCAGATACCGTTCCATAAACCCAACATGTAATAGACAAGACCTACTCCTTGCTCAGTGAACTGGACTCAACACCCCCTATTCACCGCACAAGAATATATCTGACTCTTAAGAATCTTAAAACCTATGGATTGATATCTCTCTGTAAGTGAGTCAAGTGGGTGTAAAGCGGCATAAACACAGCAGTGAAAAGCAGCTAAACCCCATTATAAAATAAATTACTTTTAAAAACCCATGAAACAAAGACAGTGAAAGAGAAATTCTTACAAAACTCGTTCAGGGGCTGGGATGCAACCTGAATTGACCATATGTAGACACACAGCTGGATGAGACATAAGGGTGGACACTCTTGGGGCTGAGAGGTTTGTTGAGGTTCGGTGAGCAAACACAGACCCTTTAAAGTAATACTGCGTTATACCCATCCCATGGGTCCCAAAGCCCCAGGTTCAAGGGCCTCTTCCTACATCGAAAACATGCATGAGAAACCCAGAAGTTGGTACACCGTGGGACCGGGAAAGGTTTCTAAAACGCACCTCATTTCTCATCTCCTTGTGCTCGGGGTGGCCATTACAGCCGCTTTACTAGCAATCTCCCTCCTTGGAGAATCAGCAGCACCTTTAACCTCCTGTTCCGTACACGTTGCAATTTGTCCTGAGGATGAACAGAAGGAGGGGGAACCAATGAGAGACTAGCTCTAGGTGTTGAGAAAGGCACAGGTTACTCTAGTTTCCCATCAGGAGGAAGAATTAACCACAGGCTCAGCCTGCCCCCCCGGAACCAGAATAGGGCCTGAAGCAGTCCTGCGCTTTTGCGGCCAGCTCCCAAAAAAGCGAGTGGAAAAACGGAGCTCAGGGGCACTGCAATTCACAAACCTGCAGAGTTATAAATGATAACTCTCAAACCCCAAATATATTGAGGGAAGGCAACGAAGAGGATTTGAAAGCAAGGCAGAATTGCAGGAAACAGATTTCAGGAGGTACATTCGAATCGCCTTTAAAGCACATGAAAAGCGGCAAAACGTCGACAATGTTGCCCTTGGCCAAAAAGGGCGTATGCGTTTTTTCCTGAATATATTCAGGAAAAAACGCATACGCCCTTTTTGGCCAACCAAGCCACGTGGAAAGGCAAATCAGCGCTACAAAGATGTCTCGTTTCCCATCGGTCAAAATGGTCATGCTGAAAAAAGTGTCAAAACCAGAAATGCAGGACAGGCCATGGAGAAATGGGAGCCTTGCTACGCTGATGGGCGGGATGTAAATTGCCAACAGCCACTCTGGAGAAGTGTACGGTGTGTCCTGAAATATCTAAAAAACACAGCTTAGAGAGAATAGGGCCCTTCCATTCATGGGCGTATAAATTGGGAAAACTAAAAAGCAGCAAGACAGAGGCACCCCGAAGATTAGGGCTGCTCTGTTGACAACAACCTCCACTTTATTACACCTTAAATATCCCAGGAAAGAGAAAAATGGATAAAGAAGTTGTGGTCCGTACGTACAATGGAATATCACTCAGCCATGAAATCAATGTTATAATGCTAGTAGCAGCATGATGAATGGATTTAGGTACGACGATTCTAAGTGAAATAAGTCACACAGAAAAACACACTTATCATAATCTAACACTTATAGAGGGAATGTTAAAATCCCTACACTTGAACTGAATTACAAAACAGAACAGAGTCACACGTTTAGAAAACACACTATGGCTGCTGAATGGGAAAGGGGAGGTGGGGTGATGCATAAAACAAGGGTTTCAAATTAGCTCAGATACCGTTCCATAAACCCAACATGTAATAGACAAGACCTACTCCTTGCTCAGTGAACTGGACTCAACACCCCCTATTCACCGCACAAGAATATATCTGACTCTTAAGAATCTTAAAACCTATGGATTGATATCTCTCTGTAAGTGAGTCAAGTGGGTGTAAAGCGACATAAACACAGCAGTGAAAAGCAGCTAAACCCCATTATAAAATAAATTACTTTTAAAAACCCATGAAACAAAGACAGTGAAAGAGAAATTCTTACAAAACTCGTTCAGGGGCTGTGATGCAACCTGAATTGACCATATGTAGACACACAGCTGGATGAGACATAAGGGTGGACACTCTTGGGGCTGAGAGGTTTGTTGAGGTTCGGTGAGCAAACACAGACCCTTTAAAGTAATACTGCGTGGTACCCATCCCATGGGTCCCAAAGCTCCAGATTCAAGGGCCTCTTCCTACATCGAAAACATGCATGAGAAACCCAGAAGTTGGTACACCGTGTGACCGGGAAAGGTTTCTGAAACGCACCTCATTTCTCATCTCCTTGTGCTCGGGGTGGCCATTACAGCCGCTTTACTAGCAATCTCGCTCCTTGGAGAATCAGCAGCACCTTTAACCTCCTGTTCCGTACAGGTTGCAATTTGTCCTGAGGATGAACAGAAGGAGGGGGAACCAATGAGAGACTAGCTCTAGGTGTTGGGAAAGGCACAGGTCACTCTAGTTTCCCATCAGGAGGAAGAATTAACCACAGGCTCAGCCTGCCCCCCCCGGAACCAGAATAGGACCTGAAGCAATCCTGCGCTTTTGCGGCCAGCTCCCAAAAAAGCGAGTGGAAAAACGGAGCTCAGGGGCACTGCAATTCACAAACCTGCAGAGTTATAAATGATAACTCTCATCCCCAAATATATTGAGGGAAGGCAACGAAGAGGATTTGAAAGCAAGGCAGAATTGCAGGAAACAGATTTCAGGAGGTACATTCGAATCGCCTTTAAAGCACATGAAAAGCGGCAAAACGTCGACAATGTTGCCCTTGGCCAAAAAGGGCGTATGCGTTTTTTCCTGAATATATTCAGGAAAAAACGCATACGCCCTTTTTGGCCAACCAAGCCACCTGGAAAGGCAAATCAGCGCTACAAGGAAGTCTCGTTTCCCATCGGTCAAAATGGTCATGCTGAAAAAAGTGTCAAAACCAGAAATGCAGGACAGGCCATGGAGAAATGGGAGCCTTGCTACGCTGATGGGCGGGATGTAAATTGCCAACAGCCACTCTGGAGAAGTGTACGGTGTGTC
Organism: Balaenoptera borealis; assembly: GCF_965194805.1. Lineage (NCBI taxonomy): Eukaryota > Metazoa > Chordata > Mammalia > Artiodactyla > Balaenopteridae > Balaenoptera > Balaenoptera borealis. The sequence goes on from NW_028123433.1 coordinate 320,617, forward strand.
CTGAAATATCTAAAAAACACAGCTTAGAGAGAATAGGGCCCTTCCATTCATGGGCGTATAAATTGGGAAAACTAAAAAGCAGCAAGACAGAGGCACCCCGAAGATTAGGGCTGCTCTGTTGACAACAACCTCCACTTTATTACACCTTAAATATCCCAGGAAAGAGAAAAATGGATAAAGAAGTCGTGGTCCATACGTACAATGGAATATCACTCAGCCATGAAATCAATGTTATAATGCTAGTAGCAGCATGATGAATGGATTTAGGTACGACGATTCTAAGTGAAATAAGTCACACAGAAAAAGACACTTATCATAATCTAACACTTATAGAGGGAATGTTAAAATCCCTACACTTGAACTGAATTACAAAACAGAACAGAGTCACACATTTAGAAAACACGCTATGGCTGCTGAACGGGAAAGGTGAGGTGGGGTGATGCATAAAACAAGGGTTTCAAATTAGCTCAGATACCGTTCCATAAACCCAACATGTAATAGACAAGGCCTACTCCTTGCTCAGTGAACTGGACTCAACACTCCCTATTCACTGCATAAGAATATATCTGACTCTTAAGAATCTTAAAACCTATAGATTGACACCTCTTTGAAAGTGAGTCAAGTGGGTATAAAGCGACATAAACACAGCAGTGAAAAGCAGCTAAACCCGATTATAAAAATAAATTACTTTTAAAAACCCATGAAACAAAGACAGTGAAAGAGAAATTCTTACAAAATTCGTTCAGGGGCTGTGATGCAACCTTAATTGACCATATGTAGACACACAGCTGGATGAGACATAAGGGTGGACACTCTTGGGGTTGAGAGGTTTGGTGAGGTTGGGTGAGCAAACACAGACCCTTTAAAGTAATACTGCGTGGTACCCATCCCATGGGTCCCAAATCTCCAGGTTCAAGGGCATCTTCCTACATCGAAAACATGCATGAGAAACACAGAAGTTGGTACACCGTGGGACCGGGAAAGGTTTCTAAAACGCACCTCATTTCTCATCTCCTTGTGCTCGGGGTGGCCATTACAGCCGCTTTACTAGCAATCTCCCTCCTTGGAGAATCAGCAGCACCTTTAACCTCCTGTTCCGTACAGGTTGCAATTTGTCCTGAGGATGAACAGAAGGAGGGGGAACCAATGAGAGACTAGCTCTAGGTGTTGGGACAGGCACAGGTCACTCTAGTTTCCCATCAGGAGGAAGAATTAACCACAGGCTCAGCCTGCCCCCCCCGGAACCAGAATAGGGCCTGAAGCAATCCTGCGCTTTTGCGGCCAGTTCCCAAAAAAGCGAGTGGAAAAACGAAGCTCCTGGGCACTGCAATCCACAAACCTGCAGAGTTATAAATGATAACTCTCATCCCCAAATATATTGAGGGAAGGCAACGAAGAGGATTTGAAAGCAAGGCAGAATTGCAGGAAACAGATTTCAGGAGGTACATTCGAATCGCCTTTAAAGCACATGAAAAGTGGCAAAACGTCGACAATGTTGCCCTTGGCCAAAAAGGGCGTATGCGTTTTTCCCTGAATATATTCAGGAAAAAACGCATACGCCCTTTTTGGCCAACCAAGCAACCTGGAAAGGCAAATCAGCGCTACAAAGAAGTCTCGTTTCCCATTGGTCAAAATGGTCATGCTGAAAAAAGTGTCAAAACCAGAAATGCAGGACAGGCCATGGAGAAATGGGAGCCTTGCTACGCTGATGGGCGGGATGTAAATTGCCAACAGCCACTCTGGAGAAGTGTACGGTGTGTCCTGAAATATCTAAAAAACACAGCTTATAGAGAATAGGGCCCTTCCATTCATGGGCGTATAAATTGGGAAAACTAAAAAGCAGCAAGACAGAGGCACCCCGAAGATTAGGGCTGCTCTGTTGACAACAACCTCCACTTTATTACACCTTAAATATCCCAGGAAAGAGAAAAATGGATAAAGAAGTTGTGGTCCGTATGTACAATGGAATATCACTCAGCCATGAAATCAATGTTATAATGCTAGTAGCAGCATGATGAATGGATTTAGGTACGACGATTCTAAGTGAAATAAGTTACACAGAAAAAGACACTTATCATAATCTAACACTTATAGAGGGAATGTTAAAATCCCTACACTCGAACTAAATTACAAAACAGAACAGAGTCACACATTTAGAAAACACACTATGGCTGCTGAACGGGAAAGGTGAGGTGGGGTGATGCATAAAACAAGGGTTTCAAATTAGCTCAGATACCGTTCCATAAACCCAACATGTAATAGACAAGGCCTACTCCTTGCTCAGTGAACTGGACTCAACACTCCCTATTCACTGCATAAGAATATATCTGACTCTTAAGAATCTTAAAACCTATAGATTGATACCTCTTTGAAAGTGAGTCAAGTGGGTATAAAGCGACATAAACACAGCAGTGAAAAGCAGCTAAACCCGATTATAAAAATAAATTACTTTTAAAAACCCATGAAACAAAGACAGTGAAAGAGAAATTCTTACAAAATTCGTTCAGGGGCTGTGATGCAACCTTAATTGACCATATGTAGACACACAGCTGGATGAGACATAAGGGTGGACACTCTTGGGGCTGAGAGGTTTGGTGAGGTTGGGTGAGCAAACACAGACCCTTTAAAGTAATACTGCGTGGTACCCATCCCATGGGTCCCAAATCTCCAGGTTCAAGGGCATCTTCCTACATCGAAAACATGCATGAGAAACACAGAAGTTGGTACACCGTGTGACCGGGAAAGGTTTCTAAAACGCACCTCATTTCTCATCTCCTTGTGCTCGGGGTGGCCATTACAGCCGCTTTACTAGCAATCTCCCTCCTTGGAGAATCAGCAGCACCTTTAACCTCCTGTTCCGTACAGGTTGCAATTTGTCCTGAGGATGAACAGAAGGAGGGGGAACCAATGAGAGACTAGCTCTAGGTGTTGGGACAGGCACAGGTCACTCTATTTTCCCATCAGGAGGAAGAATTAACCACAGGCTCAGCCTGCCCCCCCCGGAACCAGAATAGGGCCTGAAGCAATCCTGCGCTTTTGCGGCCAGTTCCCAAAAAAGCGAGTGGAAAAACGAAGCTCCTGGGCACTGCAATCCACAAACCTGCAGAGTTATAAATGATAACTCTCATCCCCAAATATATTGAGGGAAGGCAACGAAGAGGATTTGAAAGCAAGGCAGAATTGCAGGAAACAGATTTCAGGAGGTACATTCGAATCGCCTTTAAAGCACATGAAAAGTGGCAAAACGTCGACAATGTTGCCCTTGGCCAAAAAGGGCGTATGCGTTTTTTCCTGAATATATTCAGGAAAAAACGCATACGCCCTTTTTGGCCAACCAAGCCACGTGGAAAGGCAAATCAGCGCTACAAAGATGTCTCGTTTCCCATCGGTCAAATTGGTCATGCTGAAAAAAGTGTCAAAACCAGAAATGCAGGACAGGCCATGGAGAAATGGGAGCCTTGCTACGCTGATGGGCGGGATGTAAATTGCCAACAGCCACTCTGGAGAAGTGTACGGTGTGTCCTGAAATATCTAAAAAACACAGCTTAGAGAGAATAGGGCCCTTCCATTCATGGGCGTATAAATTGGGAAAACTAAAAAGCAGCAAGACAGAGGCACCCCGAAGATTAGGGCTGCTCTGTTGACAACAACCTCCACTTTATTACACCTTAAATATCCCAGGAAAGAGAAAAATGGATAAAGAAGTTGTGGTCCGTACGTACAATGGAATATCACTCAGCCATGAAATCAATGTTATAATGCTAGTAGCAGCATGATGAATGGATTTAGGTACGACGATTCTAAGTGAAATAAGTCACACAGAAAAAGACACTTATCATAATCTAACACTTATAGAGGGAATGTTAAAATCCCTACACTTGAACTGAATTACAAAACAGAACAGAGTCACACATTTAGAAAACACACTATGGCTGCTGAACGGGAAAGGTGAGGTGGGGTGATGCATAAAACAAGGGTTTCAAATTAGCTCAGATACCGTTCCATAAACCCAACATGTAATAGACAAGACCTACTCCTTGCTCAGTGAACTGGACTCAACACCCCCTATTCACCGCACAAGAATATATCTGACTCTTAAGAATCTTAAAACCTATGGATTGATATCTCTCTGTAAGTGAGTCAAGTGGGTGTAAAGAGGCATAAACACAGCAGTGAAAAGCAGCTAAACCCCATTATAAAATAAATTACTTTTAAAAACCTATGAAACAAAGACAGTGAAAGAGAAATTCTTACAAAACTCGTTCAGGGGCTGTGATGCAACCTGAATTGACCATATGTAGACACACAGCTGGATGAGACATAAGGGTGGACACTCTTGGGGCTGAGAGGTTTGTTGAGGTTCGGTGAGCAAACACAGACCCTTTAAAGTAATACTGCGTGGTACCCATCCCATGGGTCCCAAAGCTCCAGATTCAAGGGCCTCTTCCTACATCGAAAACATGCATGAGAAACCCAGAAGTTGGTACACCGTGTGACCGGGAAAGGTTTCTAAAACGCACCTCATTTCTCATCTCCTTGTGCTCGGGGTGGCCATTACAGCCGCTTTACTAGCAATCTCCCTCCTTGGAGAATCAGCAGCACCTTTAACCTCCTGTTCCGTACACGTTGCAATTTGTCCTGAGGATGAACAGAAGGAGGGGGAACCAATGAGAGACTAGCTCTAGGTGTTGGGAAAGGCACAGGTCACTCTAGTTTCCCATCAGGAGGAAGAATTAACCACAGGCTCAGCCTGCCCCCCCCCGGAACCAGAATAGGACCTGAAGCAATCCTGCGCTTTTGCGGCCAGCTCCCAAAAAAGCGAGTGGAAAAACGGAGCTCAGGGGCACTGCAATTCACAAACCTGCAGAGTTATAAATGATAACTCTCATCCCCAAATATATTGAGGGAAGGCAACGAAGAGGATTTGAAAGCAAGGCAGAATTGCAGGAAACAGATTTCAGGAGGTACATTCGAATCGCTTTTAAAGCACATGAAAAGCGGCAAAACGTCGACAATGTTGCCCTTGGCCAAAAAGGGCGTATGCGTTTTTTCCTGAATATATTCAGGAAAAAACGCATACGCCCTTTTTAGCCAACCAAGCCACGTGGAAAGGCAAATCAGCGCTACAAAGATGTCTCGTTTCCCATCGGTCAAAATGGTCATGCTGAAAAAAGTGTCAAAACCAGAAATGCAGGACAGGCCATGGAGAAATGGGAGCCTTGCTACGCTGATGGGCGGGATGTAAATTGCCAACAGCCACTCTGGAGAAGTGTACGGTGTGTCCTGAAATATCTAAAAAACACAGCTTAGAGAGAATAGGGCCCTTCCATTCATGGGCGTATAAATTGGGAAAACTAAAAAGCAGCAAGACAGAGGCACCCCGAAGATTAGGGCTGCTCTGTTGACAACAACCTCCACTTTATTACACCTTAAATATCCCAGGAAAGAGAAAAATGGATAAAGAAGTTGTGGTCCGTACGTACAATGGAATATCACTCAGCCATGAAATCAATGTTATAATGCTAGTAGCAGCATGATGAATGGATTTAGGTACGACGATTCTAAGTGAAATAAGTCACACAGAAAAACACACTTATCATAATCTAACACTTATAGAGGGAATGTTAAAATCCTTACACTTGAACTGAATTACAAAACAGAACAGAGTCACACATTTAGAAAACACGCTATGGCTGCTGAACGGGAAAGGTGAGGTGGGGTGATGCATAAAACAAGGGTTTCAAATTAGCTCAGATACCGTTCCATAAACCCAATATGTAATAGACAAGACCTACTCCTTGCTCAGTGAACTGGACTCAACACCCCCTATTCACCGCACAAGAATATATCTGCCTCTTAAGAATCTTAAAACCTATGGATTGATATCTCTCTGAAAGTGAGTCAAGTGGGTATAAAGCGGCATAAACACAGCAGTGAAAAGCAGCTAAACCCCATTATAAAATAAATTACTTTTAAAAACCCATGAAACAAAGACAGTGAAAGAGAAATTCTTACAAAACTCGTTCAGGGGCTGTGATGCAACCTGAATTGACCATATGTAGACACACAGCTGGATGAGACATAAGGGTGGACACTCTTGGGGCTGAGAGGTTTGGTAAGGTTCGGTGAGCAAACACAGACCCTTTAAATTAATACTGCGTGGTACCCATCCCATGGGTCCCAAATCTCCAGGTTCAAGGGCCTCTTCCTACATCGAAAACATGCATGAGAAACCCAGAAGTTGGTACACCGTGGGACCGGGAAAGGTTTCTAAAACGCACCTCATTTCTCATCTCCTTGTGCTCGGGGTGGCCATTACAGCCGCTTTACTAGCAATCTCCCTCCTTGGAGAATCAGCAGCACCTTTAACCTCCTGTTCCGTACAGGTTGCAATTTGTCCTGAGGATGAACAGAAGGAGGGGGAACCAATGAGAGACTAGCTCTAGGTGTTGGGACAGGCACAGGTCACACTATTTTCCCATCAGGAGGAAGAATTAACCACAGGCTCAGCCTGCCCCCCAGGAACCAGAATAGGGCCTGAAGCAGTCCTGCGCTTTTGCGGCCAGCTCCCAAAAAAGCGAGTGGAAAAACGGAGCTCAGGGGCACTGCAATTCACAAACCTGCAGAGTTATAAATGATAACTCTCATCCCCAAATATATTGAGGGAAGGCAACGAAGAGGATTTGAAAGCAAGGCAGAATTGCAGGAAACAGATTTCAGGAGGTACATTCGAATCGCCTTTAAAGCACATGAAAAGCGGCAAAACGTCGACAATGTTGCCCTTGGCCAAAAAGGGCGTATGCGTTTTTTCCTGAATATATTCAGGAAAAAACGCATACGCCCTTTTTGGCCAACCAAGCCACCTGGAAAGGCAAATCAGCACTACAAAGAAGTCTCGTTTCCCATCGGTCAAAATGGTCATGCTGAAAAAAGTGTCAAAACCAGAAATGCAGGACAGGCCATGGAGAAATGGGAGCCTTGCTACGCTGATGGGCGGGATGTAAATTGCCAACAGCCACTCTGGAGAAGTGTACGGTGTGTCCTGAAATATCTAAAAAACACAGCTTAGAGAGAATAGGGCCCTTCCATTCATGGGCGTATAAATTGGGAAAACTAAAAAGCAGCAAGACAGAGGCACCCCGAAGATTAGGGCTGCTCTGTTGACAACAACCTCCACTTTATTACACCTTAAATATCCCAGGAAAGAGAAAAATGGATAAAGAAGTCGTGGTCCGTACGTACAATGGAATATCACTCAGCCATGAAATCAATGTTATAATGCTAGTAGCAGCATGATGAATGGATTTAGGTACGACGATTCTAAGTGAAATAAGTCACACAGAAAAAGACACTTATCATAATCTAACACTTATAGAGGGAATGTTAAAATCCTTACACTTGAACTGAATTACAAAACAGAACAGAGTCACACATTTAGAAAACACGCTATGGCTGCTGAACGGGAAAGGTGAGGTGGGGTGATGCATAAAACAAGGGTTTCAAATTAGCTCAGATACCGTTCCATAAACCCAACATGTAATAGACAAGGCCTACTCCTTGCTAAGTGAACTGGACTCAACACTCCCTATTCACTGCATAAGAATATATCTGACTCTTAAGAATCTTAAAACCTATAGATTGATACCTCTTTGAAAGTGAGTCAAGTGGGTATAAAGCGACATAAACACAGCAGTGAAAAGCAGCTAAACCCCATTATAAAAATAAATTACTTTTAAAAACCCATGAAACAAAGACAGTGAAAGAGAAATTCTTACAAAACTCGTTCAGGGGCTGTGATGCAACCTGAATTGACCATATGTAGACACACAGCTGGATGAGACATAAGGGTGGACACTCTTGGGGCTGAGAGGTTTGGTAAGGTTCGGTGAGCAAACACAGACCCTTTAAAGTAATACTGCGTGGTACCCATCCCATGGGTCCCAAATCTCCAGGTTCAAGGGCATCTTCCTACATCGAAAACATGCATGAGAAACACAGAAGTTGGTACACCATGGGACCGGGAAAGGTTTCTAAAACGCACCTCATTTCTCATCTCCTTGTGCTCGGGGTGGCCATTACAGCCGCTTTACTAGCAATCTCCCTCCTTGGAGAATCAGCAGCACCTTTAACCTCCTGTTCCGTACAGGTTGCAATTTGTCCTGAGGATGAACAGAAGGAGGGGGAACCAATGAGAGACTAGCTCTAGGTGTTGGGACAGGCACAGGTCACTCTATTTTCCCATCAGGAGGAAGAATTAACCACAGGCTCATCCTGCCCCCCCCCGGAACCAGAATAGGGCCTGAAGCAATCCTGCGCTTTTGCGGCCAGTTCCCAAAAAAGCGAGTGGAAAAACGAAGCTCCTGGGCACTGCAATCCACAAACCTGCAGAGTTATAAATGATAACTCTCATCCCCAAATATATTGAGGGAAGGCAACGAAGAGGATTTGAAAGCAAGGCAGAATTGCAGGAAACAGATTTCAGGAGGTACATTCGAATCGCCTTTAAAGCACATGAAAAGCGGCAAAACGTCGACAATGTTGCCCTTGGCCAAAAAGGGCGTATGCGTTTTTCCCTGAATATATTCAGGAAAAAACGCATACGCCCTTTTTGGCCAACCAAGCAACCTGGAAAGGCAAATCAGCGCTACAAAGAAGTCTCGTTTCCCATCGGTCAAAATGGTCATGCTGAAAAAAGTGTCAAAACCAGAAATGCAGGACAGGCCATGGAGAAATGGGAGCCTTGCTACGCTGATGGGCGGGATGTAAATTGCCAACAGCCACTCTGGAGAAGTGTACGGTGTGTCCTGAAATATCTAAAAAACACAGCTTAGAGAGAATAGGGCCCTTCCATTCATGGGCGTATAAATTGGGAAAACTAAAAAGCAGCAAGAAGAGGCACCCCGAAGATTAGGGCTGCTCTGTTGACAACAACCTCCACTTTATTACACCTTAAATATCCCAGGAAAGAGAAAAATGGATAAAGAAGTTGTGGTCCGTATGTACAATGGAATATCACTCAGCCATGAAATCAATGTTATAATGCTAGTAGCAGCATGATGAATGGATTTAGGTACGACGATTCTAAGTGAAATAAGTTACACAGAAAAAGACACTTATCATAATCTAACACTTATAGAGGGAATGTTAAAATCCCTACACTCGAACTGAATTACAAAACAGAACAGAGTCACACATTTAGAAAACACACTATGGCTGCTGAACGGGAAAGGTGAGGTGGGGTGATGCATAAAACAAGGGTTTCAAATTAGCTCAGATACCGTTCCATAAACCCAACATGTAATAGACAAGACCTACTCCTTGCTCAGTGAACTGGACTCAACACCCCCTATTCACCGCACAAGAATATATCTGACTCTTAAGAATCTTAAAACCTATGGTTTGATATCTCTCTGAAAGTGAGTCAAGTGGGTATAAAGCGACATAAACACAGCAGTGAAAAGCAGCTAAACCCCATTATAAAATAAATTACTTTTAAAAACCCATGAAACAAAGACAGTGAAAGAGAAATTCTTACAAAACTCGTTCAGGGGCTGGGATGCAACCTGAATTGACCATATGTAGACACACAGCTGGATGAGACATAAGGGTGGACACTCTTGGGGCTGAGAGGTTTGTTGAGGTTCGGTGAGCAAACACAGACCCTTTAAAGTAATACTGCGTGGTACCCATCCCATGGGTCCCAAAGCCCCAGGTTCAAGGGCCTCTTCCTACATCGAAAACATGCATGAGAAACCCAGGAGTTGGTACACCGTGGGACCGGGAAAGGTTTCTAAAACGCACCTCATTTCTCATCTCCTTGTGCTCGGGGTGGCCATTACAGCCGCTTTACTAGCAATCTCCCTCCTTGGAGAATCAGCAGCACCTTTAACCTCCTGTTCCGTACACGTTGCAATTTGTCCTGAGGATGAACAGAAGGAGGGGGAACCAATGAGAGACTAGCTCTAGGTGTTGAGAAAGGCACAGGTTACTCTAGTTTCCCATCAGGAGGAAGAATTAACCACAGGCTCAGCCTGCCCCCCCGGAACCAGAATAGGGCCTGAAGCAGTCCTGCGCTTTTGCGGCCAGCTCCCAAAAAAGCGAGTGGAAAAACGGAGCTCAGGGGCACTGCAATTCACAAACCTGCAGAGTTATAAATGATAACTCTCATCCCCAAATATATTGAGGGAAGGCAACGAAGAGGATTTGAAAGCAAGGCAGAATTGCAGGAAACAGATTTCAGGAGGTACATTCGAATCGCCTTTAAAGCACATGAAAAGCGGCAAAACGTCGACAATGTTGCCCTTGGCCAAAAAGGGCGTATGCGTTTTTTCCTGAATATATTCAGGAAAAAACGCATACGCCCTTTTTGGCCAACCAAGCCACGTGGAAAGGCAAATCAGCGCTACAAAGATGTCTCGTTTCCCATCGGTCAAAATGGTCATGCTGAAAAAAGTGTCAAAACCAGAAATGCAGGACAGGCCATGGAGAAATGGGAGCCTTGCTACGCTGATGGGCGGGATGTAAATTGCCAACAGCCACTCTGGAGAAGTGTACGGTGTGTCCTGAAATATCTAAAAAACACAGCTTAGAGAGAATAGGGCCCTTCCATTCATGGGCGTATAAATTGGGAAAACTAAAAAGCAGCAAGACAGAGGCACCCCGAAGATTAGGGCTGCTCTGTTGACAACAACCTCCACTTTATTACACCTTAAATATCCCAGGAAAGAGAAAAATGGATAAAGAAGTTGTGGTCCGTACGTACAATGGACTATCACTCAGCCATGAAATCAATGTTATAATGCTAGTAGCAGCATGATGAATGGATTTAGGTACGACGATTCTAAGTGAAATAAGTCACACAGAAAAACACACTTATCATAATCTAACACTTATAGAGGGAATGTTAAAATCCTTACACTTGAACTGAATTACAAAACAGAACAGAGTCACACATTTAGAAAACACGCTATGGCTGCTGAACGGGAAAGGTGAGGTGGGGTGATGCATAAAACAAGGGTTTCAAATTAGCTCAGATACCGTTCCATAAACCCAATATGTAATAGACAAGACCTACTCCTTGCTCAGTGAACTGGACTCAACACCCCCTATTCACCGCACAAGAATATATCTGCCTCTTAAGAATCTTAAAACCTATGGATTGATATCTCTCTGAAAGTGAGTCAAGTGGGTATAAAGCGACATAAACACAGCAGTGAAAAGCAGCTAAACCCCATTATAAAATAAATTACTTTTAAAAACCCATGAAACAAAGACAGTGAAAGAGAAATTCTTACAAAACTCGTTCAGGGGCTGTGATGCAACCTGAATTGACCATATGTAGACACACAGCTGGATGAGACATAAGGGTGGACACTCTTGGGGCTGAGAGGTTTGGTAAGGTTCGGTGAGCAAACACAGACCCTTTAAAGTAATACTGCGTGGTACCCATCCCATGGGTCCCAAATCTCCAGGTTCAAGGGCATCTTCCTACATCGAAAACATGCATGAGAAACACAGAAGTTGGTACACCGTGGGACCGGGAAAGGTTTCTAAAACGCACCTCATTTCTCATCTCCTTGTGCTCGGGGTGGCCATTACAGCCGCTTTACTAGCAATCTCCCTCCTTGGAGAATCAGCAGCACCTTTAACCTCCTGTTCCGTACAGGTTGCAATTTGTCCTGAGGATGAACAGAAGGAGGGGGAACCAATGAGAGACTAGCTCTAGGTGTTGGGACAGGCACAGGTCACTCTATTTTCCCATCAGGAGGAAGAATTAACCACAGGCTCAGCCTGCCCCCCCCGGAACCAGAATAGGGCCTGAAGCAATCCTGCGCTTTTGCGGCCAGTTCCCAAAAAAGCAAGTGGAAAAACGAAGCTCCTGGGCACTGCAATCCACAAACCTGCAGAGTTATAAATGATAACTCTCATCCCCAAATATATTGAGGGAAGGCAACGAAGAGGATTTGAAAGCAAGGCAGAATTGCAGGAAACAGATTTCAGGAGGTACATTCGAATCGCCTTTAAAGCACATGAAAAGCGGCAAAACGTCGACAATGTTGCCCTTGGCCAAAAAGGGCGTATGCGTTTTTCCCTGAATATATTCAGGAAAAAACGCATACGCCCTTTTTGGCCAACCAAGCAACCTGGAAAGGCAAATCAGCGCTACAAAGAAGTCTCGTTTCCCATCGGTCAAAATGGTCATGCTGAAAAAAGTGTCAAAACCAGAAATGCAGGACAGGCCATGGAGAAATGGGAGCCTTGCTACGCTGATGGGCGGGATGTAAATTGCCAACAGCCACTCTGGAGAAGTGTACGGTGTGTCCTGAAATATCTAAAAAACACAGCTTAGAGAGAATAGGGCCCTTCCATTCATGGGCGTATAAATTGGGAAAACTAAAAAGCAGCAAGAAGAGGCACCCCGAAGATTAGGGCTGCTCTGTTGACAACAACCTCCACTTTATTACACCTTAAATATCCCAGGAAAGAGAAAAATGGATAAAGAAGTTGTGGTCCGTATGTACAATGGAATATCACTCAGCCATGAAATCAATGTTATAATGCTAGTAGCAGCATGATGAATGGATTTAGGTACGACGATTCTAAGTGAAATAAGTTACACAGAAAAAGACACTTATCATAATCTAACACTTATAGAGGGAATGTTAAAATCCCTACACTCGAACTGAATTACAAAACAGAACAGAGTCACACATTTAGAAAACACACTATGGCTGCTGAACGGGAAAGGTGAGGTGGGGTGATGCATAAAACAAGGGTTTCAAATTAGCTCAGATACCGTTCCATAAACCCAACATGTAATAGACAAGACCTACTCCTTGCTCAGTGAACTGGACTCAACACCCCCTATTCACCGCACAAGAATATATCTGACTCTTAAGAATCTTAAAACCTATGGTTTGATATCTCTCTGAAAGTGAGTCAAGTGGGTATAAAGCGACATAAACACAGCAGTGAAAAGCAGCTAAACCCCATTATAAAATAAATTACTTTTAAAAACCCATGAAACAAAGACAGTGAAAGAGAAATTCTTACAAAACTCGTTCAGGGGCTGGGATGCAACCTGAATTGACCATATGTAGACACACAGCTGGATGAGACATAAGGGTGGACACTCTTGGGGCTGAGAGGTTTGTTGAGGTTCGGTGAGCAAACACAGACCCTTTAAAGTAATACTGCGTGGTACCCATCCCATGGGTCCCAAAGCCCCAGGTTCAAGGGCCTCTTCCTACATCGAAAACATGCATGAGAAACCCAGGAGTTGGTACACCGTGGGACCGGGAAAGGTTTCTAAAACGCACCTCATTTCTCATCTCCTTGTGCTCGGGGTGGCCATTACAGCCGCTTTACTAGCAATCTCCCTCCTTGGAGAATCAGCAGCACCTTTAACCTCCTGTTCCGTACACGTTGCAATTTGTCCTGAGGATGAACAGAAGGAGGGGGAACCAATGAGAGACTAGCTCTAGGTGTTGAGAAAGGCACAGGTTACTCTAGTTTCCCATCAGGAGGAAGAATTAACCACAGGCTCAGCCTGCCCCCCCGGAACCAGAATAGGGCCTGAAGCAGTCCTGCGCTTTTGCGGCCAGCTCCCAAAAAAGCGAGTGGAAAAACGGAGCTCAGGGGCACTGCAATTCACAAACCTGCAGAGTTATAAATGATAACTCTCATCCCCAAATATATTGAGGGAAGGCAACGAAGAGGATTTGAAAGCAAGGCAGAATTGCAGGAAACAGATTTCAGGAGGTACATTCGAATCGCCTTTAAAGCACATGAAAAGCGGCAAAACGTCGACAATGTTGCCCTTGGCCAAAAAGGGCGTATGCGTTTTTTCCTGAATATATTCAGGAAAAAACGCATACGCCCTTTTTGGCCAACCAAGCCACGTGGAAAGGCAAATCAGCGCTACAAAGATGTCTCGTTTCCCATCGGTCAAAATGGTCATGCTGAAAAAAGTGTCAAAACCAGAAATGCAGGACAGGCCATGGAGAAATGGGAGCCTTGCTACGCTGATGGGCGGGATGTAAATTGCCAACAGCCACTCTGGAGAAGTGTACGGTGTGTCCTGAAATATCTAAAAAACACAGCTTAGAGAGAATAGGGCCCTTCCATTCATGGGCGTATAAATTGGGAAAACTAAAAAGCAGCAAGACAGAGGCACCCCGAAGATTAGGGCTGCTCTGTTGACAACAACCTCCACTTTATTACACCTTAAATATCCCAGGAAAGAGAAAAATGGATAAAGAAGTTGTGGTCCGTACGTACAATGGAATATCACTCAGCCATGAAATCAATGTTATAATGCTAGTAGCAGCATGATGAATGGATTTAGGTACGACGATTCTAAGTGAAATAAGTCACACAGAAAAACACACTTATCATAATCTAACACTTATAGAGGGAATGTTAAAATCCTTACACTTGAACTGAATTACAAAACAGAACAGAGTCACACATTTAGAAAACACGCTATGGCTGCTGAACGGGAAAGGTGAGGTGGGGTGATGCATAAAACAAGGGTTTCAAATTAGCTCAGATACCGTTCCATAAACCCAATATGTAATAGACAAGACCTACTCCTTGCTCAGTGAACTGGACTCAACACCCCCTATTCACCGCACAAGAATATATCTGCCTCTTAAGAATCTTAAAACCTATGGATTGATATCTCTCTGAAAGTGAGTCAAGTGGGTATAAAGCGACATAAACACAGCAGTGAAAAGCAGCTAAACCCCATTATAAAATAAATTACTTTTAAAAACCCATGAAACAAAGACAGTGAAAGAGAAATTCTTACAAAACTCGTTCAGGGGCTGTGATGCAACCTGAATTGACCATATGTAGACACACAGCTGGATGAGACATAAGGGTGGACACTCTTGGGGCTGAGAGGTTTGGTAAGGTTCGGTGAGCAAACACAGACCCTTTAAAGTAATACTGCGTGGTACCCATCCCATGGGTCCCAAATCTCCAGGTTCAAGGGCCTCTTCCTACATCGAAAACATGCATGAGAAACCCAGAAGTTGGTACACCGTGGGACCGGGAAAGGTTTCTAAAACGCACCTCATTTCTCATCTCCTTGTGCTCGGGGTGGCCATTACAGCCGCTTTACTAGCAATCTCCCTCCTTGGAGAATCAGCAGCACCTTTAACCTCCTGTTCCGTACAGGTTGCAATTTGTCCTGAGGATGAACAGAAGGAGGGGGAACCAATGAGAGACTAGCTCTAGGTGTTGGGACAGGCACAGGTCACACTATTTTCCCATCAGGAGGAAGAATTAACCACAGGCTCAGCCTGCCCCCCAGGAACCAGAATAGGGCCTGAAGCAGTCCTGCGCTTTTGCGGCCAGCTCCCAAAAAAGCGAGTGGAAAAACGGAGCTCAGGGGCACTGCAATTCACAAACCTGCAGAGTTATAAATGATAACTCTCATCCCCAAATATATTGAGGGAAGGCAACGAAGAGGATTTGAAAGCAAGGCAGAATTGCAGGAAACAGATTTCAGGAGGTACATTCGAATCGCCTTTAAAGCACATGAAAAGCGGCAAAACGTCGACAATGTTGCCCTTGGCCAAAAAGGGCGTATGCGTTTTTTCCTGAATATATTCAGGAAAAAACGCATACGCCCTTTTTGGCCAACCAAGCCACCTGGAAAGGCAAATCAGCGCTACAAAGAAGTCTCGTTTCCCATCGGTCAAAATGGTCATGCTGAAAAAAGTGTCAAAACCAGAAATGCAGGACAGGCCATGGAGAAATGGGAGCCTTGCTACGCTGATGGGCGGGATGTAAATTGCCAACAGCCACTCTGGAGAAGTGTACGGTGTGTCCTGAAATATCTAAAAAACACAGCTTAGAGAGAATAGGGCCCTTCCATTCATGGGCGTATAAATTGGGAAAACTAAAAAGCAGCAAGACAGAGGCACCCCGAAGATTAGGGCTGCTCTGTTGACAACAACCTCCACTTTATTACACCTTAAATATCCCAGGAAAGAGAAAAATGGATAAAGAAGTCGTGGTCCGTACGTACAATGGAATATCACTCAGCCATGAAATCAATGTTATAATGCTAGTAGCAGCATGATGAATGGATTTAGGTACGACGATTCTAAGTGAAATAAGTCACACAGAAAAAGACACTTATCATAATCTAACACTTATAGAGGGAATGTTAAAATCCTTACACTTGAACTGAATTACAAAACAGAACAGAGTCACACATTTAGAAAACACGCTATGGCTGCTGAACGGGAAAGGTGAGGTGGGGTGATGCATAAAACAAGGGTTTCAAATTAGCTCAGATACCGTTCCATAAACCCAACATGTAATAGACAAGGCCTACTCCTTGCTCAGTGAACTGGACTCAACACTCCCTATTCACTGCATAAGAATATATCTGACTCTTAAGAATCTTAAAACCTATAGATTGATACCTCTTTGAAAGTGAGTCAAGTGGGTATAAAGCGACATAAACACAGCAGTGAAAAGCAGCTAAACCCGATTATAAAAATAAATTACTTTTAAAAACCCATGAAACAAAGACAGTGAAAGAGAAATTCTTACAAAATTCGTTCAGGGGCTGTGATGCAACCTTAATTGACCATATGTAGACACACAGCTGGATGAGACATAAGGGTGGACACTCTTGGGGTTGAGAGGTTTGGTGAGGTTGGGTGAGCAAACACAGACCCTTTAAAGTAATACTGCGTGGTACCCATCCCATGCGTCCCAAATCTCCAGGTTCAAGGGCATCTTCCTACATCGAAAACATGCATGAGAAACACAGAAGTTGGTACACCGTGTGACCGGGAAAGGTTTCTAAAACGCACCTCATTTCTCATCTCCTTGTGCTCGGGGTGGCCATTACAGCCGCTTTACTAGCAATCTCCCTCCTTGGAGAATCAGCAGCACCTTTAACCTCCTGTTCCGTACAGGTTGCAATTTGTCCTGAGGATGAACAGAAGGAGGGGGAACCAATGAGAGACTAGCTCTAGGTGTTGGGACAGGCACAGGTCACTCTATTTTCCCATCAGGAGGAAGAATTAACCACAGGCTCAGCCTGCCCCCCCCGGAACCAGAATAGGACCTGAAGCAATCCTGCGCTTTTGCGGCCAGCTCCCAAAAAAGCGAGTGGAAAAACGGAGCTCAGGGGCACTGCAATTCACAAACCTGCAGAGTTATAAATGATAACTCTCATCCCCAAATATATTGAGGGAAGGCAACGAAGAGGATTTGAAAGCAAGGCAGAATTGCAGGAAACAGATTTCAGGAGGTACATTCGAATCGCCTTTAAAGCACATGAAAAGCGGCAAAACGTCGACAATGTTGCCCTTGGCCAAAAAGGGCGTATGCGTTTTTTCCTGAATATATTCAGGAAAAAACGCATACGCCCTTTTTGGCCAACCAAGCCACCTGGAAAGGCAAATCAGCGCTACAAAGAAGTCTCGTTTCCCATCGGTCAAAATGGTCATGCTGAAAAAAGTGTCAAAACCAGAAATGCAGGACAGGCCATGGAGAAATGGGAGCCTTGCTACGCTGATGGGCGGGATGTAAATTGCCAACAGCCACTCTGGAGAAGTGTACGGTGTGTCCTGAAATATCTAAAAAACACAGCTTAGAGAGAATAGGGCCCTTCCATTCATGGGCGTATAAATTGGGAAAACTAAAAAGCAGCAAGACAGAGGCACCCCGAAGATTAGGGCTGCTCTGTTGACAACAACCTCCACTTTATTACACCTTAAATATCCCAGGAAAGAGAAAAATGGATAAAGAAGTTGTGGTCCGTATGTACAATGGAATATCACTCAGCCATGAAATCAATGTTATAATGCTAGTAGCAGCATGATGAATGGATTTAGGTACGACGATTCTAAGTGAAATAAGTTACACAGAAAAAGACACTTATCATAATCTAACACTTATAGAGGGAATGTTAAAATCCCTACACTCGAACTGAATTACAAAACAGAACAGAGTCACACATTTAGAAAACACACTATGGCTGCTGAACGGGAAAGGTGAGGTGGGGTGATGCATAAAACAAGGGTTTCAAATTAGCTCAGATACCGTTCCATAAACCCAACATGTAATAGACAAGACCTACTCCTTGCTCAGTGAACTGGACTCAACACCCCCTATTCACCGCACAAGAATATATCTGACTCTTAAGAATCTTAAAACCTATGGTTTGATATCTCTCTGAAAGTGAGTCAAGTGGGTATAAAGCGACATAAACACAGCAGTGAAAAGCAGCTAAACCCCATTATAAAATAAATTACTTTTAAAAACCCATGAAACAAAGACAGTGAAAGAGAAATTCTTACAAAACTCGTTCAGGGGCTGGGATGCAACCTGAATTGACCATATGTAGACACACAGCTGGATGAGACATAAGGGTGGACACTCTTGGGGCTGAGAGGTTTGTTGAGGTTCGGTGAGCAAACACAGACCCTTTAAAGTAATACTGCGTGGTACCCATCCCATGGGTCCCAAAGCCCCAGGTTCAAGGGCCTCTTCCTACATCGAAAACATGCATGAGAAACCCAGGAGTTGGTACACCGTGGGACCGGGAAAGGTTTCTAAAACGCACCTCATTTCTCATCTCCTTGTGCTCGGGGTGGCCATTACAGCCGCTTTACTAGCAATCTCCCTCCTTGGAGAATCAGCAGCACCTTTAACCTCCTGTTCCGTACACGTTGCAATTTGTCCTGAGGATGAACAGAAGGAGGGGGAACCAATGAGAGACTAGCTCTAGGTGTTGAGAAAGGCACAGGTTACTCTAGTTTCCCATCAGGAGGAAGAATTAACCACAGGCTCAGCCTGCCCCCCCGGAACCAGAATAGGGCCTGAAGCAGTCCTGCGCTTTTGCGGCCAGCTCCCAAAAAAGCGAGTGGAAAAACGGAGCTCAGGGGCACTGCAATTCACAAACCTGCAGAGTTATAAATGATAACTCTCATCCCCAAATATATTGAGGGAAGGCAACGAAGAGGATTTGAAAGCAAGGCAGAATTGCAGGAAACAGATTTCAGGAGGTAGATTCGAATCGCCTTTAAAGCACATGAAAAGCGGCAAAACGTCGACAATGTTGCCCTTGGCCAAAAAGGGCGTATGCGTTTTTTCCTGAATATATTCAGGAAAAAACGCATACGCCCTTTTTGGCCAACCAAGCAACCTGGAAAGGCAAATCAGCGCTACAAAGATGTCTCGTTTCCCATCGGTCAAAATGGTCATGCTGAAAAAAGTGTCAAAACCAGAAATGCAGGACAGGCCATGGAGAAATGGGAGCCTTGCTACGCTGATGGGCGGGATGTAAATTGCCAACAGCCACTCTGGAGAAGTGTACGGTGTGTCCTGAAATATCTAAAAAACACAGCTTAGAGAGAATAGGGCCCTTCCATTCATGGGCGTATAAATTGGGAAAACTAAAAAGCAGCAAGACAGAGGCACCCCGAAGATTAGGGCTGCTCTGTTGACAACAACCTCCACTTTATTACACCTTAAATATCCCAGGAAAGAGAAAAATGGATAAAGAAGTTGTGGTCCGTACGTACAATGGACTATCACTCAGCCATGAAATCAATGTTATAATGCTAGTAGCAGCATGATGAATGGATTTAGGTACGACGATTCTAAGTGAAATAAGTCACACAGAAAAACACACTTATCATAATCTAACACTTATAGAGGGAATGTTAAAATCCTTACACTTGAACTGAATTACAAAACAGAACAGAGTCACACATTTAGAAAACACGCTATGGCTGCTGAACGGGAAAGGTGAGGTGGGGTGATGCATAAAACAAGGGTTTCAAATTAGCTCAGATACCGTTCCATAAACCCAATATGTAATAGACAAGACCTACTCCTTGCTCAGTGAACTGGACTCAACACCCCCTATTCACCGCACAAGAATATATCTGCCTCTTAAGAATCTTAAAACCTATGGATTGATATCTCTCTGAAAGTGAGTCAAGTGGGTATAAAGCGACATAAACACAGCAGTGAAAAGCAGCTAAACCCCATTATAAAATAAATTACTTTTAAAAACCCATGAAACAAAGACAGTGAAAGAGAAATTCTTACAAAACTCGTTCAGGGGCTGTGATGCAACCTGAATTGACCATATGTAGACACACAGCTGGATGAGACATAAGGGTGGACACTCTTGGGGCTGAGAGGTTTGGTAAGGTTCGGTGAGCAAACACAGACCCTTTAAAGTAATACTGCGTGGTACCCATCCCATGGGTCCCAAATCTCCAGGTTCAAGGGCATCTTCCTACATCGAAAACATGCATGAGAAACACAGAAGTTGGTACACCGTGGGACCGGGAAAGGTTTCTAAAACGCACCTCATTTCTCATCTCCTTGTGCTCGGGGTGGCCATTACAGCCGCTTTACTAGCAATCTCCCTCCTTGGAGAATCAGCAGCACCTTTAACCTCCTGTTCCGTACAGGTTGCAATTTGTCCTGAGGATGAACAGAAGGAGGGGGAACCAATGAGAGACTAGCTCTAGGTGTTGGGACAGGCACAGGTCACTCTATTTTCCCATCAGGAGGAAGAATTAACCACAGGCTCAGCCTGCCCCCCCCCCGGAACCAGAATAGGGCCTGAAGCAATCCTGCGCTTTTGCGGCCAGTTCCCAAAAAAGCGAGTGGAAAAACGAAGCTCCTGGGCACTGCAATCCACAAACCTGCAGAGTTATAAATGATAACTCTCATCCCCAAATATATTGAGGGAAGGCAACGAAGAGGATTTGAAAGCAAGGCAGAATTGCAGGAAACAGATTTCAGGAGGTACATTCGAATCGCCTTTAAAGCACATGAAAAGCGGCAAAACGTCGACAATGTTGCCCTTGGCCAAAAAGGGCGTATGCGTTTTTCCCTGAATATATTCAGGAAAAAACGCATACGCCCTTTTTGGCCAACCAAGCAACCTGGAAAGGCAAATCAGCGCTACAAAGATGTCTCGTTTCCCATCGGTCAAAATGGTCATGCTGAAAAAAGTGTCAAAACCAGAAATGCAGGACAGGCCATGGAGAAATGGGAGCCTTGCTACGCTGATGGGCGGGATGTAAATTGCCAACAGCCACTCTGGAGAAGTGTACGGTGTGTCCTGAAATATCTAAAAAACACAGCTTAGAGAGAATAGGGCCCTTCCATTCATGGGCGTATAAATTGGGAAAACTAAAAAGCAGCAAGAAGAGGCACCCCGAAGATTAGGGCTGCTCTGTTGACAACAACCTCCACTTTATTACACCTTAAATATCCCAGGAAAGAGAAAAATGGATAAAGAAGTTGTGGTCCGTATGTACAATGGAATATCACTCAGCCATGAAATCAATGTTATAATGCTAGTAGCAGCATGATGAATGGATTTAGGTACGACGATTCTAAGTGAAATAAGTTACACAGAAAAAGACACTTATCATAATCTAACACTTATAGAGGGAATGTTAAAATCCCTACACTCGAACTGAATTACAAAACAGAACAGAGTCACACATTTAGAAAACACACTATGGCTGCTGAACGGGAAAGGTGAGGTGGGGTGATGCATAAAACAAGGGTTTCAAATTAGCTCAGATACCGTTCCATAAACCCAACATGTAATAGACAAGACCTACTCCTTGCTCAGTGAACTGGACTCAACACCCCCTATTCACCGCACAAGAATATATCTGACTCTTAAGAATCTTAAAACCTATGGTTTGATATCTCTCTGAAAGTGAGTCAAGTGGGTATAAAGCGACATAAACACAGCAGTGAAAAGCAGCTAAACCCCATTATAAAATAAATTACTTTTAAAAACCCATGAAACAAAGACAGTGAAAGAGAAATTCTTACAAAACTCGTTCAGGGGCTGGGATGCAACCTGAATTGACCATATGTAGACACACAGCTGGATGAGACATAAGGGTGGACACTCTTGGGGCTGAGAGGTTTGTTGAGGTTCGGTGAGCAAACACAGACCCTTTAAAGTAATACTGCGTGGTACCCATCCCATGGGTCCCAAAGCCCCAGGTTCAAGGGCCTCTTCCTACATCGAAAACATGCATGAGAAACCCAGGAGTTGGTACACCGTGGGACCGGGAAAGGTTTCTAAAACGCACCTCATTTCTCATCTCCTTGTGCTCGGGGTGGCCATTACAGCCGCTTTACTAGCAATCTCCCTCCTTGGAGAATCAGCAGCACCTTTAACCTCCTGTTCCGTACACGTTGCAATTTGTCCTGAGGATGAACAGAAGGAGGGGGAACCAATGAGAGACTAGCTCTAGGTGTTGAGAAAGGCACAGGTTACTCTAGTTTCCCATCAGGAGGAAGAATTAACCACAGGCTCAGCCTGCCCCCCCGGAACCAGAATAGGGCCTGAAGCAGTCCTGCGCTTTTGCGGCCAGCTCCCAAAAAAGCGAGTGGAAAAACGGAGCTCAGGGGCACTGCAATTCACAAACCTGCAGAGTTATAAATGATAACTCTCATCCCCAAATATATTGAGGGAAGGCAACGAAGAGGATTTGAAAGCAAGGCAGAATTGCAGGAAACAGATTTCAGGAGGTACATTCGAATCGCCTTTAAAGCACATGAAAAGCGGCAAAACGTCGACAATGTTGCCCTTGGCCAAAAAGGGCGTATGCGTTTTTTCCTGAATATATTCAGGAAAAAACGCATACGCCCTTTTTGGCCAACCAAGCCACGTGGAAAGGCAAATCAGCGCTACAAAGATGTCTCGTTTCCCATCGGTCAAAATGGTCATGCTGAAAAAAGTGTCAAAACCAGAAATGCAGGACAGGCCATGGAGAAATGGGAGCCTTGCTACGCTGATGGGCGGGATGTAAATTGCCAACAGCCACTCTGGAGAAGTGTACGGTGTGTCCTGAAATATCTAAAAAACACAGCTTAGAGAGAATAGGGCCCTTCCATTCATGGGCGTATAAATTGGGAAAACTAAAAAGCAGCAAGACAGAGGCACCCCGAAGATTAGGGCTGCTCTGTTGACAACAACCTCCACTTTATTACACCTTAAATATCCCAGGAAAGAGAAAAATGGATAAAGAAGTTGTGGTCCGTACGTACAATGGACTATCACTCAGCCATGAAATCAATGTTATAATGCTAGTAGCAGCATGATGAATGGATTTAGGTACGACGATTCTAAGTGAAATAAGTCACACAGAAAAACACACTTATCATAATCTAACACTTATAGAGGGAATGTTAAAATCCTTACACTTGAACTGAATTACAAAACAGAACAGAGTCACACATTTAGAAAACACGCTATGGCTGCTGAACGGGAAAGGTGAGGTGGGGTGATGCATAAAACAAGGGTTTCAAATTAGCTCAGATACCGTTCCATAAACCCAATATGTAATAGACAAGACCTACTCCTTGCTCAGTGAACTGGACTCAACACCCCCTATTCACCGCACAAGAATATATCTGCCTCTTAAGAATCTTAAAACCTATGGATTGATATCTCTCTGAAAGTGAGTCAAGTGGGTATAAAGCGACATAAACACAGCAGTGAAAAGCAGATAAACCCCATTATAAAATAAATTACTTTTAAAAACCCATGAAACAAAGACAGTGAAAGAGAAATTCTTACAAAACTCGTTCAGGGGCTGTGATGCAACCTGAATTGACCATATGTAGACACACAGCTGGATGAGACATAAGGGTGGACACTCTTGGGGCTGAGAGGTTTGGTAAGGTTCGGTGAGCAAACACAGACCCTTTAAAGTAATACTGCGTGGTACCCATCCCATGGGTCCCAAATCTCCAGGTTCAAGGGCATCTTCCTACATCGAAAACATGCATGAGAAACACAGAAGTTGGTACACCGTGGGACCGGGAAAGGTTTCTAAAACGCACCTCATTTCTCATCTCCTTGTGCTCGGGGTGGCCATTACAGCCGCTTTACTAGCAATCTCCCTCCTTGGAGAATCAGCAGCACCTTTAACCTCCTGTTCCGTACAGGTTGCAATTTGTCCTGAGGATGAACAGAAGGAGGGGGAACCAATGAGAGACTAGCTCTAGGTGTTGGGACAGGCACAGGTCACTCTATTTTCCCATCAGGAGGAAGAATTAACCACAGGCTCAGCCTGCCCCCCCCGGAACCAGAATAGGGCCTGAAGCAATCCTGCGCTTTTGCGGCCAGTTCCCAAAAAAGCAAGTGGAAAAACGAAGCTCCTGGGCACTGCAATCCACAAACCTGCAGAGTTATAAATGATAACTCTCATCCCCAAATATATTGAGGGAAGGCAACGAAGAGGATTTGAAAGCAAGGCAGAATTGCAGGAAACAGATTTCAGGAGGTACATTCGAATCGCCTTTAAAGCACATGAAAAGCGGCAAAACGTCGACAATGTTGCCCTTGGCCAAAAAGGGCGTATGCGTTTTTCCCTGAATATATTCAGGAAAAAACGCATACGCCCTTTTTGGCCAACCAAGCAACCTGGAAAGGCAAATCAGCGCTACAAAGAAGTCTCGTTTCCCATCGGTCAAAATGGTCATGCTGAAAAAAGTGTCAAAACCAGAAATGCAGGACAGGCCATGGAGAAATGGGAGCCTTGCTACGCTGATGGGCGGGATGTAAATTGCCAACAGCCACTCTGGAGAAGTGTACGGTGTGTCCTGAAATATCTAAAAAACACAGCTTAGAGAGAATAGGGCCCTTCCATTCATGGGCGTATAAATTGGGAAAACTAAAAAGCAGCAAGAAGAGGCACCCCGAAGATTAGGGCTGCTCTGTTGACAACAACCTCCACTTTATTACACCTTAAATATCCCAGGAAAGAGAAAAATGGATAAAGAAGTTGTGGTCCGTATGTACAATGGAATATCACTCAGCCATGAAATCAATGTTATAATGCTAGTAGCAGCATGATGAATGGATTTAGGTACGACGATTCTAAGTGAAATAAGTTACACAGAAAAAGACACTTATCATAATCTAACACTTATAGAGGGAATGTTAAAATCCCTACACTCGAACTGAATTACAAAACAGAACAGAGTCACACATTTAGAAAACACACTATGGCTGCTGAACGGGAAAGGTGAGGTGGGGTGATGCATAAAACAAGGGTTTCAAATTAGCTCAGATACCGTTCCATAAACCCAACATGTAATAGACAAGACCTACTCCTTGCTCAGTGAACTGGACTCAACACCCCCTATTCACCGCACAAGAATATATCTGACTCTTAAGAATCTTAAAACCTATGGTTTGATATCTCTCTGAAAGTGAGTCAAGTGGGTATAAAGCGACATAAACACAGCAGTGAAAAGCAGCTAAACCCCATTATAAAATAAATTACTTTTAAAAACCCATGAAACAAAGACAGTGAAAGAGAAATTCTTACAAAACTCGTTCAGGGGCTGGGATGCAACCTGAATTGACCATATGTAGACACACAGCTGGATGAGACATAAGGGTGGACACTCTTGGGGCTGAGAGGTTTGTTGAGGTTCGGTGAGCAAACACAGACCCTTTAAAGTAATACTGCGTGGTACCCATCCCATGGGTCCCAAAGCCCCAGGTTCAAGGGCCTCTTCCTACATCGAAAACATGCATGAGAAACCCAGGAGTTGGTACACCGTGGGACCGGGAAAGGTTTCTAAAACGCACCTCATTTCTCATCTCCTTGTGCTCGGGGTGGCCATTACAGCCGCTTTACTAGCAATCTCCCTCCTTGGAGAATCAGCAGCACCTTTAACCTCCTGTTCCGTACACGTTGCAATTTGTCCTGAGGATGAACAGAAGGAGGGGGAACCAATGAGAGACTAGCTCTAGGTGTTGAGAAAGGCACAGGTTACTCTAGTTTCCCATCAGGAGGAAGAATTAACCACAGGCTCAGCCTGTCCCCCCGGAACCAGAATAGGGCCTGAAGCAGTCCTGCGCTTTTGCGGCCAGCTCCCAAAAAAGCGAGTGGAAAAACGGAGCTCAGGGGCACTGCAATTCACAAACCTGCAGAGTTATAAATGATAACTCTCATCCCCAAATATATTGAGGGAAGGCAACGAAGAGGATTTGAAAGCAAGGCAGAATTGCAGGAAACAGATTTCAGGAGGTACATTCGAATCGCCTTTAAAGCACATGAAAAGCGGCAAAACGTCGACAATGTTGCCCTTGGCCAAAAAGGGCGTATGCGTTTTTTCCTGAATATATTCAGGAAAAAACGCATACGCCCTTTTTGGCCAACCAAGCCACGTGGAAAGGCAAATCAGCGCTACAAAGATGTCTCGTTTCCCATCGGTCAAAATGGTCATGCTGAAAAAAGTGTCAAAACCAGAAATGCAGGACAGGCCATGGAGAAATGGGAGCCTTGCTACGCTGATGGGCGGGATGTAAATTGCCAACAGCCACTCTGGAGAAGTGTACGGTGTGTCCTGAAATATCTAAAAAACACAGCTTAGAGAGAATAGGGCCCTTCCATTCATGGGCGTATAAATTGGGAAAACTAAAAAGCAGCAAGACAGAGGCACCCCGAAGATTAGGGCTGCTCTGTTGACAACAACCTCCACTTTATTACACCTTAAATATCCCAGGAAAGAGAAAAATGGATAAAGAAGTTGTGGTCCGTACGTACAATGGACTATCACTCAGCCATGAAATCAATGTTATAATGCTAGTAGCAGCATGATGAATGGATTTAGGTACGACGATTCTAAGTGAAATAAGTCACACAGAAAAACACACTTATCATAATCTAACACTTATAGAGGGAATGTTAAAATCCTTACACTTGAACTGAATTACAAAAAAGAACAGAGTCACACATTTAGAAAACACGCTATGGCTGCTGAACGGGAAAGGTGAGGTGGGGTGATGCATAAAACAAGGGTTTCAAATTAGCTCAGATACCGTTCCATAAACCCAATATGTAATAGACAAGACCTACTCCTTGCTCAGTGAACTGGACTCAACACCCCCTATTCACCGCACAAGAATATATCTGCCTCTTAAGAATCTTAAAACCTATGGATTGATATCTCTCTGAAAGTGAGTCAAGTGGGTATAAAGCGACATAAACACAGCAGTGAAAAGCAGCTAAACCCCATTATAAAATAAATTACTTTTAAAAACCCATGAAACAAAGACAGTGAAAGAGAAATTCTTACAAAACTCGTTCAGGGGCTGTGATGCAACCTGAATTGACCATATGTAGACACACAGCTGGATGAGACATAAGGGTGGACACTCGTGGGGCTGAGAGGTTTGGTAAGGTTCGGTGAGCAAACACAGACCCTTTAAAGTAATACTGCGTGGTACCCATCCCATGGGTCCCAAATCTCCAGGTTCAAGGGCCTCTTCCTACATCGAAAACATGTATGAGAAACCCAGAAGTTGGTACACCGTGGGACCGGGAAAGGTTTCTAAAACGCACCTCATTTCTCATCTCCTTGTGCTCGGGGTGGCCATTACAGCCGCTTTACTAGCAATCTCCCTCCTTGGAGAATCAGCAGCACCTTTAACCTCCTGTTCCGTACAGGTTGCAATTTGTCCTGAGGATGAACAGAAGGAGGGGGAACCAATGAGAGACTAGCTCTAGGTGTTGGGACAGGCACAGGTCACACTATTTTCCCATCAGGAGGAAGAATTAACCACAGGCTCAGCCTGCCCCCCAGGAACCAGAATAGGGCCTGAAGCAGTCCTGCGCTTTTGCGGCCAGCTCCCAAAAAAGCGAGTGGAAAAACGGAGCTCAGGGGCACTGCAATTCACAAACCTGCAGAGTTATAAATGATAACTCTCATCCCCAAATATATTGAGGGAAGGCAACGAAGAGGATTTGAAAGCAAGGCAGAATTGCAGGAAACAGATTTCAGGAGGTACATTCGAATCGCCTTTAAAGCACATGAAAAGCGGCAAAACGTCGACAATGTTGCCCTTGGCCAAAAAGGGCGTATGCGTTTTTTCCTGAATATATTCAGGAAAAAACGCATACGCCCTTTTTGGCCAACCAAGCCACCTGGAAAGGCAAATCAGCGCTACAAAGAAGTCTCGTTTCCCATCGGTCAAAATGGTCATGCTGAAAAAAGTGTCAAAACCAGAAATGCAGGACAGGCCATGGAGAAATGGGAGCCTTGCTACGCTGATGGGCGGGATGTAAATTGCCAACAGCCACTCTGGAGAAGTGTACGGTGTGTCCTGAAATATCTAAAAAACACAGCTTAGAGAGAATAGGGCCCTTCCATTCATGGGCGTATAAATTGGGAAAACTAAAAAGCAGCAAGACAGAGGCACCCCGAAGATTAGGGCTGCTCTGTTGACAACAACCTCCACTTTATTACACCTTAAATATCCCAGGAAAGAGAAAAATGGATAAAGAAGTCGTGGTCCGTACGTACAATGGAATATCACTCAGCCATGAAATCAATGTTATAATGCTAGTAGCAGCATGATGAATGGATTTAGGTACGACGATTCTAAGTGAAATAAGTCACACAGAAAAAGACACTTATCATAATCTAACACTTATAGAGGGAATGTTAAAATCCTTACACTTGAACTGAATTACAAAACAGAACAGAGTCACACATTTAGAAAACACGCTATGGCTGCTGAACGGGAAAGGTGAGGTGGGGTGATGCATAAAACAAGGGTTTCAAATTAGCTCAGATACCGTTCCATAAACCCAACATGTAATAGACAAGGCCTACTCCTTGCTCAGTGAACTGGACTCAACACTCCCTATTCACTGCATAAGAATATATCTGACTCTTAAGAATCTTAAAACCTATAGATTGATACCTCTTTGAAAGTGAGTCAAGTGGGTATAAAGCGACATAAACACAGCAGTGAAAAGCAGCTAAACCCGATTATAAAAATAAATTACTTTTAAAAACCCATGAAACAAAGACAGTGAAAGAGAAATTCTTACAAAATTCGTTCAGGGGCTGTGATGCAACCTTAATTGACCATATGTAGACACACAGCTGGATGAGACATAAGGGTGGACACTCTTGGGGTTGAGAGGTTTGGTGAGGTTGGGTGAGCAAACACAGACCCTTTAAAGTAATACTGCGTGGTACCCATCCCATGGGTCCCAAATCTCCAGGTTCAAGGGCATCTTCCTACATCGAAAACATGCATGAGAAACACAGAAGTTGGTACACCGTGGGACCGGGAAAGGTTTCTAAAACGCACCTCATTTCTCATCTCCTTGTGCTCGGGGTGGCCATTACAGCCGCTTTACTAGCAATCTCCCTCCTTGGAGAATCAGCAGCACCTTTAACCTCCTGTTCCGTACAGGTTGCAATTTGTCCTGAGGATGAACAGAAGGAGGGGGAACCAATGAGAGACTAGCTCTAGGTGTTGGGACAGGCACAGGTCACTCTATTTTCCCATCAGGAGGAAGAATTAACCACAGGCTCAGCCTGCCCCCCCCCCCGGAACCAGAATAGGGCCTGAAGCAATCCTGCGCTTTTGCGGCCAGTTCCCAAAAAAGCGAGTGGAAAAACGAAGCTCCTGGGCACTGCAATCCACAAACCTGCAGAGTTATAAATGATAACTCTCATCCCCAAATATATTGAGGGAAGGCAACGAAGAGGATTTGAAAGCAAGGCAGAATTGCAGGAAACAGATTTCAGGAGGTACATTCGAATCGCCTTTAAAGCACATGAAAAGCGGCAAAACGTCGACAATGTTGCCCTTGGCCAAAAAG
Source organism: Balaenoptera borealis (assembly GCF_965194805.1). NCBI lineage: Eukaryota > Metazoa > Chordata > Mammalia > Artiodactyla > Balaenopteridae > Balaenoptera > Balaenoptera borealis. The sequence goes on from NW_028123433.1 coordinate 350,289, forward strand.
GGCGTATGCGTTTTTCCCTGAATATATTCAGGAAAAAACGCATACGCCCTTTTTGGCCAACCAAGCAACCTGGAAAGGCAAATCAGCGCTACAAAGAAGTCTCGTTTCCCATCGGTCAAAATGGTCATGCTGAAAAAAGTGTCAAAACCAGAAATGCAGGACAGGCCATGGAGAAATGGGAGCCTTGCTACGCTGATGGGCGGGATGTAAATTGCCAACAGCCACTCTGGAGAAGTGTACGGTGTGTCCTGAAATATCTAAAAAACACAGCTTAGAGAGAATAGGGCCCTTCCATTCATGGGCGTATAAATTGGGAAAACTAAAAAGCAGCAAGACAGAGGCACCCCGAAGATTAGGGCTGCTCTGTTGACAACAACCTCCACTTTATTACACCTTAAATATCCCAGGAAAGAGAAAAATGGATAAAGAAGTTGTGGTCCGTATGTACAATGGAATATCACTCAGCCATGAAATCAATGTTATAATGCTAGTAGCAGCATGATGAATGGATTTAGGTACGACGATTCTAAGTGAAATAAGTCACACAGAAAAAGACACTTATCATAATCTAACACTTATAGAGGGAATGTTAAAATCCCTACACTCGAACTGAATTACAAAACAGAACAGAGTCACACATTTAGAAAACACACTATGGCTGCTGAACGGGAAAGGTGAGGTGGGGTGATGCATAAAACAAGGGTTTCAAATTAGCTCAGATACCGTTCCATAAACCCAACATGTAATAGACAAGACCTACTCCTTGCTCAGTGAACTGGACTCAACACCCCCTATTCACCGCACAAGAATATATCTGACTCTTAAGAATCTTAAAACCTATGGATTGATATCTCTCTGTAAGTGAGTCAAGTGGGTGTAAAGCGGCATAAACACAGCAGTGAAAAGCAGCTAAACCCCATTATAAAATAAATTACTTTTAAAAACCCATGAAACAAAGACAGTGAAAGAGAAATTCTTACAAAACTCGTTCAGGGGCTGTGATGCAACCTGAATTGACCATATGTAGACACACAGCTGGATGAGACATAAGGGTGGACACTCTTGGGGCTGAGAGGTTTGTTGAGGTTCGGTGAGCAAACACAGACCCTTTAAAGTAATACTGCGTGGTACCCATCCCATGGGTCCCAAAGCTCCAGATTCAAGGGCCTCTTCCTACATCGAAAACATGCATGAGAAACCCAGAAGTTGGTACACCGTGTGACCGGGAAAGGTTTCTAAAACGCACCTCATTTCTCATCTCCTTGTGCTCGGGGTGGCCATTACAGCCGCTTTACTAGCAATCTCCCTCCTTGGAGAATCAGCAGCACCTTTAACCTCCTGTTCCGTACAGGTTGCAATTTGTCCTGAGGATGAACAGAAGGAGGGGGAACCAATGAGAGACTAGCTCTAGGTGTTGGGAAAGGCACAGGTCACTCTAGTTTCCCATCAGGAGGAAGAATTAACCACAGGCTCAGCCTGCCCCCCCCCGAACCAGAATAGGACCTGAAGCAATCCTGCGCTTTTGCGGCCAGCTCCCAAAAAAGCGAGTGGAAAAACGGAGCTCAGGGGCACTGCAATTCACAAACCTGCAGAGTTATAAATGATAACTCTCATCCCCAAATATATTGAGGGAAGGCAACGAAGAGGATTTGAAAGCAAGGCAGAATTGCAGGAAACAGATTTCAGGAGGTACATTCGAATCGCCTTTAAAGCACATGAAAAGCGGCAAAACGTCGACAATGTTGCCCTTGGCCAAAAAGGGCGTATGCGTTTTTTCCTGAATATATTCAGGAAAAAACGCATACGCCCTTTTTGGCCAACCAAGCCACCTGGAAAGGCAAATCAGCGCTACAAAGAAGTCTCGTTTCCCATCGGTCAAAATGGTCATGCTGAAAAAAGTGTCAAAACCAGAAATGCAGGACAGGCCATGGAGAAATGGGAGCCTTGCTACGCTGATGGGCGGGATGTAAATTGCCAACAGCCACTCTGGAGAAGTGTACGGTGTGTCCTGAAATATCTAAAAAACACAGCTTAGAGAGAATAGGGCCCTTCCATTCATGGGCGTATAAATTGGGAAAACTAAAAAGCAGCAAGACAGAGGCACCCCGAAGATTAGGGCTGCTCTGTTGACAACAACCTCCACTTTATTACACCTTAAATATCCCAGGAAAGAGAAAAATGGATAAAGAAGTCGTGGTCCGTACGTACAATGGAATATCACTCAGCCATGAAATCAATGTTATAATGCTAGTAGCAGCATGATGAATGGATTTAGGTACGACGATTCTAAGTGAAATAAGTCACACAGAAAAAGACACTTATCATAATCTAACACTTATAGAGGGAATGTTAAAATCCCTACACTTGAACTGAATTACAAAACAGAACAGAGTCACACATTTAGAAAACACACTATGGCTGCTGAACGGGAAAGGTGAGGTGGGGTGATGCATAAAACAAGGGTTTCAAATTAGCTCAGATACCGTTCCATAAACCCAACATGTAATAGACAAGACCTACTCCTTGCTCAGTGAACTGGACTCAACACCCCCTATTCACCGCACAAGAATATATCTGACTCTTAAGAATCTTAAAACCTATGGTTTGATATCTCTCTGAAAGTGAGTCAAGTGGGTATAAAGCGACATAAACACAGCAGTGAAAAGCAGCTAAACCCCATTATAAAATAAATTACTTTTAAAAACCCATGAAACAAAGACAGTGAAAGAGAAATTCTTACAAAACTCGTTCAGGGGCTGTGATGCAACCTGAATTGACCATATGTAGACACACAGCTGGATGAGACATAAGGGTGGACACTCTTGGGGCTGAGAGGTTTGTTGAGGTTCGGTGAGCAAACACAGACCCTTTAAAGTAATACTGCGTGGTACCGATCCCATGGGTCCCAAAGCTCCAGGTTCAAGGGCCTCTTCCTACATCGAAAACATGCATGAGAAACCCAGAAGTTGGTACACCGTGGGACCGGGAAAGGTTTCTAAAACGCACCTCATTTCTCATTTCCTTGTGCTCGGGGTGGCCATTACAGCCGCTTTACTAGCAATCTCCCTCCTTGGAGAATCAGCAGCACCTTTAACCTCCTGTTCCGTACACGTTGCAATTTGTCCTGAGGATGAACAGAAGGAGGGGGAACCACTGAGAGACTAGCTCTAGGTGTTGGGAAAGGCACAGGTTACTCTAGTTTCCCATCAGGAGGAAGAATTAACCACAGGCTCAGCCTGCCCCCCCGGAACCAGAATAGGGCCTGAAGCAGTCCTGCGCTTTTGCGGCCAGCTCCCAAAAAAGCGAGTGGAAAAACGGAGCTCAGGGGCACTGCAATTCACAAACCTGCAGAGTTATAAATGATAACTCTCATCCCCAAATATATTGAGGGAAGGCAACGAAGAGGATTTGAAAGCAAGGCAGAATTGCAGGAAACAGATTTCAGGAGGTACATTCGAATCGCCTTTAAAGCACATGAAAAGCGGCAAAACGTCGACAATGTTGCCCTTGGCCAAAAAGGGCGTATGCGTTTTTTCCTGAATATATTCAGGAAAAAACGCATACGCCCTTTTTGGCCAACCAAGCCACCTGGAAAGGCAAATCAGCGCTACAAAGAAGTCTCGTTTCCCATCGGTCAAAATGGTCATGCTGAAAAAAGTGTCAAAACCAGAAATGCAGGACAGGCCATGGAGAAATGGGAGCCTTGCTACGCTGATGGGCGGGATGTAAATTGCCAACAGCCACTCTGGAGAAGTGTACGGTGTGTCCTGAAATATCTAAAAAACACAGCTTAGAGAGAATAGGGCCCTTCCATTCATGGGCGTATAAATTGGGAAAACTAAAAAGCAGCAAGACAGAGGCACCCCGAAGATTAGGGCTGCTCTGTTGACAACAACCTCCACTTTATTACACCTTAAATATCCCAGGAAAGAGAAAAATGGATAAAGAAGTCGTGGTCCGTACGTACAATGGAATATCACTCAGCCATGAAATCAATGTTATAATGCTAGTAGCAGCATGATGAATGGATTTAGGTACGACGATTCTAAGTGAAATAAGTCACACAGAAAAAGACACTTATCATAATCTAACACTTATAGAGGGAATGTTAAAATCCCTACACTTGAACTGAATTACAAAACAGAACAGAGTCACACATTTAGAAAACACACTATGGCTGCTGAACGGGAAAGGTGAGGTGGGGTGATGCATAAAACAAGGGTTTCAAATTAGCTCAGATACCGTTCCATAAACCCAACATGTAATAGACAAGACCTACTCCTTGCTCAGTGAACTGGACTCAACACCCCCTATTCACCGCACAAGAATATATCTGACTCTTAAGAATCTTAAAACCTATGGTTTGATATCTCTCTGAAAGTGAGTCAAGTGGGTATAAAGCGACATAAACACAGCAGTGAAAAGCAGCTAAACCCCATTATAAAATAAATTACTTTTAAAAACCCATGAAACAAAGACAGTGAAAGAGAAATTCTTACAAAACTCGTTCAGGGGCTGTGATGCAACCTGAATTGACCATATGTAGACACACAGCTGGATGAGACATAAGGGTGGACACTCTTGGGGCTGAGAGGTTTGTTGAGGTTCGGTGAACAACCACAGACCCTTTAAAGTAATACTGCGTGGTACCCATCCCATGGGTCCCAAAGCTCCAGATTCAAGGGCCTCTTCCTACATCGAAAACATGCATGAGAAACCCAGAAGTTGGTACACCGTGTGACCGGGAAAGGTTTCTAAAACGCACCTCATTTCTCATCTCCTTGTGCTCGGGGTGGCCATTACAGCCGCTTTACTAGCAATCTCCCTCCTTGGAGAATCAGCAGCACCTTTAACCTCCTGTTCCGTACAGGTTGCAATTTGTCCTGAGGATGAACAGAAGGAGGGGGAACCAATGAGAGACTAGCTCTAGGTGTTGGGAAAGGCACAGGTCACTCTAGTTTCCCATCAGGAGGAAGAATTAACCACAGGCTCAGCCTGCCCCCCCCCTGAACCAGAATAGGACCTGAAGCAATCCTGCGCTTTTGCGGCCAGCTCCCAAAAAAGCGAGTGGAAAAACGGAGCTCAGGGGCACTGCAATTCACAAACCTGCAGAGTTATAAATGATAACTCTCATCCCCAAATATATTGAGGGAAGGCAACGAAGAGGATTTGAAAGCAAGGCAGAATTGCAGGAAACAGATTTCAGGAGGTACATTCGAATCGCCTTTAAAGCACATGAAAAGCGGCAAAACGTCGACAATGTTGCCCTTGGCCAAAAAGGGCGTATGCGTTTTTTCCTGAATATATTCAGGAAAAAACGCATACGCCCTTTTTGGCCAACCAAGCCACCTGGAAAGGCAAATCAGCGCTACAAAGAAGTCTCGTTTCCCATCGGTCAAAATGGTCATGCTGAAAAAAGTGTCAAAACCAGAAATGCAGGACAGGCCATGGAGAAATGGGAGCCTTGCTACGCTGATGGGCGGGATGTAAATTGCCAACAGCCACTCTGGAGAAGTGTACGGTGTGTCCTGAAATATCTAAAAAACACAGCTTAGAGAGAATAGGGCCCTTCCATTCATGGGCGTATAAATTGGGAAAACTAAAAAGCAGCAAGACAGAGGCACCCCGAAGATTAGGGCAGCTCTGTTGACAACAACCTCCACTTTATTACACCTTAAATATCCCAGGAAAGAGAAAAATGGATAAAGAAGTCGTGGTCCGTACGTACAATGGAATATCACTCAGCCATGAAATCAATGTTATAATGCTAGTAGCAGCATGATGAATGGATTTAGGTACGACGATTCTAAGTGAAATAAGTCACACAGAAAAAGACACTTATCATAATCTAACACTTATAGAGGGAATGTTAAAATCCCTACACTTGAACTGAATTACAAAACAGAACAGAGTCACACATTTAGAAAACACACTATGGCTGCTGAACGGGAAAGGTGAGGTGGGGTGATGCATAAAACAAGGGTTTCAAATTAGCTCAGATACCGTTCCATAAACCCAACATGTAATAGACAAGACCTACTCCTTGCTCAGTGAACTGGACTCAACACCCCCTATTCACCGCACAAGAATATATCTGACTCTTAAGAATCTTAAAACCTATGGTTTGATATCTCTCTGAAAGTGAGTCAAGTGGGTATAAAGCGACATAAACACAGCAGTGAAAAGCAGCTAAACCCCATTATAAAATAAATTACTTTTAAAAACCCATGAAACAAAGACAGTGAAAGAGAAATTCTTACAAAACTCGTTCAGGGGCTGTGATGCAACCTGAATTGACCATATGTAGACACACAGCTGGATGAGACATAAGGGTGGACACTCTTGGGGCTGAGAGGTTTGTTGAGGTTCGGTGAACAACCACAGACCCTTTAAAGTAATACTGCGTGGTACCCATCCCATGGGTCCCAAAGCTCCAGATTCAAGGGCCTCTTCCTACATCGAAAACATGCATGAGAAACCCAGAAGTTGGTACACCGTGTGACCGGGAAAGGTTTCTAAAACGCACCTCATTTCTCATCTCCTTGTGCTCGGGGTGGCCATTACAGCCGCTTTACTAGCAATCTCCCTCCTTGGAGAATCAGCAGCACCTTTAACCTCCTGTTCCGTACAGGTTGCAATTTGTCCTGAGGATGAACAGAAGGAGGGGGAACCAATGAGAGACTAGCTCTAGGTGTTGGGAAAGGCACAGGTCACTCTAGTTTCCCATCAGGAGGAAGAATTAACCACAGGCTCAGCCTGCCCCCCCCCTGAACCAGAATAGGACCTGAAGCAATCCTGCGCTTTTGCGGCCAGCTCCCAAAAAAGCGAGTGGAAAAACGGAGCTCAGGGGCACTGCAATTCACAAACCTGCAGAGTTATAAATGATAACTCTCATCCCCAAATATATTGAGGGAAGGCAACGAAGAGGATTTGAAAGCAAGGCAGAATTGCAGGAAACAGATTTCAGGAGGTACATTCGAATCGCCTTTAAAGCACATGAAAAGCGGCAAAACGTCGACAATGTTGCCCTTGGCCAAAAAGGGCGTATGCGTTTTTTCCTGAATATATTCAGGAAAAAACGCATACGCCCTTTTTGGCCAACCAAGCCACCTGGAAAGGCAAATCAGCGCTACAAAGAAGTCTCGTTTCCCATCGGTCAAAATGGTCATGCTGAAAAAAGTGTCAAAACCAGAAATGCAGGACAGGCCATGGAGAAATGGGAGCCTTGCTACGCTGATGGGCGGGATGTAAATTGCCAACAGCCACTCTGGAGAAGTGTACGGTGTGTCCTGAAATATCTAAAAAACACAGCTTAGAGAGAATAGGGCCCTTCCATTCATGGGCGTATAAATTGGGAAAACTAAAAAGCAGCAAGACAGAGGCACCCCGAAGATTAGGGCAGCTCTGTTGACAACAACCTCCACTTTATTACACCTTAAATATCCCAGGAAAGAGAAAAATGGATAAAGAAGTCGTGGTCCGTACGTACAATGGAATATCACTCAGCCATGAAATCAATGTTATAATGCTAGTAGCAGCATGATGAATGGATTTAGGTACGACGATTCTAAGTGAAATAAGTCACACAGAAAAAGACACTTATCATAATCTAACACTTATAGAGGGAATGTTAAAATCCCTACACTTGAACTGAATTACAAAACAGAACAGAGTCACACATTTAGAAAACACACTATGGCTGCTGAACGGGAAAGGTGAGGTGGGGTGATGCATAAAACAAGGGTTTCAAATTAGCTCAGATACCGTTCCATAAACCCAACATGTAATAGACAAGACCTACTCCTTGCTCAGTGAACTGGACTCAACACCCCCTATTCACCGCACAAGAATATATCTGACTCTTAAGAATCTTAAAACCTATGGTTTGATATCTCTCTGAAAGTGAGTCAAGTGGGTATAAAGCGACATAAACACAGCAGTGAAAAGCAGCTAAACCCCATTATAAAATAAATTACTTTTAAAAACCCATGAAACAAAGACAGTGAAAGAGAAATTCTTACAAAACTCGTTCAGGGGCTGTGATGCAACCTGAATTGACCATATGTAGACACACAGCTGGATGAGACATAAGGGTGGACACTCTTGGGGCTGAGAGGTTTGTTGAGGTTCGGTGAGCAAACACAGACCCTTTAAAGTAATACTGCGTGGTACCCATCCCATGGGTCCCAAAGCTCCAGGTTCAAGGGCCTCTTCCTACATCGAAAACATGCATGAGAAACCCAGAAGTTGGTACACCGTGGGACCGGGAAAGGTTTCTAAAACGCACCTCATTTCTCATCTCCTTGTGCTCGGGGTGGCCATTACAGCCGCTTTACTAGCAATCTCCCTCCTTGGAGAATCAGCAGCACCTTTAACCTCCTGTTCCGTACACGTTGCAATTTGTCCTGAGGATGAACAGAAGGAGGGGGAACCAATGAGAGACTAGCTCTAGGTGTTGGGAAAGGCACAGGTTACTCTAGTTTCCCATCAGGAGGAAGAATTAACCACAGGCTCAGCCTGCCCCCCCGGAACCAGAATAGGGCCTGAAGCAGTCCTGCGCTTTTGCGGCCAGCTCCCAAAAAAGCGAGTGGAAAAACGGAGCTCAGGGGCACTGCAATTCACAAACCTGCAGAGTTATAAATGATAACTCTCATCCCCAAATATATTGAGGGAAGGCAACGAAGAGGATTTGAAAGCAAGGCAGAATTGCAGGAAACAGATTTCAGGAGGTACATTCGAATCGCCTTTAAAGCACATGAAAAGCGGCAAAACGTCGACAATGTTGCCCTTGGCCAAAAAGGGCGTATGCGTTTTTTCCTGAATATATTCAGGAAAAAACGCATACGCCCTTTTTGGCCAACCAAGCCACCTGGAAAGGCAAATCAGCGCTACAAAGAAGTCTCGTTTCCCATCGGTCAAAATGGTCATGCTGAAAAAAGTGTCAAAACCAGAAATGCAGGACAGGCCATGGAGAAATGGGAGCCTTGCTACGCTGATGGGCGGGATGTAAATTGCCAACAGCCACTCTGGAGAAGTGTACGGTGTGTCCTGAAATATCTAAAAAACACAGCTTAGAGAGAATAGGGCCCTTCCATTCATGGGCGTATAAATTGGGAAAACTAAAAAGCAGCAAGACAGAGGCACCCCGAAGATTAGGGCTGCTCTGTTGACAACAACCTCCACTTTATTACACCTTAAATATCCCAGGAAAGAGAAAAATGGATAAAGAAGTCGTGGTCCGTACGTACAATGGAATATCACTCAGCCATGAAATCAATGTTATAATGCTAGTAGCAGCATGATGAATGGATTTAGGTACGACGATTCTAAGTGAAATAAGTCACACAGAAAAAGACACTTATCATAATCTAACACTTATAGAGGGAATGTTAAAATCCCTACACTTGAACTGAATTACAAAACAGAACAGAGTCACACATTTAGAAAACACACTATGGCTGCTGAACGGGAAAGGTGAGGTGGGGTGATGCATAAAACAAGGGTTTCAAATTAGCTCAGATACCGTTCCATAAACCCAACATGTAATAGACAAGACCTACTCCTTGCTCAGTGAACTGGACTCAACACCCCCTATTCACCGCACAAGAATATATCTGACTCTTAAGAATCTTAAAACCTATGGTTTGATATCTCTCTGAAAGTGAGTCAAGTGGGTATAAAGCGACATAAACACAGCAGTGAAAAGCAGCTAAACCCCATTATAAAATAAATTACTTTTAAAAACCCATGAAACAAAGACAGTGAAAGAGAAATTCTTACAAAACTCGTTCAGGGGCTGTGATGCAACCTGAATTGACCATATGTAGACACACAGCTGGATGAGACATAAGGGTGGACACTCTTGGGGCTGAGAGGTTTGTTGAGGTTCGGTGAGCAAACACAGACCCTTTAAAGTAATACTGCGTGGTACCGATCCCATGGGTCCCAAAGCTCCAGGTTCAAGGGCCTCTTCCTACATCGAAAACATGCATGAGAAACCCAGAAGTTGGTACACCGTGGGACCGGGAAAGGTTTCTAAAACGCACCTCATTTCTCATTTCCTTGTGCTCGGGGTGGCCATTACAGCCGCTTTACTAGCAATCTCCCTCCTTGGAGAATCAGCAGCACCTTTAACCTCCTGTTCCGTACACGTTGCAATTTGTCCTGAGGATGAACAGAAGGAGGGGGAACCACTGAGAGACTAGCTCTAGGTGTTGGGAAAGGCACAGGTTACTCTAGTTTCCCATCAGGAGGAAGAATTAACCACAGGCTCAGCCTGCCCCCCCGGAACCAGAATAGGGCCTGAAGCAGTCCTGCGCTTTTGCGGCCAGCTCCCAAAAAAGCGAGTGGAAAAACGGAGCTCAGGGGCACTGCAATTCACAAACCTGCAGAGTTATAAATGATAACTCTCATCCCCAAATATATTGAGGGAAGGCAACGAAGAGGATTTGAAAGCAAGGCAGAATTGCAGGAAACAGATTTCAGGAGGTACATTCGAATCGCCTTTAAAGCACATGAAAAGCGGCAAAACGTCGACAATGTTGCCCTTGGCCAAAAAGGGCGTATGCGTTTTTTCCTGAATATATTCAGGAAAAAACGCATACGCCCTTTTTGGCCAACCAAGCCACCTGGAAAGGCAAATCAGCGCTACAAAGAAGTCTCCTTTCCCATCGGTCAAAATGGTCATGCTGAAAAAAGTGTCAAAACCAGAAATGCAGGACAGGCCATGGAGAAATGGGAGCCTTGCTACGCTGATGGGCGGGATGTAAATTGCCAACAGCCACTCTGGAGAAGTGTACGGTGTGTCCTGAAATATCTAAAAAACACAGCTTAGAGAGAATAGGGCCCTTCCATTCATGGGCGTATAAATTGGGAAAACTAAAAAGCAGCAAGACAGAGGCACCCCGAAGATTAGGGCTGCTCTGTTGACAACAACCTCCACTTTATTACACCTTAAATATCCCAGGAAAGAGAAAAATGGATAAAGAAGTCGTGGTCCGTACGTACAATGGAATATCACTCAGCCATGAAATCAATGTTATAATGCTAGTAGCAGCATGATGAATGGATTTAGGTACGACGATTCTAAGTGAAATAAGTCACACAGAAAAAGACACTTATCATAATCTAACACTTATAGAGGGAATGTTAAAATCCCTACACTTGAACTGAATTACAAAACAGAACAGAGTCACACATTTAGAAAACACACTATGGCTGCTGAACGGGAAAGGTGAGGTGGGGTGATGCATAAAACAAGGGTTTCAAATTAGCTCAGATACCGTTCCATAAACCCAACATGTAATAGACAAGACCTACTCCTTGCTCAGTGAACTGGACTCAACACCCCCTATTCACCGCACAAGAATATATCTGACTCTTAAGAATCTTAAAACCTATGGTTTGATATCTCTCTGAAAGTGAGTCAAGTGGGTATAAAGCGACATAAACACAGCAGTGAAAAGCAGCTAAACCCCATTATAAAATAAATTACTTTTAAAAACCCATGAAACAAAGACAGTGAAAGAGAAATTCTTACAAAACTCGTTCAGGGGCTGTGATGCAACCTGAATTGACCATATGTAGACACACAGCTGGATGAGACATAAGGGTGGACACTCTTGGGGCTGAGAGGTTTGTTGAGGTTCGGTGAGCAAACACAGACCCTTTAAAGTAATACTGCGTGGTACCGATCCCATGGGTCCCAAAGCTCCAGGTTCAAGGGCCTCTTCCTACATCGAAAACATGCATGAGAAACCCAGAAGTTGGTACACCGTGGGACCGGGAAAGGTTTCTAAAACGCACCTCATTTATCATCTCCTTGTGCTCGGGGTGGCCATTACAGCCGCTTTACTAGCAATCTCCCTCCTTGGAGAATCAGCAGCACCTTTAACCTCCTGTTCCGTACACGTTGCAATTTGTCCTGAGGATGAACAGAAGGAGGGGGAACCACTGAGAGACTAGCTCTAGGTGTTGGGAAAGGCACAGGTTACTCTAGTTTCCCATCAGGAGGAAGAATTAACCACAGGCTCAGCCTGCCCCCCCGGAACCAGAATAGGGCCTGAAGCAGTCCTGCGCTTTTGCGGCCAGCTCCCAAAAAAGCGAGTGGAAAAACGGAGCTCAGGGGCACTGCAATTCACAAACCTGCAGAGTTATAAATGATAACTCTCATCCCCAAATATATTGAGGGAAGGCAACGAAGAGGATTTGAAAGCAAGGCAGAATTGCAGGAAACAGATTTCAGGAGGTAGATTCGAATCGCCTTTAAAGCACATGAAAAGCGGCAAAACGTCGACAATGTTGCCCTTGGCCAAAAAGGGCGTATGCGTTTTTTCCTGAATATATTCAGGAAAAAACGCATACGCCCTTTTTGGCCAACCAAGCCACCTGGAAAGGCAAATCAGCGCTACAAAGAAGTCTCGTTTCCCATCGGTCAAAATGGTCATGCTGAAAAAAGTGTCAAAACCAGAAATGCAGGACAGGCCATGGAGAAATGGGAGCCTTGCTACGCTGATGGGCGGGATGTAAATTGCCAACAGCCACTCTGGAGAAGTGTACGGTGTGTCCTGAAATATCTAAAAAACACAGCTTAGAGAGAATAGGGCCCTTCCATTCATGGGCGTATAAATTGGGAAAACTAAAAAGCAGCAAGACAGAGGCACCCCGAAGATTAGGGCTGCTCTGTTGACAACAACCTCCACTTTATTACACCTTAAATATCCCAGGAAAGAGAAAAATGGATAAAGAAGTCGTGGTCCGTACGTACAATGGAATATCACTCAGCCATGAAATCAATGTTATAATGCTAGTAGCAGCATGATGAATGGATTTAGGTACGACGATTCTAAGTGAAATAAGTCACACAGAAAAAGACACTTATCATAATCTAACACTTATAGAGGGAATGTTAAAATCCCTACACTTGAACTGAATTACAAAACAGAACAGAGTCACACATTTAGAAAACACACTATGGCTACTGAACGGGAAAGGTGAGGTGGGGTGATGCATAAAACAAGGGTTTCAAATTAGCTCAGATACCGTTCCATAAACCCAACATGTAATAGACAAGACCTACTCCTTGCTCAGTGAACTGGACTCAACACCCCCTATTCACCGCACAAGAATATATCTGACTCTTAAGAATCTTAAAACCTATGGTTTGATATCTCTCTGAAAGTGAGTCAAGTGGGTATAAAGCGACATAAACACAGCAGTGAAAAGCAGCTAAACCCCATTATAAAATAAATTACTTTTAAAAACCCATGAAACAAAGACAGTGAAAGAGAAATTCTTACAAAACTCGTTCAGGGGCTGTGATGCAACCTGAATTGACCATATGTAGACACACAGCTGGATGAGACATAAGGGTGGACACTCTTGGGGCTGAGAGGTTTGTTGAGGTTCGGTGAGCAAACACAGACCCTTTAAAGTAATACTGCGTGGTACCGATCCCATGGGTCCCAAAGCTCCAGGTTCAAGGGCCTCTTCCTACATCGAAAACATGCATGAGAAACCCAGAAGTTGGTACACCGTGGGACCGGGAAAGGTTTCTAAAACGCACCTCATTTATCATCTCCTTGTGCTCGGGGTGGCCATTACAGCCGCTTTACTAGCAATCTCCCTCCTTGGAGAATCAGCAGCACCTTTAACCTCCTGTTCCGTACACGTTGCAATTTGTCCTGAGGATGAACAGAAGGAGGGGGAACCACTGAGAGACTAGCTCTAGGTGTTGGGAAAGGCACAGGTTACTCTAGTTTCCCATCAGGAGGAAGAATTAACCACAGGCTCAGCCTGCCCCCCCGGAACCAGAATAGGGCCTGAAGCAGTCCTGCGCTTTTGCGGCCAGCTCCCAAAAAAGCGAGTGGAAAAACGGAGCTCAGGGGCACTGCAATTCACAAACCTGCAGAGTTATAAATGATAACTCTCATCCCCAAATATATTGAGGGAAGGCAACGAAGAGGATTTGAAAGCAAGGCAGAATTGCAGGAAACAGATTTCAGGAGGTACATTCGAATCGCCTTTAAAGCACATGAAAAGCGGCAAAACGTCGACAATGTTGCCCTTGGCCAAAAAGGGCGTATGCGTTTTTTCCTGAATATATTCAGGAAAAAACGCATACGCCCTTTTTGGCCAACCAAGCCACCTGGAAAGGCAAATCAGCGCTACAAAGAAGTCTCGTTTCCCATCGGTCAAAATGGTCATGCTGAAAAAAGTGTCAAAACCAGAAATGCAGGACAGGCCATGGAGAAATGGGAGCCTTGCTACGCTGATGGGCGGGATGTAAATTGCCAACAGCCACTCTGGAGAAGTGTACGGTGTGTCCTGAAATATCTAAAAAACACAGCTTAGAGAGAATAGGGCCCTTCCATTCATGGGCGTATAAATTGGGAAAACTAAAAAGCAGCAAGACAGAGGCACCCCGAAGATTAGGGCTGCTCTGTTGACAACAACCTCCACTTTATTACACCTTAAATATCCCAGGAAAGAGAAAAATGGATAAAGAAGTCGTGGTCCGTACGTACAATGGAATATCACTCAGCCATGAAATCAATGTTATAATGCTAGTAGCAGCATGATGAATGGATTTAGGTACGACGATTCTAAGTGAAATAAGTCACACAGAAAAAGACACTTATCATAATCTAACACTTATAGAGGGAATGTTAAACTCCCTACACTTGAACTGAATTACAAAACAGAACAGAGTCACACATTTAGAAAACACACTATGGCTGCTGAACGGGAAAGGTGAGGTGGGGTGATGCATAAAACAAGGGTTTCAAATTAGCTCAGATACCGTTCCATAAACCCAACATGTAATAGACAAGACCTACTCCTTGCTCAGTGAACTGGACTCAACACCCCCTATTCACCGCACAAGAATATATCTGACTCTTAAGAATCTTAAAACCTATGGTTTGATATCTCTCTGAAAGTGAGTCAAGTGGGTATAAAGCGACATAAACACAGCAGTGAAAAGCAGCTAAACCCCATTATAAAATAAATTACTTTTAAAAACCCATGAAACAAAGACAGTGAAAGAGAAATTCTTACAAAACTCGTTCAGGGGCTGTGATGCAACCTGAATTGACCATATGTAGACACACAGCTGGATGAGACATAAGGGTGGACACTCTTGGGGCTGAGAGGTTTGTTGAGGTTCGGTGAGCAAACACAGACCCTTTAAAGTAATACTGCGTGGTACCCATCCCATGGGTCCCAAAGCTCCAGGTTCAAGGGCCTCTTCCTACATCGAAAACATGCATGAGAAACCCAGAAGTTGGTACACCGTGGGACCGGGAAAGGTTTCTAAAACGCACCTCATTTCTCATCTCCTTGTGCTCGGGGTGGCCATTACAGCCGCTTTACTAGCAATCTCCCTCCTTGGAGAATCAGCAGCACCTTTAACCTCCTGTTCCGTACACGTTGCAATTTGTCCTGAGGATGAACAGAAGGAGGGGGAACCAATGAGAGACTAGCTCTAGGTGTTGGGAAAGGCACAGGTTACTCTAGTTTCCCATCAGGAGGAAGAATTAACCACAGGCTCAGCCTGCCCCCCCGGAACCAGAATAGGGCCTGAAGCAGTCCTGCGCTTTTGCGGCCAGCTCCCAAAAAAGCGAGTGGAAAAACGGAGCTCAGGGGCACTGCAATTCACAAACCTGCAGAGTTATAAATGATAACTCTCATCCCCAAATATATTGAGGGAAGGCAACGAAGAGGATTTGAAAGCAAGGCAGAATTGCAGGAAACAGATTTCAGGAGGTACATTCGAATCGCCTTTAAAGCACATGAAAAGCGGCAAAACGTCGACAATGTTGCCCTTGGCCAAAAAGGGCGTATGCGTTTTTTCCTGAATATATTCAGGAAAAAACGCATACGCCCTTTTTGGCCAACCAAGCCACCTGGAAAGGCAAATCAGCGCTACAAAGAAGTCTCGTTTCCCATCGGTCAAAATGGTCATGCTGAAAAAAGTGTCAAAACCAGAAATGCAGGACAGGCCATGGAGAAATGGGAGCCTTGCTACGCTGATGGGCGGGATGTAAATTGCCAACAGCCACTCTGGAGAAGTGTACGGTGTGTCCTGAAATATCTAAAAAACACAGCTTAGAGAGAATAGGGCCCTTCCATTCATGGGCGTATAAATTGGGAAAACTAAAAAGCAGCAAGACAGAGGCACCCCGAAGATTAGGGCTGCTCTGTTGACAACAACCTCCACTTTATTACACCTTAAATATCCCAGGAAAGAGAAAAATGGATAAAGAAGTCGTGGTCCGTACGTACAATGGAATATCACTCAGCCATGAAATCAATGTTATAATGCTAGTAGCAGCATGATGAATGGATTTAGGTACGACGATTCTAAGTGAAATAAGTCACACAGAAAAAGACACTTATCATAATCTAACACTTATAGAGGGAATGTTAAAATCCCTACACTTGAACTGAATTACAAAACAGAACAGAGTCACACATTTAGAAAACACACTATGGCTGCTGAACGGGAAAGGTGAGGTGGGGTGATGCATAAAACAAGGGTTTCAAATTAGCTCAGATACCGTTCCATAAACCCAACATGTAATAGACAAGACCTACTCCTTGCTCAGTGAACTGGACTCAACACCCCCTATTCACCGCACAAGAATATATCTGACTCTTAAGAATCTTAAAACCTATGGTTTGATATCTCTCTGAAAGTGAGTCAAGTGGGTATAAAGCGACATAAACACAGCAGTGAAAAGCAGCTAAACCCCATTATAAAATAAATTACTTTTAAAAACCCATGAAACAAAGACAGTGAAAGAGAAATTCTTACAAAACTCGTTCAGGGGCTGTGATGCAACCTGAATTGACCATATGTAGACACACAGCTGGATGAGACATAAGGGTGGACACTCTTGGGGCTGAGAGGTTTGTTGAGGTTCGGTGAGCAAACACAGACCCTTTAAAGTAATACTGCGTGGTACCGATCCCATGGGTCCCAAAGCTCCAGGTTCAAGGGCCTCTTCCTACATCGAAAACATGCATGAGAAACCCAGAAGTTGGTACACCGTGGGACCGGGAAAGGTTTCTAAAACGCACCTCATTTATCATCTCCTTGTGCTCGGGGTGGCCATTACAGCCGCTTTACTAGCAATCTCCCTCCTTGGAGAATCAGCAGCACCTTTAACCTCCTGTTCCGTACACGTTGCAATTTGTCCTGAGGATGAACA
Organism: Balaenoptera borealis; assembly: GCF_965194805.1. NCBI lineage: Eukaryota > Metazoa > Chordata > Mammalia > Artiodactyla > Balaenopteridae > Balaenoptera > Balaenoptera borealis. Next base: position 367,502 of record NW_028123433.1, read on the forward strand.
GAAGGAGGGGGAACCACTGAGAGACTAGCTCTAGGTGTTGGGAAAGGCACAGGTTACTCTAGTTTCCCATCAGGAGGAAGAATTAACCACAGGCTCAGCCTGCCCCCCCGGAACCAGAATAGGGCCTGAAGCAGTCCTGCGCTTTTGCGGCCAGCTCCCAAAAAAGCGAGTGGAAAAACGGAGCTCAGGGGCACTGCAATTCACAAACCTGCAGAGTTATAAATGATAACTCTCATCCCCAAATATATTGAGGGAAGGCAACGAAGAGGATTTGAAAGCAAGGCAGAATTGCAGGAAACAGATTTCAGGAGGTAGATTCGAATCGCCTTTAAAGCACATGAAAAGCGGCAAAACGTCGACAATGTTGCCCTTGGCCAAAAAGGGCGTATGCGTTTTTTCCTGAATATATTCAGGAAAAAACGCATACGCCCTTTTTGGCCAACCAAGCCACCTGGAAAGGCAAATCAGCGCTACAAAGAAGTCTCGTTTCCCATCGGTCAAAATGGTCATGCTGAAAAAAGTGTCAAAACCAGAAATGCAGGACAGGCCATGGAGAAATGGGAGCCTTGCTACGCTGATGGGCGGGATGTAAATTGCCAACAGCCACTCTGGAGAAGTGTACGGTGTGTCCTGAAATATCTAAAAAACACAGCTTAGAGAGAATAGGGCCCTTCCATTCATGGGCGTATAAATTGGGAAAACTAAAAAGCAGCAAGACAGAGGCACCCCGAAGATTAGGGCTGCTCTGTTGACAACAACCTCCACTTTATTACACCTTAAATATCCCAGGAAAGAGAAAAATGGATAAAGAAGTCGTGGTCCGTACGTACAATGGAATATCACTCAGCCATGAAATCAATGTTATAATGCTAGTAGCAGCATGATGAATGGATTTAGGTACGACGATTCTAAGTGAAATAAGTTACACAGAAAAAGACACTTATCATAATCTAACACTTATAGAGGGAATGTTAAAATCCCTACACTTGAACTGAATTACAAAACAGAACAGAGTCACACATTTAGAAAACACGCTATGGCTGCTGAACGGGAAAGGTGAGGTGGGGTGATGCATAAAACAAGGGTTTCAAATTAGCTCAGATACCGTTCCATAAACCCAACATGTAATAGACAAGGCCTACTCCTTGCTCAGTGAACTGGACTCAACACTCCCTATTCACTGCATAAGAATATATCTGACTCTTAAGAATCTTAAAACCTATAGATTGACACCTCTTTGAAAGTGAGTCAAGTGGGTATAAAGCGACATAAACACAGCAGTGAAAAGCAGCTAAACCCGATTATAAAAATAAATTACTTTTAAAAACCCATGAAACAAAGACAGTGAAAGAGAAATTCTTACAAAATTCGTTCAGGGGCTGTGATGCAACCTTAATTGACCATATGTAGACACACAGCTGGATGAGACATAAGGGTGGACACTCTTGGGGTTGAGAGGTTTGGTGAGGTTGGGTGAGCAAACACAGACCCTTTAAAGTAATACTGCGTGGTACCCATCCCATGGGTCCCAAATCTCCAGGTTCAAGGGCATCTTCCTACATCGAAAACATGCATGAGAAACACAGAAGTTGGTACACCGTGTGACCGGGAAAGGTTTCTAAAACGCACCTCATTTCTCATCTCCTTGTGCTCGGGGTGGCCATTACAGCCGCTTTACTAGCAATCTCCCTCCTTGGAGAATCAGCAGCACCTTTAACCTCCTGTTCCGTACAGGTTGCAATTTGTCCTGAGGATGAACAGAAGGAGGGGGAACCAATGAGAGACTAGCTCTAGGTGTTGGGACAGGCACAGGTCACTCTATTTTCCCATCAGGAGGAAGAATTAACCACAGGCTCAGCCTGCCCCCCCCGGAACCAGAATAGGGCCTGAAGCAATCCTGCGCTTTTGCGGCCAGTTCCCAAAAAAGCGAGTGGAAAAACGAAGCTCCTGGGCACTGCAATCCACAAACCTGCAGAGTTATAAATGATAACTCTCATCCCCAAATATATTGAGGGAAGGCAACGAAGAGGATTTGAAAGCAAGGCAGAATTGCAGGAAACAGATTTCAGGAGGTACATTCGAATCGCCTTTAAAGCACATGAAAAGTGGCAAAACGTCGACAATGTTGCCCTTGGCCAAAAAGGGCGTATGCGTTTTTTCCTGAATATATTCAGGAAAAAACGCATACGCCCTTTTTGGCCAACCAAGCCACGTGGAAAGGCAAATCAGCGCTACAAAGATGTCTCGTTTCCCATCGGTCAAAATGGTCATGCTGAAAAAAGTGTCAAAACCAGAAATGCAGGACAGGCCATGGAGAAATGGGAGCCTTGCTACGCTGATGGGCGGGATGTAAATTGCCAACAGCCACTCTGGAGAAGTGTACGGTGTGTCCTGAAATATCTAAAAAACACAGCTTAGAGAGAATAGGGCCCTTCCATTCATGGGCGTATAAATTGGGAAAACTAAAAAGCAGCAAGACAGAGGCACCCCGAAGATTAGGGCTGCTCTGTTGACAACAACCTCCACTTTATTACACCTTAAATATCCCAGGAAAGAGAAAAATGGATAAAGAAGTTGTGGTCCGTACGTACAATGGAATATCACTCAGCCATGAAATCAATGTTATAATGCTAGTAGCAGCATGATGAATGGATTTAGGTACGACGATTCTAAGTGAAATAAGTCACACAGAAAAAGACACTTATCATAATCTAACACTTATAGAGGGAATGTTAAAATCCCTACACTTGAACTGAATTACAAAACAGAACAGAGTCACACATTTAGAAAACACACTATGGCTGCTGAACGGGAAAGGTGAGGTGGGGTGATGCATAAAACAAGGGTTTCAAATTAGCTCAGATACCGTTCCATAAACCCAACATGTAATAGACAAGACCTACTCCTTGCTCAGTGAACTGGACTCAACACCCCCTATTCACCGCACAAGAATATATCTGACTCTTAAGAATCTTAAAACCTATGGATTGATATCTCTCTGTAAGTGAGTCAAGTGGGTGTAAAGCGGCATAAACACAGCAGTGAAAAGCAGCTAAACCCCATTATAAAATAAATTACTTTTAAAAACCCATGAAACAAAGACAGTGAAAGAGAAATTCTTACAAAACTCGTTCAGGGGCTGTGATGCAACCTGAATTGACCATATGTAGACACACAGCTGGATGAGACATAAGGGTGGACACTCTTGGGGCTGAGAGGTTTGTTGAGGTTCGGTGAGCAAACACAGACCCTTTAAAGTAATACTGCGTGGTACCCATCCCATGGGTCCCAAAGCTCCAGATTCAAGGGCCTCTTCCTACATCGAAAACATGCATGAGAAACCCAGAAGTTGGTACACCGTGTGACCGGGAAAGGTTTCTAAAACGCACCTCATTTCTCATCTCCTTGTGCTCGGGGTGGCCATTACAGCCGCTTTACTAGCAATCTCCCTCCTTGGAGAATCAGCAGCACCTTTAACCTCCTGTTCCGTACACGTTGCAATTTGTCCTGAGGATGAACAGAAGGAGGGGGAACCAATGAGAGACTAGCTCTAGGTGTTGGGAAAGGCACAGGTCACTCTAGTTTCCCATCAGGAGGAAGAATTAACCACAGGCTCAGCCTGCCCCCCCCCGGAACCAGAATAGGACCTGAAGCAATCCTGCGCTTTTGCGGCCAGCTCCCAAAAAAGCGAGTGGAAAAACGGAGCTCAGGGGCACTGCAATTCACAAACCTGCAGAGTTATAAATGATAACTCTCATCCCCAAATATATTGAGGGAAGGCAACGAAGAGGATTTGAAAGCAAGGCAGAATTGCAGGAAACAGATTTCAGGAGGTACATTCGAATCGCTTTTAAAGCACATGAAAAGCGGCAAAACGTCGACAATGTTGCCCTTGGCCAAAAAGGGCGTATGCGTTTTTTCCTGAATATATTCAGGAAAAAACGCATACGCCCTTTTTAGCCAACCAAGCCACGTGGAAAGGCAAATCAGCGCTACAAAGATGTCTCGTTTCCCATCGGTCAAAATGGTCATGCTGAAAAAAGTGTCAAAACCAGAAATGCAGGACAGGCCATGGAGAAATGGGAGCCTTGCTACGCTGATGGGCGGGATGTAAATTGCCAACAGCCACTCTGGAGAAGTGTACGGTGTGTCCTGAAATATCTAAAAAACACAGCTTAGAGAGAATAGGGCCCTTCCATTCATGGGCGTATAAATTGGGAAAACTAAAAAGCAGCAAGACAGAGGCACCCCGAAGATTAGGGCTGCTCTGTTGACAACAACCTCCACTTTATTACACCTTAAATATCCCAGGAAAGAGAAAAATGGATAAAGAAGTTGTGGTCCGTACGTACAATGGAATATCACTCAGCCATGAAATCAATGTTATAATGCTAGTAGCAGCATGATGAATGGATTTAGGTACGACGATTCTAAGTGAAATAAGTCACACAGAAAAACACACTTATCATAATCTAACACTTATAGAGGGAATGTTAAAATCCTTACACTTGAACTGAATTACAAAACAGAACAGAGTCACACATTTAGAAAACACGCTATGGCTGCTGAACGGGAAAGGTGAGGTGGGGTGATGCATAAAACAAGGGTTTCAAATTAGCTCAGATACCGTTCCATAAACCCAATATGTAATAGACAAGACCTACTCCTTGCTCAGTGAACTGGACTCAACACCCCCTATTCACCGCACAAGAATATATCTGCCTCTTAAGAATCTTAAAACCTATGGATTGATATCTCTCTGAAAGTGAGTCAAGTGGGTATAAAGCGGCATAAACACAGCAGTGAAAAGCAGCTAAACCCCATTATAAAATAAATTACTTTTAAAAACCCATGAAACAAAGACAGTGAAAGAGAAATTCTTACAAAACTCGTTCAGGGGCTGTGATGCAACCTGAATTGACCATATGTAGACACACAGCTGGATGAGACATAAGGGTGGACACTCTTGGGGCTGAGAGGTTTGGTAAGGTTCGGTGAGCAAACACAGACCCTTTAAATTAATACTGCGTGGTACCCATCCCATGGGTCCCAAATCTCCAGGTTCAAGGGCCTCTTCCTACATCGAAAACATGCATGAGAAACCCAGAAGTTGGTACACCGTGGGACCGGGAAAGGTTTCTAAAACGCACCTCATTTCTCATCTCCTTGTGCTCGGGGTGGCCATTACAGCCGCTTTACTAGCAATCTCCCTCCTTGGAGAATCAGCAGCACCTTTAACCTCCTGTTCCGTACAGGTTGCAATTTGTCCTGAGGATGAACAGAAGGAGGGGGAACCAATGAGAGACTAGCTCTAGGTGTTGGGACAGGCACAGGTCACACTATTTTCCCATCAGGAGGAAGAATTAACCACAGGCTCAGCCTGCCCCCCAGGAACCAGAATAGGGCCTGAAGCAGTCCTGCGCTTTTGCGGCCAGCTCCCAAAAAAGCGAGTGGAAAAACGGAGCTCAGGGGCACTGCAATTCACAAACCTGCAGAGTTATAAATGATAACTCTCATCCCCAAATATATTGAGGGAAGGCAACGAAGAGGATTTGAAAGCAAGGCAGAATTGCAGGAAACAGATTTCAGGAGGTACATTCG